>NC_056465.1:13683276-13993094 GCF_008729295.1 Plectropomus leopardus
ATGTGTCAAATAATCACAATATGATTTTTCCCCCCATATTATGCAGTCTTGGTGCAAAGTAAAGCAAAACTCCACCAGGTCACTTGACACATTTCATCAGAATATGACTTTAAGAAGTTCAGGGAGATTCACATTCAAATAAATACATTGGGCTGTTTGTTTTCTTTGTCCTAACTAACAAACACACTGAATACAACAGACTATTTTTTCCTCTCCTGCAGATGGCTAACATTCATGGAGTTTGCTGTCAGCTGGCCATCAACAGTCAGAAGACGTGCAGCGATTGGCATGTCAAAACCCTAAAATTATTATAGAACTAACACACGTTTGTTTGTACTGATTGTGATTACCTCTCTTTGCCTAATTAAAACAATCCAGATGAAGTGTTTATGATGATTGCTAAAGCTACATTAGGTTAAAGTCTAATTATTAGATGGCATATAGCGTAAATGGATCCTCTGGTGTGGATTTAGCTCCGTTCTAACTTAAGGTCTCTGTCCTATACGATCAAAAGATACTCTTATACAGTATTTTCAGTAGGTACAGACATTCAGTTTCCAACACTCATTTGCAGTTTCCTTCTGCACCACACTGAAACAAGCACACCAAGCCGCACACACAATGCATGGGGCACTGTGAAACAATTGTGTACATCAGCAAGAAAAATAATTGAATCCCAAAATAACTTCTTGCTCCCTCCGCCTCTTTCCAAACATCAATGAAAGTACTTGAATAAATACAAGGAAAAGAGAGGGTTGAGAGGAGATGAGGAGCTGTGCTGTTGACTGGTACAGACACACAGAAAACATACTAACACACACATCTACCAGCTTCAGGCTTCACTAGGGAGGACAGTAATCAGACTTGATGACCTCCAGGAAGGTTTTGCCGACCCTGATGTTATAGCATCAGCGATGCCTGAAGGAGACATAGTGTGATAGTTTTTTAAAAGAGAGGAAGGCCGAGAGGGAACAGCACATGAGGGGAAAAGTGTCTGCCTCTACCACCAGGGTTACTGACAACCGATACACACACACCTCACCTGCTATAAAGTCTGCGGTTGCCCAAGCGGACCCTACAGCCACCAATAAACTTGCTGTTAACAGAAGAAAATGAAAGCAACTGTCAGATTCTATAGATAGATAGATAGATAGATAGATAGTAGGGATGATAACATTTGAACGCTGATTGATTAATCAGTCGTTAAAAATGTAATCAAAAATGAAATTTAATTGATTAATTGATAGGCTATGAAATGCTGTCAAAATATATGCAATATGTTGCTGTGGAGTTATACTGAGGACAAAACACAATGGGTATTGTTTGAAATAAACAAAGTTTTTACCTTTTTTTCAAATAACAATTAATTGATCATTAATTGTACCAATTAATCGATTAAGTAAAGTGCTTACAATTTCCAACCCTGATAGACAGATAGAAAGACAGAGAGGTAGATAGATAGATAGATAGATAGATAGATAGATAGACAGATAGATAGATCACAGATTACAAATTAACACCAGTCATTGGCGGTGACCTAAAAGAGTGTATTCACACCCATCAAACTGTTCAGTGAACATCAGTGTGGAAAAATCTGCATTTATGCTTCTCTACTTACTCAGCTTTTATTTTTAATCTGTCACCAGTCTGCGTGTGTGCGTGTGTAAGCCAATCCAGTCAACTATGTTCACACTGCACTCTTCTGGTAGAAAGAGACACTTCAGCTCTTGAATCATTCACATGCATTCACTCAATGACTTCACAATGACTAAGACTTATTTTTCAAAGTTATTCATCAAAGAACATTTGAGAAAATAAATTGAATACTCAAATTTTTCATGTAATTTCTCAGTATGCCATTTTCCATGTCTTTGACTCATTTCCTTATACGGACACTTTTTGTTGCAGAGGGGCTCCTAACTAAAGTTTCAAAAATGTGAATGGCCCTTTAGCCGTTGTTTGGTTTGTTCGCTCAAGGCCACTGTGGAAACATGGCATTGCAACAACAGACTTGCTCTCTATGGAGATATAAATGGCTCATTCTAAAGTAACCAAAACATAATGACTCTTATTGTTGATGATGATGATTATATACTTAAGAAAACATAGTTATTGTATTATATTTCATTTCTGCTGTATATCCCCCTAAATTCTACACAGTGGACCTTCAGTAGGTCCTTATTAAATGCATTGTCAACCAAACCAAAATAACCAGTCAATTAGTCAAAAAATAAAAAGTGTTCATTGGTTTTGTTTGTTTTGCTTTTGTTTGCTTTTCTTTGATGTGCGATAGTAACCTCAATAGATTTGGGTTTTGGACTGTTGAATAAAACAAGCAATTGGAACACTAATTTAAAAGCTCTTGTTCATCATAACAAGAATTATTTTACTATTTTCAGACATTTTGATGACAGAACAATTAATTGATAGCATACTCAAAATGAAAATAATAATTTAAGTATAAGCTTTTTTGAAGAAGGGAGATGGGTTTGTTTACATCGAGTACTAATACACATCCCCCATACTTATACAAAGGCTTATTCAAGACAAAAATAAAAATTCTCTCTCTTTTGCCTCATCTTTGTTTACTCCAGAAAAAAATCCTAAAGAACAATGGTTACAACATTTTTTTAGGCACGGGGCACAGTTAGAATACTAGTGACGTACACATACACCTATGTGCAGCACCAATCGGGGACTAATAAGCACTAACCTTTCAAGCAGCTCTTATTCATCAAGCTGAAAGGAACAAAAACACTAGGCAACTCAATTAAAAGTGTTCCTCAACTGGATTAATCCTTACTACAATCACACACACACACACACACACACACACACACACACACATTACACAAGTTCAGGGCCAATCAGGACTGATTAGCTAGTTCATTAAGAGTGTATTTGAATATGACACGACTGGACAACTGGCTGGCCGCCAAGAACTGGCCACTTGCTGTTTTTGTTTGAGTGTATGTGCTACCTGAAACTGCCCCTTGTACCTGTTGCTGTGTGTATGACTGCCTGTGTGTGTGTGTGTGTGTGTGTGTGTGCATGTGTGTGTGTTTGCGTGTGTATGCAACTGTGTCCAAGGGCATGATGCATAAATAATGAAACAAGACAGTGTCATCTTCAGGAGGTTGAATGCAACATGACAGATCAGTCACTGATGCAGAGCCGGATTCTAACAAGATTCCTGCAGTCCAGTCTTTGCTCAGTGTGACTGGGGAAACCTGTGGTTTGCTATAACAAAACTTTGTCTCCAACGATAAGCTGTTCAAATTCCATATATTTAACCTTTAACTGACCTCTAACTGGGAAAAGTTCATAAATGTCAGCATAGCTATCAAGAGATCACATGCCCTGTGTACTCTTAAGGTAACAGTTGACTGAGGCCAACGGAACCAAATCATCAACAAAAAGCTGATATAACATACTGAGATCATCAAACTGGACCCTTTTTCAATCCTCAGCCATGCCAAGAGAATCTGACAAAAACTAAAATTACCAACGTGTGGCTGTATGCCCTCCGCAAGCCAGTCAAGCTGCATCTGCAGGTTACACACATCTGTCCACACTCATATGTGGCCATGACAGTTGACAGTGCTTCAAATGTCGCAGCAAAGATGCTACAAAATCTAAAACATGGATGATTTACGCACATCTTCACCAATTCAGTGTCAAACCAAATGTCTCCTCTCCTATTCTTGAGATATGGTGTTAAATAATAGTCAGGAAATTGTTTTTGCAGAACATTATGATGTCACAGTGAAGTTTACCTTTGACCTTTTTGATATATAATGTCATCACTTCATTGTCTTATCCTAGCAGACATTTGTAAATAGCATGTGAATTCTTGAGTTATGGCCAAAAACTTGTTTCATGAGGTCGAAGTGACTTTTTACCACCAATTTCTAAAAAGGTCATCGATGCACACATTACATGCACACATTCAATTTGAGGAAATTCTAGGTGTTCTTGAGATTTCCCGTTCACCAAAATGAGAAGATCACACTGACCTTGAACTTTGACCAACATAATCTAATCAGGTAATCATTGAGTCCAAGTGGACACTGGCACCAAATTTGAAGGAAATACCCTCAAGGCACCCTTGAGATATCGTGCCTGTACATACACGCTTATTGATTAGCTCATTGCAGATATATTGTTATCAGTGTATATGTTGGCCAATAAGTAACTAGAAGGGTTAGTACAGGATGGATCTATGGATCTATGTTCAAAAGTCTTTAAAAAAGAATAATCCAAGAGATCTGTATCAAGATAATTTAGTTATGTGGTAAATTATTACTATCAGTTGATATGTTATTTTTTTTTTTTTTACACAAAGACCACCTCATGTTTTTAGTAATGATTATACCTTCCCGAAATAATCCAGTACTGGTCAGGGTGCATACAGCAATTGAGATGTTTTTCCCTGAAGGTTCATGTTTTATTTCATGAAGGTATAATCATTACTAAAAACATGAGGTGGTCTTTGTTTAAAGTGGGGTGGCCCGTCTCACACTACAAAATGCTGCAGGAGACTGGCACGAAAACAGATCTTCAATCAACAGTAAGTGCTGTATCTGTCAGATGTACGTGAGAAACTCAATATCCCCATCAGCTAAAGCATATCACTATCCTGTTACACAGGCAGGAATGGCTGGCCTCTCTACTGATAGTATAGAAGCAAATGAATTGAATGGGTTAGCCGTGAACCCCGTGCACTTTAACTAGCATCAGTTCATAACATGAATAGCAGTGATCTCCACAGCGTCGGCTTCACAGGAGCCAAAAAAGAAGCCTAACATAAAAGTGATTACTCCAGCTGTTTGATGTATCCAGGTGCTTTTACATTGTGTCATAACAGTTTGTGTTTCATTGTGTCCACTTACCACTCAGGATCAACCGGCGTGATGTCTATTCTGGGCGGAGCTCCAAAGGGCAAGGACGTTGGTCTCGCCATGATTTCGTCATCAGGTGTCCGTGACCTCTCCCCCTGACGCCATGACAATGGCGGTAGCTGCAGGTTGCCTGAGAAACGACGCCGGCCCCGGCGCAGGTCAACACCCAGCGTGCAGGACGGGGAGGTAAAAGACTCACTCAGGCAGCAATCTGGAGGCTCTTTGCAGTCCTGAGAAAAGAAAGGAATGAAGAAGAAAGTGTGTGAAATTAAAGAGCACTTATTTAATATATCATTTTAATTCACAAACAGACAGAAAAATGGAAAATGAGAGTGTTGAGATAATGGAAAATTGAAGGAATAGTGCAGAACTATGTCTTCCCTTTAACTGCAAGTAAATCTTGTGTTCAATCACCTAACTTACATCTTTTTTTTCCAGCTCATTAACCATTTGCCCACTAAGGGGCGCCACAGGCTTGTTTGTAACTGAGAGGTTGCATAGGTAAAGCAGTAAACCTCATTTTCTTGTGACCTTTCTGTGAATACACAGCATTTTCTTGCCTCACACCTCTTCTCACTTCCTCCAACGGCCCATGCTCTGATGACTTCAATAAATATTAACAAAATTTGCTAAAATCACAGCATAAATCTCATATGTCAGAAGGATTCATTTTTCTTTAATCATCTCTTCATACATATCCATCCTCCACTCTTTCCTTCTGCCTCATTTGCTGGTTTAATCGGTCTTGTTAGCGAGCACTGTCTGTAGCAAACTGATTGCAAGGCACAAGTAACATGTTTATTTCTCAGCTGCACAGTCTAATTAACATGTCAGTCGGAGGGGCATATAAATCTTTATCTCTGTTGTCTCATCAGTGTGTGTTTATAGTTCTGAAAACCAGGGCCCTATTTATGGAGCATCCTAAAGTCAGAAATCATTTTGTCAGTTTAACAAAGGCCTAAAAATACCTCCCTTACACACTCTCACCAAGAAAGAGCTTTGCTTTTATCCACAATTACTCTTTTTACAACCGATGCCTTTCCTACTTATGTCATATAATTAATTAAAAATCAATTAGCCATTCCTTAATCCTCCCTTTCTTAGGCTGTTCCCCAAAAAACAACCATAACCAGCCTATCAAACATAGTCATCAAAAATGTACTTATTCTTAGACTTATTTTGGAATTCTCAGGTTGGATGTGAAGTTGGAAGTAAAACCAGCTACAGCTAAAAATGCAGTTGCACTGTGTCAATTAATAGTTAAAGTCACTATCCCCAGTTCCTGCATTTTTTGTCTTTTATATTTCTTTGTCTCATGTAACAATATATTAAATTATTTTAATTCCTGTATGACATCAGACAAGCAAACTGTTGCAAACTTAAGTGGACGCTGGACAGTAGCCATTTTTTAGTTTTTTTATAGTGTTGTAATCATACACAGTTTAAATGATGTTAAAATTTAAAACTGTTAGACTAAACAGAATTTTACTGCAGTTTATCATGACGCATAAACCCTTTTCCACCAAGAATTATCAAGTGTATGGAGGTTTTTAAACACAGGGAATCTCATCAAAATAAAGCAATAGATGGCTTTCCCATTGTCAGTAGGAAAGTATGCATTTCTGGGGTTTGTTTTGTTTTGTTTTACTGGTATGTCACATTCAACATCACTGACAGAAAAAAAGACTAGCCAACAGTAGAAAGCAGCATGGAGGCCAGAGAAAATGTTACAGTGGTTGCTTTTTTTTGATATCTCTTACTTGTTTAGTCTCTTTCAGACTCGGTTCAAATTCAATTTTAAGCAATGTTTGAGCGCTGTTTGGAGTCGAACTGTATTTTGTGGCTGTCTATCATAGTATCGCGCCTGCAAAGGGGCTAAAATAAGCATGTGCACCTGGTGTCATATTTCCATCTCTGCCAATGAAACAAATTGAAGCTGGAGCCGATAAATACTCATTAATACAGCAGCCTTTTGACCCAGGAGTGAAAACCGATTGTAACCCTTCCTGTTTAATGTATTAGATGTTAGTGTGGGTTTTTTTCTCCAGTGGGAAAGGGGCACATGAGAGATACAACCAGTCATGCTAATGATCACACCAACAGGCAATTTAGAGGAAACAAGAGCAGAGGAAACACATGCAGGCACAGGAAGAACTTTCTTGCTGTGACGCCACAATGGTTGTATTTGATAATGAATATAATTGTCAGAAGCAGCTATACAGTAGCATCATTCTCTCTCAAAGAACAACTTCCACTCCCTGCTGATAGTTTAGGAAGATTCAGACAGTAAATAACTCGTAAATATGAGTGTTTTTTCTCTTGGCCCTGTGCTGTACAAGTCAGAGTTTGCAGAAGAACAAAGAAAAAAAATGAACCACAAAATCATTTGTACTGATTCTTTTTATTGAGCTCCATACCTACTGGGTCTCCAGTAGTAAAGTACTCCTTCCAGTAAACACAGCCTCCCACTCTCAGTCCCACAACAGCTCTTCTTGGCTATTTGCCTTCTCCCTTCTACTCAAGGCTTCTGTGCTTCTGAAACTAACAACACAATGCCAGTGATCGTGATGGAGCCATTAGGTACTCAGGTAATTCTTGCTTTATACAGACTGACTTAGACAAAGATGACCTGACTTTTAGCAGCGTGGGTGGTGACTTATTTTTCCTGTTCAGTCAGTGCTAATGACCAGATACAGCTGATGCACTTGCTGTTTTGTTGAAAAAATCTTTGCCTTCAGCCTTTCACTGCAGATTACACTTTATAATGCTTTGAAAATGTAAATGGAGATGTTTTTCAAGTGTACTGAATGAAGACTTCACTTACTGTATGTCACAGTTTGACAGCTTCTTCGTGTTTTTCAGTTTTGCTTTTAAATTTTTTTTTTTTTTTTTACTTTGGCATCATTTTGGAGTCAATATACTAAACACTTGAATGTCAGTAACTTTGGTGGTGGTACTAAATGTTGTGGATGCAGTTTGTCTGGTTGAGTCCAGACATGTATACCCATTGCTCGTCCCAACATTTATTTTTCTTGTATGAAATTATTGTACTTGCATAAGCACTGTAGATTAATGCTGTGTGCTGTCTGTTCTCATGGATGGATTACTGAACGGGGCTACCAAGCACAAGTCCAAGAACCAAAGTGTCACAGGCCCCCTAGCCTTCATCTACAAAAAGTCTCTGAAATTACAAACCAGGTAGAGAAAGCAAAAATTACCACAGAGAGACACAAAAAACACAAAGAGATGCAAAGTAACTGCAAAGAGACACAACATAACTACAAAAAACAGGCAAAACAACCACAAAGTGACACAAAACAACAAAAAGATAAGTGCCACCTAAAGAAAGACATGAAGCAACAACAAAAAAGCACCACAAAGTCTCTATGTCTTGCTCTTATGTGGGAGAGGTGATGGGGCTCTTGCATATCTGGGCCCATTGTCTCATAATTCACCCAAGTCTGTTCTCCAGGTTGACACTGGATGTCTGCCATGTGTAAACTATGTCTCTGACTATTTTTTGACTGTTGTGTATGCCTAAAATAGTGCCTACATTGCAAACCAATTTCCCTCTTGGACAACAAAATTCATCAATTAATTAATCAAAGAAGCCAGCAAAAACTGTTCTTGCTTCGTTGGTGTTGGCTTGCTTCTTTAGTGTTAATTGGGTGCCCTTTTTTGCATATTGCTATAAATATTATATAAATCAGCTTCATATTTCGTTCATTTTTCCTTATCGCATTAAACAATGTATACTTTGTCTATTTTTGGTCAAAACTTTCAACTTTAACTTTAAATATTAATTTAAAATCTACACATGGACAAATAAAATATTTATTTGTTCCATTATTCAGAAGATCCCACCTTTGCAACAGTAACTACAGGAAATACACCATTACTGACTCACCTCCTCAATACAGCACCTGCACAAACTATTGGCATATCCTGCCCTCTAGTGGCCGAAACACTTAATTAGAGAAAAGACTCAACCCAAGAAATCCAGAGTTTAATTAATTTAGGTACTCATTTGATATAGATTACATATAGATTTTCATAGATTTAAATTCCTCCTGCAGTGCTTGTTAGTATATGTATGTTTATACATATATGTACACTTTCCTTTTCTTTTTTCTTTAAGCTTGATTTCTAAGAATGTGTCTAAAATCCCTGAATTATGAACTTGTACTCAGTTGTTATTCTTGGCTTAGAATTTAAAGAAGCTCTCAATTTCACAGTCATTAATAAATGCAATACTGTAATTAAATCCACCATTCTGACTCATTTGAGAATGAGGAAGGCCTTGTTTTGAGAAAACACAGCTGAGCGACAAATCAGCTTGGCATCTGCTGTTTAGAGGAGTATAAATACATGGCAACTGTCAAAGGCAAAATAATTATGTAATGAAATACAAAGCAGTGAAAAGTGATTTGTGAAATTAAAATAGGCTCTGCGACAGTGCCCTCTGCAAGTATAAAAAAAGAACAAGGAAAAGAGGGAAATAGAGACAGCATTGCTTTCCACTGCTGTTAAGTGATGCCCTGTTGACAGAGAGTCACAAATGAGAATGAGGACACAACAAAAGTTTTCCATGACAGCTCAGACAACATAGTGTGGTGGAAAGGCAAGGACAAAGTGAGATATAGGAGTGTTAAGGACTGCAGCGGAAAGCACAGAGGATAAGGAGAGGAAGATGGAAGTTGGTGATATTAGCTGAGAGAAGGCCAGCAGAGAGAGAATGAAACAAAGTCACATGCAACACAGAAAAATAGCAGAGCAGAGTTGAGGACACATTTAGAAAAACACAGACAGAGATCAGTACTAAGTGGCAATTATATCCAAGTTCAGACCATACTGAGAAGTTAACACAAAGGACTGCACCATGCTGGACGCCTGCCAAAGCTTGAGCCACAAGGGGTGAGGGGAAATCGATTCACATAAGAATCTCGATTCTCGTTTTTAACGATTCAGAATCGATTCAAAAATCCTAAACATCGATTGTAGACTACATTTACTAAATATGGTATATTCTTAACCCTCTAACAGTTTTATCATTTAGAAAAGTCTTAACAATTTTGAAATCGTTTGTCGGATCACCTTACTGTCTGCGCCAGTGAAAGCTGGCGGCTGTGCCGTTCAGAGGGATGTCTCCGATGCATCGTAGCTCTTTCAGAAGCCTCAGTATCCAGCCTGGGAATCCGGATGTTTTTACGGGACCTTGTTCAATAAATATATGATGATAGATCCGATATTGGCTGTCTTCAGTCCATATTTTATTCATATTTCGATGATAAAAGCACATTAGCGTCGATGCTAAACGCCATATTGGTTTCCCATGGTTCCTTTGGAAAAAGGTCAGAGGTTTGTTTGGTCTTGTCCACCAATCGGAAGACGGTACGACGCTTTGTATCCGGTTACGTTACCATACGTCATCTGGCGCAAACTGCACTGTGATTGGCCTAATCCTGCTGTGACTATCGCGCTGTTATTGGTAGCGCCTCATGCATTAGAATAAACTCTGGTAGTCCCTATAATAATAATGAGACATGGGTAGATCAGGAGACAGTCTAACAAGCAGCAGGGCCTCATATGGATATAAACTCTGTGTTGACTGCAGGCAGAGCAGGCAGGAGAATCAGGCCCCTCTCTGAAGTGTCAGGAGTGTGATGTGGCCCTCTGCATCTTCACAGATAGGAGCTGCTTTGCAGAATGGCACAGATAATGGGATGCACTAACAACTGCAAAAAAAAAAAAATGATGGGACTCTTTTTGGAAAAGTGTGTCCATTGTTTGAACTATAATAATTACAATATTTATTTTTTTCACTTTATGATTCTCAACACTTGGGAGAAAGGTTTTCTACAACAAACAAAGCTTGTACATAATAAAACCTCCATAACTTTATACACGCTTTCATAACATAACATCTACTCCAGTCCAAAACAGACTGGAGTATATCCTGACATTACACCTCCTATATTTTGAATCCAGAATCTATTTTGAATCGGAAATCGATTTGAATCGAGATTCGACTCTGAATCGAACCATAATCCCAAGAATCGAAATCGAATCAAATCATGAGATACTGAAAGATTCACACCCCTATGAGCCACTGTAACTCTTAACAATTTTTAAAAAGCATTGAAGTGATAACAGTTTCCAGTTTCAAGGTTAGTGCCATTCATTTGTTATTTGATGTTTTTTATTTAAAAAAAAATCATCTTGATTCCCTGCAAATACCTGGGATACATGTGCCAACATTGTGGCCTTCACAGCTCTAAGGCACGAATCGTGATCTCTTACAGGAAGTAAGCCTTACTGTGAAGGGCATCACAAATGCACAGACGGAGAAAAATAAATGTGAGTCATTTCCCTTTTTCTTTTGATAAAGCAGTCCTCTTTTTCTCTCTCTTTCACAAAGTTGTGAGGTAGTGGAACATTTGATCGACTGAGAGAAGAAAGACACGGCAGTATGTGTGCATTAAAGTCCTACAGCAATTCAATTGGTCTGACTCATCAGAAATAAAGCTGTGACAAGGCTTTTACGATCACTTCATATTTTCAAGGGTAGGAAAGATCCAGGAAGTCATAGATACATTCTGTATATGCAAAGACGTGACTAAAACTTGAGTCAATTATCTATATATTTAGTTTATATCTGTACTTTTTATCATGCATCACATTGGATTTCACCAGTCTTTTGTAAAGTCAAAAGTATTTACTGGCTGGTTCAAACTAGTTATCTACTAAATTTGGTGTCACCAATAAAAATGAAGAAATGTCTTAGCTAGAAATGACTTGATGTGCAGAATTTTTTTTCCCTTCTCGTAACCCTCAATCATCACTTATGACCCACTAGAAGTGCGTGGTGGTGTATTTATCTGCAGAGACCTCTGAGAGTATTTTAAAGAGTAGTGACCAAGTACCAGACTGTAAGCAGCACACATTTTAAAGGAAGCTACAAAAATTGCTGACATAGCAGAGAAAAATGCATATTTATAGCAAGATTAGGGATGCACGATAACATTGGCAGATAACTGGCTTTAAAATGAAATATTGGAATCAGCCAACATGCTGCTTTCTGTTGATTAACAAATAAGCTCTGCTTTACCTTACACAAAAACCAATCAACGCCGCAGTCGACCAACAACTCCAGTGTTCTGCTAAGTAAATGTTTTTGTCAATGGAGTCTGGTGGCTTTGAGATAACAGTTTTTTTTTCAGTGGACCTTTTTTAGGTGAGTAAAGAAAACAACAAATTGAAGCAGCATTTGCTCAGTGCAGTTTGATTTTATATACATGAAGTAAGGTTTTCTACCCTGAAGTTATTGTAAATACATATCATGATTAAGTCTGTGACTTTAACTATGTGTAATTTGGCTGCTAGAATACACTTGCAGTGATATAGTAATAAAAACAATCAATGATGTAAATAGGATATCCCTGTAACATCGTAAGCATAACATAACTTCCAAATGTAAAGGTGCCTTCATATGGAAAAAACAAAAAAAAAAGTTTTGTATGCACCTGCACAGCCCAGGAACAAGGCAAATTACGACTCTGTAAATACTTGGAGCAACTAAATTTAACAAGAATCAAATCTGACAGTTTTGAAACAAAACAGCGTCAAAGGTTACTACCTCTGTTACTGAATATATTACAAAACAAACCTCACTGAAATTAACTTATAAAATTCATTTTTTGTTGATGCCACCAGATTTGTGTATTTTTATCTCGCTTGTCCACCAGTAATCAAACACTATTTTCTGCAAGAAAAAAAATTCTTAAATTATACATAGGACACACTCAAATCTAAGTGAAACCGTTTTGCACAACTGAGATGGACTGCTGCTAAGCCTTCAGTCATTCCTCCCACGTATATGCTACCTGCTATCCTTAGATGACCCTTAACTGCTGTGATGTGAGTGCATGTGATGGGTGAGTGCATGCATGTGTGTGTGTGTGTGTGTGTGTGGCAGGAGCAGGATAGGTCAGGTGCAGTCCATTAGCCCATTAGCATCATAACCTCTATAGCCTCTACATCTTCATGGGATCACTAAGTACTCATTAGTCTCACACACACACACACATCATACAAATGAGAACAAAGTCTATTCACCTCCCTGAGCATTTCAGTCACACACACCAAAGCACACATATTCTCAGCAGCTGGGTCACAAGTTATCTGCTGCTGGATAAGATTCATACGGAGACGATAACGTACCTTTGGAGCCATGTCAACATTTATACCCAGACAACACGATTCACATCTGTCACAGCCTATTGAGACTGTCTTTCTACTGTCAACTGTAGTGTCCTTCAGTAATTCATGAGTATCCTCTACAGGAAAACAAACAGAACAGGTTAAAGTCACGAAAGGTTTACAAGAAGAAGCAAAGAAAGAAGGAGTTCGATGTCTTTATACCAAGGCCGAAAACAGGAGACCAGGACTTGTGTCCCACCTTATATAAACAGTACTGGTTTCCTTTAAACTTGAATACTTCTCTTTCACCATAGTCCAGTAGTTTCAGATGCACGAAGATGTTGTTGTATTCATCATACAACAACATCCTCCTAACTGCTTCAAGTAGGCAGAAATTCTTGAAAGTGGAAGCTTTCCTCTGGGTATACAAGTGGAAGCCAGTACAAGTCTGGCCAGTTTGTCAGTCTAGCTCTAGTCTGTGGTACAGTTAAGTCATGATTCCTTGTTTCATTTGCTGAAGAAGGCAGTGGAATGAAGTCAAAAGACCTCACTGACCTCACCTGGGCACTGAGGTATGCACCCCTGAACATCATGTACACAGAAAACTGGAGGAAAATTTAAAAAAAAAAATACAAGGAGAGGGCTGCAGATGAATACACCACCACACACTTCACACTAGTGAGTCATAAGCAGGATTGCTTTTGTATGGGGTCATACATTTTTAAGGAAAGTCCTGCACAGTGTACTGAAAAAAAATGTAGCTCTGATGCTCTGAAGGTGACTGATAATTCCATCTACATTCATTTACAAAACAGCTTTGCTAAGAAACTGAAGCACAGACTTTTTTTAACAGTTACAACTCTATTTTATATTTTATCATATTTTTTGGTAAAGGGATGCTTAAAAGCACTTCAAAGCACTTTTCAAAAACAGTTCAGAAACTAAACTAATAACCAGTCCCTTTGTCTGCACCCACCTATTATATCTCACATTTGGTTTTAACAATATTTGCACATTTCAATACATCTGTATCCCGAGACAGAATAAAACTGAATGTTGCTTATACAGGTTTAGAAAGAATGATGAAAATGAGGCATCCATAGATAAAGTCAAACAACTAAATTAGGTTACAGCATTCAGGCCTTCTATATCTGAGTTTTGATAAAAGAGAGACTTTTCAAACTCATCTTTGAGCAAAAACCCTGCAGTAAACTCAGGAGTAGTGAAAGTTAAGCACGAGGAGAAATGAAGTTTTACATTTCTCACTCCCTCTGAGCTAAATTATCTGTAATCTACTTGAAATAATTGCCTCCTTTAAATACCTTTTTGTATTATTTGTGATTTTTCTCTCTCAGAACAATGCATCTTAGGGCATCCTTAACTGGCAACCTTCCCATTTCTCACCCGCCCCCACCAACACACAAATCCCTCTGCACTCTCGCCACTTTGACACCAAGGCAACAATGCAACAGGGAGGAAATGAGGAGATGAGCTGAAAAAACAACACCTGCTTCCCATGAGTTATATAGAGGGGGAGGCTTAGAGAGTGGGAGATGGAAGACAGAGAGCGCTGTTGGTAAGGAACGGGAGGGAAAGAAGATCTGACAGACAGGAAAATAAGTGAGAGGATAAAAGGAAGAAAGCAGGGAACAGCTGGGCCAGGGCATGAGAGGGAGGACTTGTAGAGAGGGGTGAGAAGGTGGAGAGAAGAGAGTGAAAGGAAGATGAGCGAAAGTGGGAGAAAGAGGATGTGGGAGGAGCACAGGGAGCGAAAGAGAAGAGACTGATTAGGACTCTATGAAGTAAGACATTCATCTACAGCTGTGCATTTAGCTTCCAGCAGCATGCACATGCAAACGTACATCCTATATTGTAATTATTTTGCAATTTCTACACACACAAGTAAAAACTCCAACCTGTGCACAAACAGGCACACATACGCACAAGCATGACTGCAGACACATTGATGGCTTGCAACTACGAGTTGTTGGAGCAGATGATAAAAAAACAAACATGATGGTTGATATTTGTGCTCTAAGTGTCTGTGTCTTTGAGAGTATGCATTTAGGGCCTTTTTTTAAATATAGTTGTTAATGGCTTCAAATAGGTTTTTGAAATGAATCAGCAGATGTTAAAGAAAAAAAATGCATTAAAGAAACGCTTTAAGGTTGTCATTCAACAACTGAGATAGGGTTGTCGCTTTTGAATAAAAGGTCACTCCAGGACAAATAAACTCCATTCAGTTCGATTTATAGGCTGCTAAAAGTGATAAAATATTGCCCCGAGGTTGACAGAGGAACGGGATATTAATAAAACTGTTTGGTGAATTATTATCTCTCTTTTCTGTCTTTTATCATCATCTTTTCTTTTATCGCCGTGAAATAGCCCGATCCCTGTGTCTCAGACAAGTGATAAAATAAATTGCCTACTTTCCCTCTCTGTAGCAGTGTGTGACGTGTGATAAATTTTGCTCTCGGAGGGTTGAGCACAAGAATACATTAGGTGATTTAGCTGAAGGCCATTTTGAAGCCATTTCAGCTTCATTTATCCAATACGCATGCATGGAGACTTTAGTGGAGAGATGGGGAAGACAGCTGGGAAGTAACAAAGCATAAAAACCAGTTTGAGATCCAGACTGAATCCATACTGTCCCTCTTTTTAGAGTTTTTTTTCTAATACCATTCCCTGCCCCCATTATTTGCTCCATCAATGTTTCAATGTGTCTGAGAGTTTTTGAAATCAAGTTAACTCTAAAAACAAATGTGAATATTTGTTGTTGTTTGTTTTGTTTCGTTTTTTGTCTTATGTAATATTAAATTAAACATCTCTTCATTTAAGAATATTAGGCAGTCGGATAAAACAAGCAAGTTAAATAGTTAACAAGATCGTGATTTTATGAGACTGTGCCATTTTTTCACAATTTTCAGACATTTTGTAGTACAAAAGATTAATTATTTAAGAAAGGAATCTGCAATTATTAGATGATCATTTGTTGCAGGCCTCAAGTACATGTAAAAACATTAGGATTCTCAAGCATATAGTAAATTACCAACATTTTAACGTCCCCAAAATTAGTCATACCCTGGCATGGTGTAGTGCTGGTTATTTGTTTTAACTATGAAGTTGTTCCAAATTTAGAAGAAACATGCTTTTTGATACTGGATTTCTCCTTTTTTTCCTACATTCTGTTTGGTGATACTTTTCAAATACAACTAAGACTAAGGACACAAAAATAATGAATAGAAAAATAAAAATATGAAAATATATGTATTATGATAATAATGATATTTTTTAAAAATAGTAAAACAGAGCAATTAAACTGTGTTCGAGTTATGCACCCAATAATGCATTCATTTGATTCATACATTTGATTGCCCTGTAACCTTCCACAATGATCCAAAGATTTCCCCTTGGTTAGCCTGTCAAGCAGGACAAGACCAGCACATGTGTACTTGGCTCACTGGTGCTTGGTGTCACTAGTCTTAAGTTGAGGTTCACATGTTTATAGATTCTAGAGCACCTACGGTGAGGTGGGTGAGGTTCCTGGGGATGAGGATGACTTTTTCAGCACTTTATCAGAGAAATTCTCCCAAAGTTTCTAAGAATTCTCATGCTACATATGTGATTTCTTTGAGAGCAGATCCTGGCTTGAGGAAACTGTCCAAAGATGAATCAATTGAATGAAAGCTGAAAGCTCAATTTGAATCTTCTGCAATTTTGTCTACTGTGCAGCGCACACATGCATTAATGCATGCATAAACATCTAGAGCTTAACAAAAAACTCGGTATTATGATTGAAATGATATCTTGCAGTGTCCCTCCCACATTAACAACCATGCATCTAACTTACATGTTTCTTTTAAATACTTTCATTGTTTATAACACAATTTCAGGGGGAAGGTAAAGCAATAAAGGCCATCATCCATACCTTCTATTGCGTTGAAGAAAATCACAAACTGTGGGTTATATGAAATAAAATATTCTATTTTTCAAGTGCATGGAACCTGAAGCACCACACTGACTGCATAACAGAGGGACACACAGAATGGCAAGGTATGAACTCAACAACAATGCCGGGCGATAGACTGACAGGCCAAGTGCAAGAGGTCACAGTCCGTATAATCCCAAGGTGCCACTGGAGAGAAGAGTTAGTGTTGCTGTGGTAACCAGCATCACTCCTCTCCCCCTGAACAGACACAATAGTGAGATAGAGAGCGCGGCACAAGATTACAGTGTTTGTTGAGCCAGCGGATGGAGGTGAGATAGATGTCATTAAAGAGAGAAGAAGAGTGAATGAGAACCAGACAGAACTGGGAAGAAAGGACAGAAAAAGTGTTGAACTGCTGCTTTGGCTGGCCAAGATTCAGCCCTCAGCTTCCAAGCTCTCTAATTGGAGAATGAACAGCTGTTGAGTTTGACCCATGCGCCCTGTAAATACAAGCCACACTGCCAGAGAGAGAGACAGAGAGAGGGAACTGTAGAATGACAGAGAATAGAGGAGAGCTAAAATAAGTAAAAGAAACTGACAGGGTAGAGAGAGGGATTAAGAGTCAAGAGAGGAGGAAAGAAATACACAAAAAACAAGAAATACACACTCGGAAACGAAAGCTGCATGATCTGTTACTGTCTTTTAAAAATGGCCCAGATCCCAAACTGCTTCATATGGTCATCACAAGCATGACTCCTTCATTCCTCATTACTTCCTTCAGGTTTTTTTTTCCGGGGGGGTCGACACACCTCAATTACACGTCTTTGCATCACTGCCCTCGTACTTCCATGCGTCCTCATACTTCCATGCTTCCAGAGTCGTTTCACACGACAACAAACAAGGAGGAGGTTGTAATAATGTGCATTTTAACGGAAGCAACGTTGTAGACGGCGGTGGTCTGTAAGGCCATTAAATACATTGGGGCATGTGGACAGAGATTTACTTTCACTACTTAATCAATTTGTTTTCTTGTGTCATTTTTAAAATGTCTTCGTCGTCTCCTACAGTCAGATCTTGCTTGAACTACGCTACACCGCTCCCACGATCTCAGGTGGTACTGCTCCATTTCATCCATATCAGTAAGCTTTAAAAAAAACATGCACAAATACAAAGAATGAAAGCAAAGCATGGACAGAATGCTTCATTCATGTCCATCTATGTATGTGAGCATAAACATGTTCATTTCTACTGTAACATAGGGCGTTTTATCATGGAGGTTCTGGCTCCTGGAGCCAGCCTCAACAGGCCATCAGAAGAATTGCATTTTTTGGCACTTTTCCATTGGCTTTATTTTTCAGCCCCGGAGGTTGCTGCTTGCATTTATCAACACAATATATAACATTAACAAGAACTATAAGCTCATAGTTCATATTAAGCTTTGTGCATTTTGCTACTATTGATGGTGTCAGCATTCAAAATAAACAGAATTCAAAATAGGACCTGTGATACTTTTCAGGGTCACTGGGACTTTTTTAACCCTTTGAAACTTGAAGCGACATCACTTTTCTTTTGTTGCTTTCAGATGCCCTTCACAGGTATTTAACCTCTGAATCCCTAAACAAATTGGTGACATTTCTTTAAAAACTGGATAAAAGATAGTTCTGTTTATTATTATCATAATGGCATATCTAAAATTGTCTTACAAAATTATCATGATTTTTAAGCACAGAGGGTCATTTCTCTGTTTTTCAAGCTTTCCTCTTTTTTTTCTTTTTTTGACTAATTTTCAGGTAACTTTCTTGTAATTGTTACTAATTTCTTGCTAATATGGCTGTTGTTTCTTTCTTTGTTACTTATTGCCTTCCTTCAATGTTTTTTGAAAGAAATCTAGCCAATTTGCTTGGGTTTCAAGGGGTTAAGGACCTACACACAACCTGTTGTATCCTGCACAACCTGTCGAATTCTAGTGTAAAAATATTTAGTGACTTACTGACCTGAATCAGAGTAGACAGTGAGGTTTAAAGGTTTAATGAAAAAACTATAACCTCAGATAGATATTTGACAGGACTTTGAACAGACACAGTTGTGAATCTTAGGAAATAGATTTTAAATAAATAAAAGGTTAGTCACAATGCTCAAAGCACTTGTTATTCTGTATGCACCTGAAGAGATAACCATAGAAACACACTGACATAAATATGCAGAGTCACATGCACATGGTGGCAAGCACACATAAACACACACACACATACAGAGATGGACAGTCAGAGCTGGGTAGCTGTGATCTGCATGGGAATGAGGTCATTAGGTCTGTGGAGCGCGAGGACATTATTTAATCTGTCCACTCCTCAGCACACTAAAGTCCAATCACTCACACACACACACACACACACACACACACACACACACACACACACACACACTCACACACACACACACACACACACACACACACACACACACACACACACACACGCACGCACACAGACATATCTGCACACACTTCCACCACTCAACTCTAATCCGGGCTGAGCATCACCGGCTAAACCAAATCCCTTCTGTTAGGGCTGAAATCCAATAACAATGTCCTGCCTCTACACACTTAACCTCACCAATTCAGGAAACACTTAACACTTTCTCTGAAATGTATACTGTAAATACACAGGCTTTATGTGCATGGCTAAATGCATACTCACAAGCCAACAAGTTGTCATCATAAATTCACTTTCAAGCAATTAAGGGTTAAAATTCAGTAAATATATGAATATTTGGTAATTGTGATCAGCACTGGTGCTGTATAGATGAATTTAGTCAGTGAAAGTGGTAAATAGTATTGGTATAGAAATTCTTCTATGGCATTTTTTATACAGATATTTTTGTACTCTGAGGTGCTACAAAGAGGTTGTTTTTTAATCTGATAATGCACAAAAAAAATAAAAACGCATCCAAATCAATGTCCCAGCTTGTGAAAAAAAAACAAAAAAATTCCACTTAGCATTTAGAGCAGGGAAAACGCACGAATATTTTGGTAATTATGTTTAGGTTAGTAAAAAGATTTTAATCAGTGAAAGTGAAAATTAATATTAACATGTAATATTTTTATGGCTGTTTTTTTGGGCCAACATTTTTGTCGTCAATGACACCTGAGGAACCTTTTTTTTAAAGTATGCACATGGGTTACAGTAGCAAGATCTCTCAATATATGCTTATTTTGAATTTTTACATTTTGCTTATTTTAAAAGAATAGTTCAACATTTTAATCCCAGTTCAGACGAAAGATTCGCAACAAGACAAATAACGTTTAAGAGCATTGCAGAGAAAAGTTGCAGCGGCATAAATTGACCGGTCTCAGCTCAACTCAAGCCAGCTGATGGTGTCACCTGTGTCTAAGCTTGTTACATTGTCAGCATCTGGTTTTAGAACGTAAAGCACATTATCTACTTATTGTTTCAGCTGCACTTGTATATTTTCATATTTTTGGGTTAATTTAATTTTCTTAATTTGTGAAGTAGTTATCCAATAATTGTGGAGTAAAAAGTACAATATACAAGTTGCAAGTTTTAACTCATCTTGTTGCAAATCTTCGGTTTAAACTGGGCTTTAGGGAACATGTAAACTCCACACTAAACACGCACGTGTGTTAAAGCGGAAACACAACTGTCGCTGCCGCTGTTACAGAGACAAATGAATTGCTTTCTGTTTTCCTCAGAGCCACAGAGCTCTTTTTCTTTAGCTGGGTAGTTTCCACACTTACTTTGATTGTTAGCATATTAACCAAAATTTAGAGTTTACATGGAAAACCTAGTTCTATGTACTTTAAAGACACATATAAGGTTTCAAAAAGCAGGAATACATACAGTATGCTTCAGTGTCAGTCTGCAGTATTCCAGAAGAATATCTCCTGAAGGCTGTATGAAGCATTTCCTCTGTGACTGATAGGAAACCCAATACCACGTGTGATGTCAGGTGTGCCATCATAAACTTACTGAACTATCTGTCAGATAACACCACCCACCCCCCCTGCACTAAACTACTTCTGAGCTCTGAAATCTGCACCTGCTCTTGTCAAAGCAGAGGGCAGACCGTCAGCTGATTCATCCGTTCTTTATTCTGAAATTCTTCCTTCAACTGATAAACCAATTATTATCAACATTATCAATATAAATGCAATATTATGACAATTATCATTATCATCACTGTCATCATCAACATTACTAGGCACATAAAAGGGCTCACATACACATAAACCAATCTCCCTTCCCTAAACCTCTTCCTCACACAGTGTTGCTGACAAACATTTTTAAGGGGTCAACCGGCTCAGGTGTGGTCAGCACCTCAGACACCCAAAGCTGTGCCAGGATGTGTTTATTTGAGGAGTGCAGAAGGTCTGGGAGTCGCTCTAGGAACAGCCTGGCATTCATTTTTTTCTGATCTAGTTGTTGAGAAACACAATTGAATCACTCTACTGAAAGTAGTTTTGCTGGAAGCTGCTGACAGCTTAACAACAGCACATCCTTAAGAAAAGAGTCAAGGTTACAGAGTTGAGAAATGAGAAGAAAATGAAGGAAACACAGGTAAAGCCATTGACTAAGAAAAAGAATGTATTCACATACAAAAAAAGTACATGATGTTCAAAGTTACATGGGGAGAGATGGAGAGAAACTGATTAATGCACACCCACACCCTCAGCTACACACTGTTTGAGCAGTGGTACCAAACACCCACAGCCTCTGTGAAGTGCACCTGTATGTCCCTGTCCATGCAATAACAGTGTACAGTAGAAATGTGCAGGTGTGATACACATAAGATGTCCCAACGTCTCCAATAAATGAATGCAATTGATTTACAAAAGCAGTTTACATCCAGTTCCAATGTAGATGGAGTGTGGTGAGTGGTGAGTGTTCAGAGTGTACTGGCAGTGTTACAGGGTTCAGGAGGTAGACAGCCGTTAAAAGCTCTCGACTTTCACACCAGAGCCTTGACTCTTTGTTTAATCTGTTACACTGATTCAGTATTTATTTTTTCAATATTCAATTTTGAACATAATCTCTCCCTTACTTTTCACAAGTGCATGAGTAGCCTTGCATTGCAATGACCCACAGTTTCTCTTGACATAAATCAAGTGTTTTCAGTTGCTTAAACTTAATCATTAATGCCAAAAAAATCCACAGATTTAGCTTTGCAGTCCTATAACACTGTCACACTCACAATGGAGAAATGTAGTATCAAAAGTAGAACCAGAAATGCCGTCTTTTTTATTCCACATGCTTCCTCCTTGTCAAACCCTGGTGGCTGCATTACCCGTAAAAAGGGCTGGGTATTATTTGGGGGGTATTCTAACACCAATACTAAAATTATACTTTTAAAACGTTACTGGTGCCAAATTGTTGCCTGAACCGATACTTTTGTAAAAGTTAAGCACAAAACGGTTAATAAAACTAAAGAATGGCTTTTTATTGCAAAGGCCTGGTTACCTGGAAACCACATGAATCTGCAAGCTCATGTTCTATTTGCTCTAGCAGATGCGCCTGGACTCCAACAGACAGATTTGCAGGTCTGGCCAATCACAACTTGGGGCTGGTTTGCTATAATGAGTTGCAGAGCTTTCGCACTTGGTGGAGAGTCATTTCTACGCAAATCTCGCCATTTATCGGTTTCGCACAAAATTTGTGATGACGTCATTTTTGGCTCACACACCCTCGTTCTGGGGACAATCCAGCGAGCCTAACCCTAGCTGAAGTAAAGAGCAACACCTTTTGTTTTTACAAAACAATCAAGATGGAAGAACTATCTTGAGCTACATGATAACAGCTACATGATAACAGCTAACATAATCAAATTTGCGATGTGATCCAGTGATGTCAGGCTTAAGGAATGTTGTTTTGGTGAAAAGGCATTGCGTTTTATCTAAAACACAAATTCTGGTTGGCTGTCCACATGCATACATTAAAGTTGATGGCAGGGATCAGTAGTACATAAAAGTAAGACGTGCAGAATGGTCCTCATTTATCGCTAGAACCGGGTTCACATGTGATTTATGAAAAGTTCATATCTTGCAGATTACGGGGTATGAATGCCCAGCTGTTGATAAATGCAGCCATGGTAAACTGTTGTTATTACATATCCCGCCCTAATATATTCAGGGTTTAGAAAAAACTGCTGCAGTCACAAGTGTTACAGTGGACAATCGAACTCCGGCTGAGATTCGAATATTTAAACCTACTTCCATAATATGTACCGACTTATAGCCTACATATATCAATAATATCATCTAATATATTATGTAATGCTGATATTGTTATAGTATTCACATAAAAGCTTCTAACTGACCCATAACATGGAGCGCATGACCACACAAATCAGCGCTGTTTTCATAACAGGTGGAGGAGGAGACATAAATGCCCCACCTGTGTCAGAGCCAGACACAGATAAAAATGTAATCATCTAGGCTACTATTAGTTAAGTAATTGCAGTGTTGCAGAGTTTATGTGTTTCTTTTGAATAACTTTCTTTTGAATTTGATATAACTATTCTTTGGCTTGTCAGTGTTTGAAACTTAAGTTTCAGACAAATCAGAACCGGCAGCACTGGTGTTTGGCCTTCAGTCAGCCTGCAGCCTGTCCCACGGACAGAGGACACTGCCAGCTGTGAGAGAGAGCATGCACCAGCATAAAATATAATATTTTTATATTATTATGTGGCTGCAAATATTTAGATGCCTGTCACAGTATGGTGTAAAAACAATTCTCCAGCTCAGTCAAATTTACTATGCTGCACCGCTGACTCAAACTTGCGTACTCGAGCTGAGACCTGACGTGAGATTTGATTGTAGCTCCGCTCACGTCCTCATAAATGAGAGCCAATGTGTCATCCTGAGCAGCAAATGGCTACACACCACAACTACAAGCACCAGTACTTGGTGGGGTTTAAACATCACACCAAACCTGTGAGTCACAATGAAGGGAGAAAACGGGAAGATCAAACAGAAACGAGATGAGAACAGTGCAGGGGGAGAAGACAGGAGCTAACAAAACAGAAACTTTGCACAAGAGAGACATGATGGAGGAGGAGAGAGCCAGCCAAAGCCCAGAAAAGATCTGTCAAAATACAGGGTGAGTAACAAAGAAAGAGAAGATTGAGAGCATGACAAAGTATACCATCTTTGGCTCTGTGTATATGTGGAGAGCTGCTCATCTCTGCACCACCCTCTGTCCTGCAACACTGTCACAGTTTACACAAAAAACTACATGACGTGTCCTGCTTTAGTCAGTGTAAAACAACTGAATTCCTCCCAACTGATCATGATCCACACTGTTCAAAAACAGACAGGGTTTTTTTGTCTGCTACTCAACGTTTATGCCTCTTTTCTCTGTATCTCTTATTAAGTATTAGTACATTTTGGGTTAAATTAGTTAGAAAAAGGATTGTGTTAAATTAGCTCTCTGATCTGAGCACTAATGAAGGCCCTGTCTTTACAAAACGGTCAGTATCCTTAACACGGCATCAAACTCATGATAACACCTGTCATCAAAATGTGCTTGACTGATCTCAGCTATATGTCGCCCATTACTTTTCTGCTGAGAATATATGGGGAGATGATGACTTACATTGCTGGGAGACACTGTGAGAACGCTCCTGCTCTTCCTCATCTTTCCTCGAGTATCTCCCTCGCTGTCCGACCACAGCAGCTTCACATGTACACCTGGAAAACACAAATATACAGATATGTTTTTTGTTTGGATCTTTTAGAACAAGTTACAATGAAAGCTGTTGATGGTGAGGTCAGTAGATTACCTCAAGTATTTTGACACTGTTTTCTGGACAGATGCAATGCTGTAGAGATTAGAGATACAACACTTTTACCCCAGCTGTTATTATAACCTAAACCTTGTAATTTTTAATTACAGTTCTCTTTGCTTTTGCAGTATTTCTGCAAATTTTCGCCAACATTGATATGAAAACATACACACACACATTTCCCTGTGCATCAGTACTAAATTTATGAAATATAGAATTTCAGTCATTTTCTTTTGTATGCCTGTGAGGGTAAGTGGAGCAAAGCAGTCAAAACAAAATAGCCTTGCCTTCAATTATACCCCATTGAGGAGCACTCAGTCAATAGTGCATCAAAACGCTGTACAGCACACTGAAATCCCCCATGATGCATTCCTATGTCATAATGTGCAAGATATTCCTAAAGGCACCAAAAAAAAAAAAAAACAAAAAACAGGCTGATAGAGAGGCTGGCTAGCTATCTGGGCGACATGGTTGGTCCCTTGCTAAATCGATTTTTGCTCTATTTCCATTTCCTATAATTCCCAGTGTCCAGAAAAGATGGTTCATGTACAAAAATACCAATACTTTTCACAGTTTGATCTGAGCTGCATTGGTGGTTTGAGTTATAAGAGTCCTTGCTGAAGTCTTCAAAAGTCTCTTTTTGTCTAACATGCAGTCCAAATCCTAAGAATAATAAATTAATAGTGACATAAAAAGAGAAAAGACGGCAATCCCCACAAAAGAAAAGCTGAAACAGAAAATTTTTGGTTTACGTTATTCATTATTTACAGATTAATTTTCAGCAACCTGCTAATCAATTATTTGACTTCAAATTGCATTCCCATAGGCTCACATAAGCATGACAGTATCAAAAACAGCTAATTTAAAGGAACATTGACTGATACACACATTTCAAACACTGGTGGTGACTGAAACAAATGTTTAAAGTATGTTTGTGTAGAACTTTGTGGTTTTTAAATTCTTCATAGGCATTTCTCTGCCTTTGTTGTTTACTGCTGTTGAGTTAAATCATTGGGAAGTGAAATATTAGGACGTTAACATTTTCAACAGCTGTCTGACTGTCTGGCTGACTGCACAGATTACACTTTCAAACGGCTGACAAGTGACTGTGACAACAGGAGACGTGCTGTAGCACCCTCTTGTTGCAGTAAAACAAAGATGGCATTATGTGTTGCATGACATGTATTTGAGATAACTTAAAACAGACTTCAACTGCTAGATATAGATGGAAAAAACTGCTCTAAAAACTACTAAATAGAGAGAATGGAGATGGATAGTAAAGAAAAAGAAGGAAAGCAAAGGGTAAACCCTAGTTAATTTGAACCATCAGCAAACTTCCTGTTTTTTCCTCTTTTTGTCAGATGTTTTATCATTTGTTTGTTTTATCATTCTTTTTCCCTCTCTAAATTCAGACATTTTTGCGAGTCTGTGAACACAGAGATGGAAGAACTCATATTGAGTTCTTTGTTTCCTCAGCAGCAGTTTAATTATCTGCATGGATAATTAAAATGTCAATCCAGTCAGAGCAGATGGGTCGATGGATGAGAGAAGCAGCTGCTGCAGCGGCGAGTGAAAGCAAACTTTTAGAAGAATGAACAGTTTAATTTCACTTTCACTGTGCCTGATGCTTTGCTGCTCTGTCTATGCCCAGAGTAACCTCTGTGGTGCAATAAATAACCCAGTGGTATACAGTATGTTCAAAAAGTGCTGCTAATGAAAGGTCAAGTTCTAAAGAAAAATACAATCAACATGTGGCAGCAGATGTTTTAATTGTGGTAGGCCGCCACTAATAAAAAAAAATGAATTTGTCGGAAACCCCAAAGTCTACTTCAAACTACATATCATACATTTTGTACTAAGAAGTAAATCAGTTTGGTGTAAAATTATTAAAGTATTTCTGGCAACTTTTTGCAGACTTCAAGAAATCACAGTGATCCCTAAAGAAATCAACAACACAAATGATTCCTCTCAGGTGGTATAGCACCAGCAGCTGCAGCAGAACTGAGGAAACAACCAGCAGAGGATGACAACTTAAGGAATAAGAGAATATGTCATGTGTGGATGTTAAGAACTACTCAGTTTGTCTGCCTAAACTGGGTCACAGGTTATGAATACTTCAAATAACAAACAACAGTACTGACATTTATCTCATTTTGTTGGTAACAGCCCAAAACAGTCTTTGCTTTTAAGCCACTGTAAAAATATCATTTTAGATATGTTATATAATAAGATTATACAACCTTACTTGAAAAACACTGCTACTGTCTGACTACTTGTTAAGTCTAAAATTGTATGTGCACATGATAAAACACACTGCCAACTAGTACAGCAAAGAATTTAGTCAGGGCAAAGAACATGACATCTAATTCAAGCACAATTTTTAAACTATCATGTGTGCATTTGTGCATGTTTGTGTATATATTATATGCACAGAAAGGGGTGAAAGATTAACAAACATGTCACACATGAACCACACAATATACACTGATCAGCGCCCATCACGTGTCCTTCAGCTCTTCATCTGATGTTTTCAAATATTCTTTCTAATTGTGGTAAACCTTAAGAGTTCTCTCTCTTGCCTCTGCAAATTACGCTCTTTCTTCTTATCATTTTTTCCTCAAAATAACGTGTGCTAATGAAACAGCTAGCTAATGAAACCTGAAGCAGCCTTAATGGTACAGCACACTTTAATTCCCCCCATGCTCATCATTCAAAAGCAGCAGACAAGATCGACTCTGCAGCCATTGAGCCTCTCTCTAATGAGCCAATTCAGGCAGTCGTTAAAGGGCCCTTAGAACTCATATGTTCCTCCTGTGACCCATGATGGTGTGTTTTTTTTCTCCTCAATATAAAAGGAGAGAATGGGGAGGTGGGCATCAAAAGTGGCAAAACGCAATACAGAGGGAGGGCCTGGCGGTAAAAGATGAAAGACACTGTTTCAGGGAAGATCAGGCGAAATTAGATGAGCCGGGGTTCAGAGGATGATTTAAAGATGAAGATGGAGAATGCTAAAGAGAGCTACAAGCAAGCAGGTCAGAAAGGATTAAATGAAATAAAAGAGAAAAGGCCGGAGGTTGATGAAAGGATTGAAGAGTGAGGTGTGAAATTAGGAAGGGAGAGCGAGAGTCAGAAACGGCTCACTTTCTTGCAGAGGTTGGTGAAAAGCTTAGCTTCGCCCAAACTCTGTAAAAGGTGGTAACAGCTAGCCTGGTTTATTCCAAGAGTAACAAAATCTACCTACCAGCACCTCTAAAGCTTTGTTATTAATGTGGTTAATCATTTTTTATGTTTTTCCTTTGTTGAATCCCCATAAATCACTGATGTGTCTCTTTTATCCTTTTGCTAAGCTTTTATCCTTTTCCAGTTTGTGCCTCCAGCCTTATTGTTACCGTACAAACATGAAAGTGGTATCAATGTACTTATCAAGCTTACTGAAAGAAGTGATACATATTAAGTATAAAGAATAAGTATATTCCAAAATGTTAAACTATGCCTTTAGGCTTCAAAATATAAAATGCTGCAATGTTGTCGTTTGAAGATTGCATGTGTATCCTGTTACATGAAATTCCCTGTAAGGGACAGTTGATGCCCTTAAAGCAGATGGACATCTTTCAGCTTGAGCAGACAGGACGACCTTTCCACCACTATTATGAAAAAAAAAACACCACCATTAAGCGACCAAAATGCAGTGAACGCAGAGGGAGCTGGACGCACTATTTGTGAAATTCTGGGCGAGAACAACTGCATTTATTCAAGTTTCTGGTGTAGCCGGCTGATATCTGACCCAAGACCTCGTCTTTGGTGCCTCAGTAATTTCAGCTAAACAGGTATCTGTGTGTGAATGATACATTTAAAAAATGTGGGTTTTTTCTCTCAGTTTTCCTTTACTTTTTTTACATCAGCAATGGGCGAGTGTTTGACGGGAAAAGACTAGGGGGGAAATACCAAAATATGGAGGAAAAATTATTTCTATTTGCATCTGTACTCCTAATGTTCCTTACAATAAAATATCATTGAAAACACTGTGAAAGAACGTGCAATATTCCTCTTAAAAGCGTGGACATAAATGTTTCTAGCCTGCTACTAGAACTATCTACTTGTCCGCACCTTCAACAGATAATGAATGTTTATTAAAATGTACTTTTACAATGTGATTTGTCTCAACAAATCTCAACAGCAAAGTCGACAGGTAACATTGACTGTTGGCTGTTTCCACAAGGTCGTTAAACATAATGAATAAATACCAAACTTCCCTGCTGTACTTAACTGCTGTAAATGCAAAGTATTGTTGTTTCTCCCATTCACGTTTGACTAGAGATTTTCTGGTGAAAGACTTTTTCATAATATTTTGTCTGGCAATCATTAAGCTCATTAGGCTGAATGTCATAAATTAGTTAATTCTGTAAAAAATGCCTTGAATATAAATTTCATAGAAGAAATTATCAGTGGCAACACTTCTCTGTAGGGATGATGATCTGTTCCAGTTATCACCATTAGCAGATAATTAGTGGGTACAGAGGACTTCTGTGTTTCAGAGCACATCCGAAAATTGTGCTCAGCAGCACAGATGCAGAAAGCAGTCCATGAACACAGATTAGCATTGGAACCTCAGGGAATGAAGCACAATGGTACTAACAAGGAGTGTAGCGTGTGTTTGTGTGTGTTTTGGGGTATCCTAATTAGCGTTACTTCTGCCTAATTAACAGCATTAGGGCAGACAGGTGTGAAGACAAAAGACACAAACATCATCGCCTTCAAGAAAGCTATCGCATGCATGCTCCAAGAATGACAACATAACAATACAAAAATAATGTTGAGTATCAGAATGAACACTGTAGTGGAGTAAACGTGTTTCCTGCTTTTCCAAAATGAATAGGCTCTCTATGACACAGCCTTCCCTTTGTTTTGCAGTCAAACGAAGAGTGTGCCATAGGTAGTAAAATTGAGCTTGACAGCAAACTTTGACTGAATTCAGGAGACACAAGCCCCTTTTACACAGAGATATGCTATTGTGACGGTAAGTCCCTTCTTTGTGCCTCTTTTGCATTTTTACAGACCCAAACAGCATCATCTCACTCCAGTATGTGATTATAAACTACATCGCACAATCAAAAGAGGTGTGTCATGTAACATAACAGCGTTGGCCTCTAGTGTTACATTAAACAAACACATTGGTAGCGCTTCATATACAATAACAAAGGCAAACATGGTAATAACAATCATTTACTGTTTCAGTTATATGGCAGGTTATCCTGTCCTCTGCTCAGATGGTAAAGAGCTTTTGGAATCTTATTGTTTTCCCAGATTGCGGGCATTTCCGAACACTGACGAAGAACAGCGTTCGGAAAGTTAGCTGTCAACTGCTACTACTTCTGAGGTGGGTTGCATCCATAATACATTGTCAAAACATCACAACCATCCTTCCTGGTCCCATTCTACTGGCTTTCTTGTTTAAGCAGACACCGTTTTACAACGTTACTACATCCCATGGTAGCTTATAGGCGAGACCACTTTGCTCCCCCATTCCACGATCGAATCTTGTATACACTATGTTAAGGCAGCATAACGGCACGATATTTCCGCCTTGAACAGGCAATGTCAAAGGGGCTACATCTTGGAAATCTGGCTTTCGTGTTTGCTGGTGATGCTGTTGACAAATAGTGACCAACAATGCCGACATAGTGTACCTTAAAGGAAAAACTCTGTGAAAATAGGATTGTAATACATAAATTGCAAAGTAAAGTCCTTTGCACATGAAGTTTGTATTTTCGGTATGTTTTTTAATCCATCATCCAACGGAAACCCTGCACACTAAGTCTAATATGTTTTATTGTTCTACTGGTTGAGAGAATTCACAATACAAGAAAAAAATGAAAGGACACATTTGCTCCCTTGCTTCTCTCTACTGGAGGTACCTCCTTGGCTGTCACCATTCTCTCCACATCTTGGCACCGTGGATACCTGAAGGGGCTGAGCTGTCTTCCTTCTCCGTCTCCGCTGTCACTTTCTCTCTCTCTTTCTGTGTGCTGTCTTCATCCTCTATTAAATGCTCCGTCTTGTCATCATCCACCAGAATATTACCATTTGTCCAGTTGAAAGTAGGCTAATGGTATCAGAGTCATGAAATGATACTATGCCCTGTTCCTTTCTGTTTTTGCACGTCATATGTCCCCGTTTATGTCACACACTCTTCATTGCTTTCTGGTAAAACAACTCTATCCAGACTTTTGAAAGACATGAAAAATGCAGAAAACAACGAAAACAGTAAGTGTCTAAACATGGTTGAAACATAATGAGGTCGTGTTTTTAAATGTGCACCAATTTCAAGCAAAAAAAATCAGACTTGGTGCGAAAAGTCCTTAAATTGCATGAATATTCCTGAGGGGTGTAACACTGTATTTTAGGGGAAGATTAGCTCTCTGCAAGCCTGTTTATGTTGTTTTAATTATAATTATTGTTTTAGCGTTAAATATTTTGTCATTGATTACATTCTAATTCTAATTCTAGTTATATTTAAACCAAAAACAGGTGAACAAACAAAGAAATGCAGCAGGTTGTTTCGCATGCTTTAATGCTTTTTCCCTGTTGCTGAGGAAAGTTTGACTAATTTTAAAAAGGCTTGATTTTGCAAGTCGTAACAGCCCTTCGAGAGTTTCCTGTTTCGGTTCCAGAACTGTCTCTTCTTGTGTTTTGTTTGACACATAATTCTAGAGGTGACTGAAACGCTCACCCTTTAGCAGCTACAATTCGCTGTTTGGAAGAGGTTTTTACTGGCAGGTGTACCTAATATGGCAGCATTTAAGTGCAGTATCTCACTGTGGAAACAAGAGAGTAGCTTAAATTTCTACCTAAGTGGTGCTTGGTTATAAGGCAAACATTTCCTCGCCAAGCCATTAGTCATTCAGTGGATCATATACAGTAATACTGGAAAATTCCCCACACTGCACTTCACAGGTATTTAATTTCAAAAGTCTCACACTGAGACACATTCAGACAAGCGTCACTGCAAAATGTGACATGAGTTCTGTCACATTTCATTTTGTAACTCTCTCACACACACTCGATTTCACATGCAACGTCATTGGAAGGTGGCTTCAACACAGCGTGTAGTGTATCAGCCTAATAGAGCAGAGATAACAAGCTGCCCGCCTGTCTGTTAACTGACTGCCGCAGTGAGACGTCGGACAGAAGAGGAGAAGCAGGATCTGAACATCTACCTCCACATTTCAGTTACCTGACTTTAAGCTGAAACTGTCTGATCGTCAGCTGTTTGGATTTGTACTTTTTTGCTCTTTACTAATTTAATGTAAGGATTTAAAAGACTGTGTAAGGGACTATAGTTATCCAGGAAATGAAAATCAAAATCCAGGTAATGGTAACTGAAAGACTCAGTGGCACATATGAAAGAGAATAACATCCCAAGAAAATGCAAGGTGGAAGTCAGATGCTACAAGAACACAGCAGCAACATCCAGCCTGTCTGCATTCATCTATTGATTCACTGTGATCTGCCATGCTCTTGCATCACACCAGTACACGAAAGGCATACAAAAAAATAAAATAGAAAGTGGTGTGGACAAATCCTCTTGATCACATTTTCTACCTCATCCCAAATCAGTGCCGTTCCTGAATCCAATCCGATATCTATTTTTATGATATTATTTGTAATTGTTTACAGATATAATATAGCATCTGATGCCACGACTGGTTTCTGCAGTTAATAGCTGAAAATATCTAGACTGCTCCACATGTTGAAATTTTTACCTCATCATGTTTTTGATCATCATACGTCGTCATGAGCGGGTGCATGTCTGTGTGTGTCTGTAAGTGAAAGGGAGACAGTGGCAGCAGAGGGAGAGCGTGCACACACTGATAACGTGATGCCAATATAAAGAAGCTCCACCAAAAGCTGAGAACTGTTTGAGTGTTTCGATTTTTTTTGGCCTCATATTACTGAATACTTTGATATTAATAGATACTCAGAGACCAGCCTTGATATACAATTTAATCCTCAATAGATTCTGAATCCTGTCAAATCCTGTGGAAACTATGAACCATCTCATCCTTTACATTGAAATCTCAGACTACATAAAGCCTGACCCTTAATACAAACACTAACTTTAGATTATACTCATTTCCTTTTATTACACACCACTGACAGAGACAAGAGGGAGAGGGGACAGGAAACAATTGAAGTACATGAGCCAGACACTCCTCATCTGTGGACAACTTCACACATATATTAAATACTTGTCAGAAGAATTATATTCTAAATGTGTAATGGACAAGTTATATTCTCAACCCTCTTCTTGTTAAATAATTCTGTTTTTAAAAATGTTGATATTTTGGACTTAGTTTCAGCAAAGCAAGACCGCTTTCCTCTTTGCGTGAATAATTATATACATTTGTATTTATTTTTTGAAGACTAATAATATGTTTGTATTAGTTAAATAGCTCAGTGTTACTTAAGTATTTCAGCAGCAGCTCTTTCCTGGTAAATGGAGGAGAATCTCAAGCTGACACAGAGCAGCTTGGCAGTATTTCATCCTCTCTAAATGGATGATCCAGTTTGCTTTTATGTAATTTTTACAGGCTAGCAGTGATGCAGTGAGTGTAGCTAAAGTCATTGAATTCCTGTGATCAGAGATATCGCCCACCAAAAAGCTGCAACATGGCACCCCAGAAACTTTTTAATCAACAACAACATAATACAGCCCCTATTACAAAAAAAGTTGGGATGTTGTGTAAAACGTAAACCAAAACTTAATGCAATAATTTACTAATCTGTTTCAATCGTATTCAATTGAATACAGTGTAAAGCCAATATATTTAATTTTCAGTCTGATAAACTTTTTTTTTAATAAACTCATTCTAAATTTGATACCAGCAACACTTTCCAAAAATATTTGGACAGGGGCAACAAAAGACTGGGAACGAAAAGCTGAAAAAACACCTGTTTGGAAACTTGCAAAGATAAAAAGGTTAACTGGTAAAAGATTAAAGTATCATGATTGGGTATGAAAGACACATCCTCAAAATGCTCAGCTGTCCAGTTTAAGAACAATTTTTAACAATGTCCAACTGCAACAAATGTTGTGATTTCACCATCTACAAATAGTAATATCAAAATATACAGAGAATCTGGAGAAATATCTGCATGCAAGGAGGCTGAAAACCAATATTGAATACCAAACTCTGTTTTAGTGCTTTCAAATATTTCTTTTTTAAAAAAAACAGTAGCCCTAAAAGATTGTGTAACCCTACATGATCCCCATTCATCCATATTGCATGTACATCTCAGCTCAGGGTTTGGCAAAACAGTTATATAAAATTGCAGTCCCACAATAGCAACAAATAATCCTTTTTGATGGAACAGGCTTGATTATAACAATTTACAGAATGTAGAAAAGCAATCTTATTTTCCTTCCTCCTAAATTGAAGGAAAAACCATTTAAATAAATGAATTCCAAAAATTGGGGTATGATTTGAATCCTCTTTATCCACTACCGGTTTCTCTACACTAATCCACTTTAAAGCGCACAGATGTCCAGGCAAAGGTGCTATTAAAAGCTTCCTGGGATAACATGACCGTTTGGTAAACCCCGTATTAAAAATTCCCTTCCTGTAGGCTAGTTACATAATGCACATAGAAGTCGGACAGGAATTTTGTTTTTTCTGTGCTGGAGGAGACAAATGTGATGTATTTTCCACTTTTTATCTCTTATCTTTTATGTCTATTTGAACAGGGAAATGAGGCACTGTATTAGGTCATGGGAGCACTTTGGTCCACCAGAGTGTAAGATGATGTAAGTACTGCCTGGTGGGAGCCTTAAAGGGCATTTTTAGCCTGCTCCTTTGATGCATACAGATAGAAGACAAGAATTATCCTACTGCAGGTGATGCAAAGTGAGACACAGAGGCATCCTTTCAAGTTGAAAGTGCTTCAACTTGAGCAAAATATTGGCACGTGACTCTATTTTCATTAATGTGCAGTGACAGAAGCAAAAATGGGTTAATGGTTAATAGTTTTTCAGCCACTTAAAAAAAACTCTACACCCTCACATTCGGAACCTCCCACCTATAGCAACAGTGCCATACGTTGGAGTCTCAAACAGGTTATTTTGGTTCGCCTCTAAAAATAGACTTTAAAACCATATTTGCATCAATGCTGTAACATAAATAAAAAAGGGTCGTTTTATACTGATAGTCTCTTAAATCCTTGAGTGTGAAACAGTCTTTTTTGTTGACATTGTGATGCTGATTAAAAAAAACAGATAAATTGTGCAGACCTTGTAACGGCAACTTAAAAACAGCATCATTTGCATCATATTGAGGTAAACATCTTTGCCTTCAGCAACACACACAAGTTAAGAACATCACAACCTTTGCTATAACAAAGGAGAGTATTAGGAAAGTCCTTCAGACTTTTATTCCAAATTCTGCCCACCTAAACAGACAAAATATCCTGGCTTGTTTTCCTCAGAAGAATACGTGACACAGTGAAGATGCATTATGGTGGAGGGACGTATGTGAAACTATGTTATCACTTTATTGTGCAGCCTACAGTCTCTGAAAGCCTCCCACATGAGAATAGTGGAGAGGAGAAAAATCACAGAGCAGGAGTAAGAGCAGTGGAAATAGATTCATTGCTCAACTCCGGTTTTCACCTCTTTTTCCCAAACCGAGGTTTACTGAGCCAATGTAACACAAGACTTAATCTTGAAAAAATGGAAGTGCTTATTATGTATTTCAGCCACAAAATTGTGAGTGCTCCTCTCATGCAAATTCTACATACTGAACCAGCTGTTAATAATCTTCACATCTACACCAATTTATCTGCTGGCTCCAGCCCACTGTGTCTGGGGATTCCACTTTCCTCCTCAGAGATCATCAGCGAGGGACAGAAACCTGGCGCTCAGGGAGCTCCCTAATGAGAAAAGTCTTTTTTTTTAACTGCATCTCTTTCAGTCATTGTTTTCTCCCTTTTCACGGCCTGATATGAATGTTGTCATTTCAAGCAAAGCCATATTTCATCCATCTTAGCAACCTCTACTTGACTAAGTCTTAGAAAAATCAGCTCACACAACAATCTCATAAGCTCTTGGTGAGACAATTAAAAAACTTGATTAGCGTTCCCCAATTATTCACTCCCTCAAAGCAGTGTCGTGCTAATGAAGGGGAAGCAATAAGAGAGAAGACTGCTCTCCTGTTGAGCATGTAGTGAAGAGCAGAAAACACTCAGAGTAGGGCCTTTACACCAACTGTGTTTAATATTTAAAAAATTAGAGGAACATTTTGATTCAGAGGGTGAGAGAGAGGGAATTTATTCTTACAAACCCAGATGGAAAAAATGTCTGTTTGTTTGGAGAAAGTACACAAATGCCTGACAGTATCTCTGCAGTTCTCTCTTTAAGAAATAGATCAACAAAAAAAAAATGTAGAGGCTTAATTTTGAAATTTATTTTTTTTAAAGTTTTGTTCATGGATTTTCATTTGGCATTAACAATAATAATAAAAATAAAGTATTTTTACATGCAGAGCTTTTGCTTTATTCATTTTTCAACTATTTATTATTTTTAAGAGCTCTATATGATATTCAGAGAGTCAGAGTCTGATTCAGATTGTCTGCACATGCTCTCAACATTAAGGTGGCTGAGCGGGTGTGCTAATAATGTCAACAGTGCTGACAAAGCTAATGTTGTTAACCTGTGGTGTAACAGGAGGGTGTTATGGATGTATTAAGAGACCTGAGTACAGCATTTGAGCTGGGGCCCAATCCATTCCTATAAAAGTTGCTCAGTGGCACATGAAGCCAAAAACACTCTCTTTCCACAGTGTGAAATTACCTGGATCTTCTGCATTTTGGGGCCCACAGAGCATCCACCGCGGCCGAGCACAGGCGGTCGAGCGGCTAACTTGAAGGGGATAAAATGATTTAATCTTGTGGCTCCTCTATACTTTCCAAATGTTATCTGACCAAATCAAATCCTGATAGTGAGACAAGTCATTTTCACTGGGGTTTGACGCTCAAAAAACTCATCCGCTGATTAACAGACATCTCTTTCCCACTATGAGTCAATAGGAAAAAGTCTTTTGGGGCCCAACAGCATCAAGTGATAAACCTGAACCATGTAATTCCACTTTAAGACAGTATGTAAAATTGGCATCAAAGCCCAGTGCTGTTCCTGGGGGTTGAAGAGGGTTTGGATGCTACACCTCCATGACGCCACAGTATTCACGGCAACACTGTTAGCGAGCAAATGAAATACACACACAAGATTCACATGTACTTACAAGAACACGAACCTAGCATGGTTAGAGCAACAAACTGAAAAGCTCAGATTACTTTTTTAAATAATGATTTCTTTAACTTAAATTAAGAAACTCAGATTACATCACACATAAAGGTAGCATTAACTCATTCTCTGCTCAGAGCGCCATTACTCCACAATATCTTTACATAGCAAATATTTGTTTGCTGCTATGTCAGCACCTTGAATGTTGCCTCGTATACAGCCTCAGCCTTTATTTACATTTTATTCATCTTTGTTTTACTAAATTGTCTTGAACTGCACTAAACTGAAGGAAAGGTGCTCTACAATTACTGCTTGACTTTTCATACAGTAAAGCATAATGTTTGCACTTGCAGTGCATTTCTCTCTCCAGACACATCCTGTCAGATGGTTAGTATACCATTTTCACACAATCCGTTTGACATGAGATTATGTACATGGGATCAACCCATGTTTGACCCAATCATAATCAGACTGATGTCATGGGTTAATCCCCTCATTTTTGCCATTCAGTCCACAGCTGTAATTCCATACACATCACTGCTCACCCACAGAAATACAGCGCAGAAAATATACAGACAGGATGTTAAGAGAGACAAGAGTTATTCACCTTCAGTGTTAAAAAGTTAGTGTTTTCACTGGATATGTAGATAAGTGCAGTTCAGGCAAACATATAAATCATGCAACGACCTGCAAGATACAGAGCCTCTCAAATATAACTGTGACTGATAACAGAATTATGGCTTGAAGGCTTGAAGATTGAGATGAAAATCCTACAATAATTCCACAGGAACTCAACTGTGACCCTATAGTAATTTGATATTAATCCTACAGTGATTACTGATCTCCATGTTCACCCTCTCATGCCAAAGGCGAGCAGGGTCAGGCCAGCGTTCAACTGATTTAGATCAACCGCAAACGTGAATCTCTCTCAAATCAAAGTGTCAGTCCAGAAGGGTAACAAACTGTAGACTTTGAGACTGTCAGTATCTACTGCAATTCACCAGAGTATTGATTACCAGGGTATTACATCAAGTGAGAGGAGAATATTGATTGGTTAAATAGACTATCCCTGCCAAGATGCACTGAGGACCTTCTTGACACAAACATACGAGACAATTAGACTTTCAACAGCAGGAAAACCACCAGTTGTAATTAATAACTTTAATGTTGAGCCATGCCGTTCATTCAGTACACACAACATCAGGGCTGAATAAAATACAGCCATCATTCATTTTTAGCCTTGCAGCACAGCTATACATGGCATACATGGCTGATATATCTTAACAACTCCTGAAACTTTGATGACCCCCTCATTATTTTCTTCTGGTGCCACTACAAAGTCAATTTGAGCAAATACCTGCAAAACTAACAGCCCCATCAACTTCAACTGTACTTTGTGCTGATTAGTGTAAATCAGCAACCTAGACATATAACCACAAACTTGGTAATCATTGCCCTGTTTGCATTTTCAATGTAAGCATTTATGCTGATGTTGAATTTGCATGAGTGCAGCCTCACAGAGCAGCTAGCATAGCTGTGGACTTGTTATTAGTTGTACCTGTAATTTACAGGTAAAAAAAAGTCTGTTGTGAAAAAGGTCTATCTTCCAATAATCACAGTGAATCAGCAGTAATTCACAACAGCATACACTGACACAACTACAAAACAGATAGCTATGTTTTTGTTAATTTTCCTAAATAATGTTGGGGGGTTTTCTCTCTTTTTGGGTGCAATCAAGGAAATATTAATCACACTGGTGATGGGGTTATTATGATAACATATCTATCTGTTTAATCATATTTTGAAGGTTTTTTTCTGGTTTTTTTTTGCAAATGGAGCTCTGTAGGTTTCAGTTTTTTGCACCCAACATAAGATAATAGAAAACACGTTTTAAACACTAAAACTTTAACTAAAAAAAAGGCACAGAACGTGGTAAGCCAGAATAAGATGAAGCATAACAGTATTTCACTGCTGGGAAGATGGTCTTTTCATAAAACTAGGTCAGCTTTAGAATAAAAAAGATAATTTGGCAACTGATGCTACATCGTGTCATTTTGTGCTTTTTTTGTTTTATTAGTGTCAGCACACATACCATTTTAGATGTTTTTTAGCACTGGTATTTAAAAAAAAACAAATGATAACCAACCCTATGCATGACCAGAGAAGGGGGGGTGACGTAATGTGAGCTTGCCTGTTTATCCACAGAAAACAATTTGCCCGCTGCATCATTTTTTGTGAGTGTAAAAACCCCTGCGAAACGACCCATTTCACTATCTAGAGTTAAACCATCCGGTTGAATAACATTTGGATTATCTAAAAGAGTCACAAGATAAGAGAGACGCTAATTTGGAAGTCGGTCGCTCCACAGGCAGAAGTTACCCACTCGGGTACACTCGGCCACGTTCAGCTGCCGTGAGTCTCTACAACACATGCTCTATGGGCCAGCAGATCCGGGTATTTTATACAATTCTACACCCAGAAAAAGAGCTTTTTCTGCCTCGTGTGCCACTGAGCAGCTCTCATAGGAATGAACGAGGCCCTGCCCCAATGGCTGCATCCAGACTTCCTTATAAAACATCCTTCGGTACACTACTTTGAATTGCAGTTAAAATGGTAAGCAAAACTAAGAAACTAGAGAAACTAGCAACACAGAAACAGTGTTTCGGTTCATGTTTGATCAGCATTATCTAGCATTTATCGTTTGATCAGAGTTTTGTCTGAGAGAGAGAGACAGAGAGAGGGAGGCGGGTCACTCTCTCAATCCATTTCTAAACTCTTTGTTTCTGTGCAATACGAAAATGCGGAAGTACAATCTGTAGTTCAATTAACAGCCCTTGAGCCAGAAAAAATACACTGGATGACATGAAAACCTCCACCTGGCTGATTTGAACTGGGAGAAGAGCTGGGAGATCTGGGAGATTGTACTCAATTTGGTTTAGACTATAGTTTGTTTGGAGAGAGCAAACAGAGTGCAGGAACACACAGTACGCATAGAAAACACAACAACCCCGTCCTCCTACAGAGATGTTAGGAGGGGTAGATAAAAATAGAGGTCATATTGAAAATAAAATTGAGAAAGGTTCCAGAGAAGATACATGTGGGCAAAGTTTGAAAAGCAATGTGTTTGTTATGTTGTTTTTAATCTCATTGTATATGCTTTGTTTGCTGTCTTGATACACTTTCCAGCAAAACTACATTTTAAAAAGGCACTGCTTAATATTTAATGTGAACGATCTGTGTTCATCCAAACTGTATCTGCATTAGATCACTCAGCAGTGTCTCTCACACAGAGAACCAGTCCTGATCCCATCCCTCGATCGACTCATGAGCTTCAGCTCCAGCTTGTTTTCAACATGAAGACATGAGCGGCCAGCTTGGCGTGTTAATTACTCTCAATTATCAGTTCACCTCTTCATTTCTGTCAGCTCGAGCTTTGTGAGGGCAATACTGTTTCAGAGTCAATGAGTAAGAGAAGAGAGAGGGCGCCCTTTGATTAGTCACTGATTAAATTAATAACCACGGTTATTCATGTTGGTTGGTTTGTCTAACTGTCAGAGTCAAGGAGAGAAACAGAGCAGAATGACGAAAAGGAGAAGAAAAATGAATCAAATTCAATCTATACTGAAAGCTAAAAATGGACCACCCACAGTTTAACCTACAATATAGTAACATCATAAGGGCTAGTAGCATTTATATAGTCATAAAGCAGCATCTAGGGGCTGTGGAGTTTATCAGGGTCTGCTTTAGATAGCCAAATCAAATTCTGTCCTAAAACTTATACAGCATAAAATGAGATCTAGCACATCCATGGTATGAAAATTTCAAATCACAATTAAAGCGACCAAAATTATCACAGTTATTAGTAATGTCATGATTTCATTAAAATTTAATATTATTAAATAGAGGTGCTGACACACACACTCAAATCAACTGACCTGTTTTATATTGAAAACCACAGATAAAATCAGCAGCACTTTTTGTTTCGATTCGATCCAGTACGATAAAGTGGACTGCAATTGATATGGGACAATGATCACAGTCTGTTACAGAAGAAGCTGCCACCCTTTGTTTTTTTGCTTTTGGCCATAAAACATAAAAACATCATATAAATAATCATAAATTATTGTAACCAGTTCAGCACGGTAAGTTTACTTTACACTGACACCACTAACACTCATCAAACAGCATATGGGATAAGACAGAAAGCCCTTTCTGAAAGAAATGTTTTCATTTACATCCAAATCATGATCTTTTCTGTAAAAGTTCAGGGCTAACTGTCTCAAAGACCTGAAAGCAAACTTCAGTCAACAGCCATAAAACATGAATTGAAAACAAGACCATTTAACAAAAGTATAAAATTTGTCTCAATAGTACCTGTCAAGGTACAAAGAGAAAGTAGTTGTTTTTAGCTAGTCACACGGTATTTGCCTTAGCATTTTTACATCACATAAATTAGCCTAGTGGCTAGCAGAGGCTAGCTTAACAATTTACAAGTATTATTTATATTTTTTTTACTCACCGTTGAGTCACTGCATCTTCTGACGGAGCAGCAGGGTCGAATTTCAGTCTGCCTGCACTATTTTTCAGGTTAATATTGTGGAAACTGAGCAGCTAATGTTGCCCTGTTGCTGCTAAAAGTTAGCTATGCTCAACGAGCCTGCGTCGTCATTAATCCCATAACGTCATTGTTTACCTATGATATGTGTGTGATATGATATGGGCTGTGTCTGTTGACCCTCATTTCACTGAAATCCAATATATTTCCACACTGCTGAATTAACCCTGAGTAAATTGCGTAACCTCATCGTCTTTCTTTGGCTCCTTGTCGTTATCTGCTTGCTGTTGTTTGACGATGACACAGAATTTCTAAATAAAGGTACATCCTAAAGAGGATGATATGGGTCTATGTTTACACTTTGCATCGAGTTTCATCGTTGATCATTGGAACGATATACCTATCGATATCAATCCAGATTGATCAGTGTTACACCCCTAATAGGTACATGACAGCTGGGCAAAGCTCAGGAACTGTTGATAACACTGTTTTGGTGCTAGGTTTGGAGCAATTCATATGCAGAATTCAAACACCTGTAGCTGATAGGTGTTTTTTTTTTTTTTTTGACAAATCACTTCCACTTAAGCCTTCAAAAAAGTTGAGATATTTTTTTTCTCTCAGCTCGATTGGCAGACTTTGCACCTGAAAAATAATGTCTTAATGTCTCTTGCTTCTAAGCAAGCAGACAGCACACATAATTGTGGATTTTGAAAATATGTTATTAAATGTTATAATTATATATCAAAGCAAGAATGAAAGTGTGCAGATGCTGTATTGACAGGTTAATGATGAATAGGAATACAATTTCCACCCTATACTTGACAACAGAAAGAACAGTTATCATGAAATGTGCTCCAACTGCCAATGTCGTCATTATAGTTGACTGACAACCTTTTACTCTACATTTCTTTCTCAAATTTAGTCTCATACTACTGCATGCATTCACAAGGCTGTCTCCCCTCCTCCTGCTGAGCCAGATATTATGCACCATTATATATCAATTCCATCTGGCCTATAGAGCTGTGGGCATTATCCTACCATGTCTCCATCGGGCAGACAAGTGAAAGCACCACTTAAAAATGCCTGGGGAAGATGATAGGATGATAGCTGAATGGATCTCAAGATTTATAAATTGACGCTACAAGAACAGGAGGAATAAAGGTCTGTTGTTACATAACAATATGATATTTGGAATGACAGGAAACATGTGGGAAAGTGAATCTGACTCAATCACGTTTGCACTATTTTATCATAAAAAGCAGACATCATGTATATGTATATATCAGGCAGTAGACCAACCTGTTTGAGCAACCCAAAAAATGGCTCGCTAAGGATATGTGTCATTTGCATTCCATGTAACACACTGTTCTTTTAAATTGTCTTTAATATTTTATGGGACATGAGTTTGAGACATTCTGCTGACAGCTATAGTAAATACGACCTGCTGGGTGAAATACAAGGTTGCTAATGATATAATATCTTACATTTTATTCATTTTGTTAATCTTATTACTATTGTCATTATTATTGGACAAATTGTATCTATATTTACCTTGCTTTTAACTCTCCTGTTTTGTATGGACTTCAGTCTTGCACAAATTGAGCAATACTTAACTGAGCAAAAATTTGAACTTGGAGGAGAGGAAAGGGTTAACTGCTTCTGACTAACTAATGTTACCTTAAGGCCATTCGGCACATGCATCTTGAGTATACATCAGCAGTTCACACATTAGACATAATATATGCTGAGGATATTAACATCAAGCAGAACACACAAGAGGAAACACTCTCTCCTGGGGCTCCATGTATAGAACGCTGCCTAACTTTGACATTACACAGAAAAAAACCCACAGATGAACATCAGCAGCAGGCATATTATGGTGTGTCATGTCTAATATCTTTATCCTGTAAATAAAAAAAACAGGGGTAATTGGTTGTTGGCATGCCCCATGTTTGTCTCTTTTCATTTTTTTTTCAAACAGCTCTTTGAGTGAGGGATATTTAACAGATGCATCTTCTGTCTGGGGGATCTGCCAAGTATTTCACCAACTTCCAAAAAAAGCCAGGACAAATATAGTGATGGCGTCACTAAAAAAAAAAAAAAATGTGTTAAATAACACATAAATTGGATTTACATACTCCTTATTTACCTCAAAAAGAGCACAAACCATAATCTTCAAGAGCCTCAGAAACTGACCTGACCTTTAATTATATCTCCTATGAGAGCAGAATTGAGTCCTGCCATTGAGTTGCACATTCAAATAATCAATATTGCAATAAAATGACAGGATGGCAAGGCAGGGACCGGGGGCAGGGCCTACACAGGAAGAATACTTTGAATATTGTGTTTAATAAGCATGGAGGTGAAAATCACATGTAAGAAAGGAGTGCTGGTAGCCTAGTGGGCAGTGGGCAGGCCAAAGACGGTGCTGACTCACAACTCGTGTAAACTCAGTTCCTCCTACAACAACTGGTGAGGCACAGTAATTGCTTCTGGAGACTGGAGCTTCTCTATGGCCAACAGCATAAATATATGTACAGCTTTATGGTGAAGAAAGGTGCAGCTGTGAAGTAAAGTGTTGATAAGGAACACATTCCACAGCAAATCTTCATTATGTACAAAGTCACAACGCAGTGCAGCTGCCAGATGTGGAAGCATACACCTGAAAGAGTGTGAAGTAAGGTGTTGCCAAAGAGGACATACAGTATCCTCCCTGGATTTGTTGTCGTCTAATAAGCATTTTCTTAGAATAAATAATTTTGGGTAGGATGTGTTAGAAAGATTGACAGGTCTCTCCTTTGCTCCTCACACTACCAAAACTCTTCCTACGCCTGAGAGGACAGACTAAACTCTCACTGAGCCATCGGTGGTCATTGCTTGTGATTTTTCAAGCTTGAAAAACAACTGAACACTGAATTTTATTGATGAATATACTGGGACCATGCGGGCACACTGCTGGCTTGAGGTCCAAACACACTGCATCGACATTAAAGAACTAATGGCAGCAAAAGACAAATGCTGCATTGCCATACGTCGCCTGCGTCTATGCCAAAGGGTTGCACTCAAACACACCACAAAGACTACAGCCAATGGCAAACGACCGTGCACATTCTGTGCCTGCATAAGAGGAAATGGTAGACGGTGGTAGTCTGTATTTGTCATTCAAAAAGGAAAATCGGAAAACCGATAGGATGGATAAACACACTAGTTAGGCAGCTAGCACATTAACAACACAACCCCAGCGTTGACATATCCAAGCATATTTATCGAGCGCTCATGAACAACAACACAAGCCTTTCTGCTAAAGAGCTCAATAGCTAAAACATTCAATCTCACTTCTGCTTGACTATTCGTTTATTTTCCTCACTTCCGTTTCTCTTCTCATGAACTGAGCTGAACTGCCAATAGGACAGATTTTATTCACCAATGGGCTCCTCCGTCTCTGATGTTCAACATGCTGAATAACGCAGAAAAAAAGCAAACAAGGGCTGACAGTGTGGGGCACACCGCTAAAACTAGGGAGCAGACGCTCACTTACAGCCCAACATTGACCGGGAGCCGACCATCAGCTTGGTGTGTCAGGGTTCTTAGAGGTCAAGACCATGAATGCCAAGTTTCCTCCGAGTCCTGTCGTACATTTGCTGCAATTAAGTAAGTAAATAAGTGCTTAAGTAAGTAAAAACTTATTTATACAGCACCTTTGTGCTGTACAAGAGTAAAGAAGTTAAAAGAACAAAGCAAGAGCACAACATGTCATTCCTCATCTTATCTCCTGTCGTCTCTCTGCCATCTGCTCTCTAATAATAGTTTTAAATGCCCCAAAAAATAATAACAAAAAGAGAGATAGGCCATGTGGTTACAAAGCAACACCTAGAGTACTTGAAATAACACTTCACAAGGTTTGGGAGTTTCAAGATCCCTTCAGTCATATAAGCACCAAACTATCATTCTGACATGGATCAGCCATTGTAGTCTGTCTTTGTGAGGTTTCCTGACTGATGTAATGTGATTCTTGACAGGAATAGGTCAGCTACTTCCAGTAGGGACTGGATAGTAATTCCGCACCTAAACAGTTACCTCTGAGTTCCTATCTGTGTGCACTAACTTAAATCCTGCTGGAGCTAATTCTATTGTCTCTCATCATCTACACAATAAAACTGCAAAAGGTGAGTGGATGGGCCCACTCTCTTTAAAATGATCAATAAATGAATAAAACACGTCCGGGTGGCAGCTGGAGGGAGGCACCAGCAGGTTTTCATCAGTGTCTGAAAACCAGATTGTGTTTTTTCTATACTTATGGGCTATCTGCAGAATAGCAATGATGTGTTTGTGATCATACGACGTGTACATTTACTGGTTGAATGTACGCTACATGATTCTAAGCAGGCTAATTGGTTTGCATGCATGCTAAATGCTAAATTACTGAATGTATGATTACCGTAATCAATACCCTAAAGGTTTAATGTGCATCCAAATCCCAGTGGGTAAACCACATCAACACCACACACACTTTTTAATGCAATCACAGTGCCCACATCATAGAGTGCTCAATTACAATCTCAAAGTAGGTCAGTGTAACCAATTTCTGCCCCATAATGGTACCAATTAAATATTTGTGAATAGCACGAGTCAATCTTGACAGTTAGTGTAGTAGATGTAATCACTTGCGTGCTGTGGGACTGAATATACTGGTGCCTATCCACTGAGAGCTCTGCACACAGATCAGTGGGTTTCCACACTTAAACATGAAGTGTAAGCCAACGGATCGATAGACAGTCAGTTTAGGATGGAACGATTTGTATGGAGGAATAACGTCACATGGTTCTCCCATCCAGTGAGGGAGTGAGAGTGAGACAAGGAAAGACTGAGGATGTGAGAGGAGCTGGAGGACTTAAAAGGAGTCTAAGGCACGCAGGCAAGCATGAAGAAAGTATCAGGGCATCTGTGAGGTGCAGAATCAGGAGGGATGTGAGAAGGGGTGAGCTGGGAGGGACACAGAAATGAGAGAGCTGCTGGAGAAAGGAAACACGCCTGCCAGCGAGCCCATGAGCAGATTGATTCATGTGTTTGTTCACAGTTTCCTACACAAAGCAGAAAACCCTGCTGGTTCGAATCCGTCACTGGGAGTCCCTGTCTCTCCGTCCTGCGAGGAAATCCCATTTTACTAAATCTGCATTTCAGTTCATGATCTGAATACATACACACAAGCTCAAAAAAGAAATGCTAATTGTTGGATAATACAAAACCGCCTCAGCAGACACAGGACTAAAACTGACTGTCATAAGATCTGAAACTGTCAGGACTAAAAGCAGCACAACAGAAGAGCTTCTGTTGTTTGCTATACTGGAAATCAAGCTGCCAAGCTCAGTGACAGGCAGACGTTTTGACAGTTTTGACAGCGCTGTGACCAGTTTTGACAGACACTAGAAATTTGGGGGAAAGGGAATTTATTACTCTTTTAAAAGGACAGTTCAGCTCAATCATCACAGGGTTCAAGGGTCCAAACTGGACAGGAAGAAACTGTAGCCGAGGTTCTGATAGGTGCATCTCTTCCAGACAATAACATAATGCACTTGTTTAAAGCAGGTCAATGCTGTTTGACTGCCAGGTAGCATCCACATGGCCCCTTTTAGGACTAATGAGCCCTTTCCTGCAAGGTACCAAGGCATTTGTGGATGGCATTAATGAGAATACTGCTGATGGAAATGTGACCCTGACATATCTGACAGGAATATAGGGTTCACACTTTAAACAGGATGCAGCTTGCAAATACCGAAGTCTAATAATGGAAGGGGGGACACCTGGGGTTAGCGTGAACTTAACGATGACAGGAGCCAAACAAAGCCAACTGACATCCTCTCCACATCTCCACAATCCCATTTTCATTAAGCCTATTTCTTTATTATTGCGTTTAAAATAAAACAAAAGCTCGTCTAGCAAATAAGATAAAAATCTATTCCGACAAAATTAAAAAAGCTTTTCCATTACCTTCTCCACAGCTCATCCACACGTGGGGACAAAGGGAATCCCGACGCCTTCTGCGCGTTGTTTTCCGGCACAGCTGTCACCACATCCAAAAATATGTATTTTTATTCCGTGCTAGCGTGAATTTTCGCCATCCTATGTTTACTTCACAGCTGCCCCCAACGAACAGGGTTATCCAGACTCTTCACTCGGATTTTTTTTCGGTTTTGTTTTGTTTGTTTTTTTTCCACATGATGTAATCCCTGCTTGTCCACTTTTTTTTCCGGGATTTTAACAATATTGGAAGAAAACCGGCGCGTTAGTCAAACTGGTTCTTGTTTGTCCCGGTTGTATTCCGTCTCACCATTCACAAGCTTCCTTCCAGGAGCGAGGCGCTCGTGTTTGGGGGGGGGTGGCGTATCAAACGCATCTGAAACTCGGTGATCCCCTCCGAGCATCCCTCCTCCCCCTCAGCAGGCGAGGAGAGTGGACCAATTGAGAGGCAGAAAGAAAGAGAGAGAGACGATCAGAGCTCGTCAGTCTGGTGTGGGACCAGCGAGCAGTCAGTTACAGAATGAACAGCTACCAGCTCACTAAAGCTTCACTGAGACCACGAGGACATTTAGTCTTAAAGGTTTGATCATTATGATTACTGGCAAAGTTTTCATTAAATGTAAATATTAGTTAGCCTATATTAACCTTGAATGTTTTACTCAAAATAAAATCTCTAAAAATTTCTAAATGTGACATTTTACGTGTTAGCATTTATAACTAAGATGTTTTGTAGCCAAATAAAAGCCTTGCCACAAATTAACACATTTTTTCTTCTTTTTTTTGCCCTAGCTTGTTAAATGATGAAGGTGTGAATGATGAACCTTGTCTGCTCAAAGTGTATTGAAAGAGTAATCACTGGTTTGTGGGGCGCCCTTTTAAAGCCTTAAATTCAGCATTTAAGCTGTTGCCATCTTGGGTTTTTGGAGCCAGAAGTGACCATATTTGGGCAAGAGGGTGGAGCTGTGGAGGATTGTGGTTTTGCAGCAAAAGAAAATCCTCTGCGGCCCAAAATGCATTTTCCCCATAGGCCAACATCTGTAAAGAGTTGACAGGACACCTCAAACTGCAGACAAGGACTCTTTCTGTTATTAATTTTTATAGGCTACATCTAAGGCAATAGCTCAAGACATCCTGTCACTCCAAGCACTCTCATTCTTAATTATGCATAACTTTCAGCTTTGATGAAATGTAAAGGAGTGAGTTATATTGAAATTCACCCCAGTACCATTGTCATGAATGTTAACATAAGCTATAGAGACCAAAACCGTTTTTTTTGTACAGGATGTAAGCATGCTTATTTCCGCTGTACAGTTGGGCATTCAAACATCAAGTGGACATTCAATGAACTGCAATTTTTGGCACTGCTGCAATTGCAAAAATAAATTTTCCTCTCAGGTTGGATGACACATCTGGGTGTTAAACAAGGGTCTAATGCTTTTGTCGAAAGTAATTGTCCAAAGCTGTGATCATGAGGGTGGAGATTTTCAAGAGACTTACAACAATTAAAATATGTGCTTTTACTAGATACAAGACACAGGTAAGCAGCTACTCTTTAAAGATTCAAAATCAAGCAATTAACTTTATTGTCATTCTTACTATTCACAGGGCAAGTGCACAGCAATACGAAATTACGTCTCACCAAGGAAATTTTGTAAACATACTGTTGACAGTACAGTATATTGCACAAATGATAAATGCTAAAAGCTGAAAGTAAACATAGAATGGAAATGCTCATAGAGGATAAAAATGGCACATTTAAAAAAGACTGCACATATAAGATAAATTGCACATAAATAACATTTCTTAGACTACCACAGTTTGTGGCCATAATGTGCAGGACTTCGGAGTTTTGTAGCCCCCAGTGGTAGCATCAAAAAAGACACCTAAGTTTGGTGACTGCCGTTTCTGGCATTGTCTGACCCGTGAGTGCAGATACAGTTTATAATTCAGACAGATCAGCTGTTTTACTCACAGTTATTCTTGTTCTATCCATATATGTTTACCTCTTTGTAGTTAACACAAAGAGATGAAAAATGACAGAGATATTGAAGCAGGTGTAATATTGCACATTTCTCAGTGCAAATAGCATACACCTCAGACATAACTCAACTTTGTCCCTTGAGACTAGGTTAATGTTGAAAATAATGGAAATAATGGAATGGTATTATTAACTTTTCAGCAACATGAGCTCAGTGAATTCCCATAACCTACATCTTAAATCTGCCTCCTTTTACAATTACAGATGACTTCCACAGTGATTCCCATGTTACAGTAAATCATCTCTACTTTAAGACTGCGCTGTTCCAGTCAACAAGAAGGGGAATAATGTGGAAAAATAGGCGATATTACTCTCCTGTGGGTTTATATATTATGCTTTGTCAATGCCTGTTCTCATGTTCTGCAAATTCTCTGCAATAAATTTGGATGTCTGCAGAACGTGTGTGTGCCACTGTGTATGCGTGTGTGCCACTGTGTCACCGGGTCATGTTGTATGTGATTACTCCACATATGCTGTCTCCGGTCTGTCCTCGTTCATTACGCCGTGTCAGACCCTGCTGCCTCGCACTGATTCCTGAGGGATGGCATCAGGGAGTCACAGACCATAATTTTTCTTCGGCTTAAAAATAGATTATTTTTCACAGTCAAATACATATAGTTTGTCTCAAATAATCCACTGACCAGAGAGGTTGTGAAGAAGCTTTTCATGCTTAGGCTTAGTCAAACTGTGAATGCATGTTAGTTTTGGTAAAACCACACACATCCTTTACTTTTTGATCCCCAAACCTGAAAAAAAGCAAATCTCTTTTAAACTTTTGTTGTTCTTCTGTAAGCATGAGCGCAAATTTCTTTGAGTCCTCTAAATTGCAAGACGACACTGTCTGAGCCCTCCAGTGCTTTCTAGAATTGTGACACACACTGATGGAAAAACATAACTGTTTTATAATGTGGCAGTGCTATGATTAAGATTTGAAGAAGTTTTTCATAAAGAGATTTGGTTAGAGTTAGAGAAAGATCATGCAATTGCCACATGGTGAGGTCATGGTTCAAAGAAAACACTGGTGCTGACTGCTGGTAGGAAACAGGAAATGAAATGAACTTTGAATTCTATTTCTGACTAAAGAGCTTAAGACATGTAATGAATTTCTATTTTAATCCAAGCACTGGGGTCGTGTGCCATTTCAATCCAACAGAACGGACAGATTTCAGCAGATTTCAGAGATATAAATATATTATATCTTTCCTTGTACGTTTTTCTCTTTATTTTCAGAGTTGAGATTAATTTAACACACTATGACTAATTGAGATTTTCTTAGTAATATATTAGTGCTCATTATGGCATTCCTTTTGCCTCCCTCACACAGCGATTTGTGTTTTTCTTGGTTTTTTTTTGTTTTTCATAATAAATCCCTTGTCTGTCAGCCACCACAAAGCATGTCTAATCTGCTCAAGCGGACGCAAGAGTAGGTTTCTGTTGAAATGAGGATTTGGAAGCAAAGCAGCAGCCTATTGACTACAAATGTTATTTATTCATTTCTGGCATCGTTGACCCTTTCAGCCTCCTGTGTCAAGAAACAAGTCTGTTTTTATGTGTTACAGAAAAGGATCACACACACGGGAGCTCATAGTATTGAGGCCGAGTTATGCAAATAAAGTATTTAAGGCTTGGCACTGTGAGAAATGAAGATGCTACAAGGAGGAGAGGCGTAGTTTAAATCTTTCCTTTATTGTGCTTCCAATTACAGGAGCATTTTCTGTGAGCATGTGTGTGTAATAGTGCATCTGGTGCTCTGTTGCCAATCATTACCGCTGTTGCCTCTTTCCAGGCTTTATAAACATATTATGATTCGAAGGTAGACGGAGTCAGCCATCACATCCTTAATGTACCGTTCAGCACACCAAGACACAATCTCAGACCCCATCAGCTGTTGATCTGAGACGATAAGCCTCTGGAGGCAATGGCCAATAATTCAGGACTTTTGGTGAAGCCAGTGGATAAAGAGCATTCAATATTCAATCATTTTGGTTCATCTCTACAAAAAAATATTTACATACAAATGCACTGAAATTTTCAAAACTCTAATAAAGAGCTAAATCATTATCAGACGATAACTGGTTCTGAGATTTCGGTCAATGCTACATGAAAAGACCCACACAAAAAAAATCAGTTTATGTGTACACTGTTTTTGGGATGTTTTCACAGCTTTACCTTACACACTAATCATCGAAGCAGCGGTAGACAAGCAGGTCTGTCTGACAGTGTGGTAAAAATAAAATATACACAAATTGATATTGATTTTTTTAGTTGGGCCCTTTTTTAGATGGCTAAAAAATTAACCAAGACAGCATTTGCACAACGCAGTAACATAACATGCACTTGATGTATTATTATGTGGAGGTGTTCTGCCTGGAAGTTATTGTAAACAGTGTAATTCGGTCTCCACCACCTCCTCACCTCACATTAGTCAAAATGAGTTATTAAAGCCTCAGGTCAGAATTTTCCAGTCAGGCACAGTGAAATAATGTAGAAAAAACAGAGTATAAATTAGTTTGGATTAGATCATGAGAATTCTTTCACTTTTTGTATATATGGTAAAAAAAAAAAAAAAAAGTGTACTCACTGGGAATTGTTAAGGATCTGCTGTCAATAACAGGCCATTTTTCCAGCCTGGTTTATTAACTCTGAATCGCTACATCCTTGATTTTCAGTGATTTCAGTAGGTCATTTGACGTGTTCACTGATGATTCACTTTTTTAAGATGAAAATAAGCTATGCTGGCTGTAGTGGCATACAGAACAACTTATACTCAAGTATTGTGATTTTATACCAAAGTGTTATATCTACTTGAAGCCAATAAGCCTGAGGTGTATTTGGTCTCTTTTCCTAGTAAGCAGAAACCCAGAGGAATTACAACCTTTCTTCTTTGCTTATCTAAGCCTCTGAGCATTCTTATGAGGAAAATACAGCACATATACACATGTTCCCTCTCTGCGTTTCCACACACAGCTGCACACACAAAGCCATTTAAACCACTTGCTTCCTTGCTGGCTCAGGCTTTATGGACATTGTGTAGCCAATCTGAGTCTGTCCCATCCAGTTCACGATAATAGAGGAGAGAAGCAGATAGAGGCCCTGCTATCTCAGCTTGAACACGTGATTACCCTTTGCTTTGTGGTGGCAAGGATTGTAAACACGCACACATACACACACACACACACACACACACACACACACACACACACACACACACACACACACACACAAACTGATGAGATATGCAGCACCAGCTCCAATGTCAGGACACTCATCTGTCATATTGCTATGAATAAAGTCATCGGATGAATAGATATGTTTACAGGAGATAAACATGTATCTGCTGGGATGTAAACATCGCCTCTATGTGACAACAGATTCAGATGAAATGAATCTATTTAGGTCTATTCATATTCTGAAGCCAAGATGTATTTCATATGCAACCACATGATGGAAAAGAGAAGAATTATGTTGAATTGGTAAGGGAACAAAACCAAATTGATGCTTCTGAATGCAAATCAATTCAATCCCTCTCAGCATCTCAGTGGATTGACTCAATCTCACATTTAGATGTCCCTGTATCAAGTTAAACTAAAATATCTCTATATCACAATATGTAAAGATGATGCTTCCACGATGCTGATTTCATCTCACTGACATAATTCCTCTGCTCACTGTGTCAACTGCTGTCACTGGAGACACATGAGAATTAGACACGTCCATATCAATGACAGTTGATGCCACTGTGGGTGAACAATCTTATTTGTTAAAGCGATGACACTGTGCATTTAGTATTTCTAATTGGACACAGAGACTCACTGTGTTTTGTTGATTCCCACTCAACCCTGCAAAGCCCAAGAGCTCTGTATGTGTTGTGTTTAATTAATGATGTGTGTGACGCATGTGCATGTTCAAGTGAGGTTAGTACATCTACAAGGTGTGTGTATGTGTGCACAAGCATGTGTCAGTGAGTGTGTGTCGTTTTTTCGACAGGGGGGATTTACTACTTACGTGACACAACTGTGATTAGGAAGCATTGCCATCTGGTAGTTTGAGAGGAGTGCTGAGAGACTCATGCAGATGAGGATATAAACACACACACAAAATTTTACACAAGGATACACACAAGTAAACAGGAACACAGACACACACAAATATCAGCATGTAATAAATTATTCAAATACATAGAAAAAAGGCAACAATGTCTTTTACTGTCTTCCCATCTATGGAGGATGACAAATGACTCTGGTATCAACATGTAAATAATGTATAAATAATTACAGGAATAAATAAATAAAGGAATAAATTAATAATCAAAAGAAAAAACCTAAATGTTAAGATAAATATGGAAATAAATAGAAGAAATAAAAGTTAAATATGGAAATAAAACAGGACATAACGAAATATAAATTTATTTCTACATGTTTGTACAACAACATTAACTTATTTCTGTAATGATTTATATGCATATTAAGATAAATTATATTTATAAACATTTATTCATTAATACTTTTTCATCCTCCATATGTATCAGGCAATAACACACACATTTACATAGATAACACCTTCTGATACATTACTGTGATTGTGTTCCTGTACTTTCTCCTATTCTTAACAGACACTGCAGAGTTACTGAGTTCCTCACACATCTGCCTGATGTTTTCTTTTTCTCTGAAGTGGGAAACAGAATTCACCCTCAGTTAACTCAGGTGAGGACAAAACAACACGTCTACGAGGACAAACTGAATGCTTCTAAGCAACACATTTACCTCTTCCTGTATTGAACAACGAGGGTATTTTACTCCTCAGACATAGAGATAAACATCCTGTTTTCTCAGTGCTGCTTCACCCACAGAAACAACATTATCCCATCATTTATGTGCACAAAGATTAGTTTGACCTTGAAAGCCACCAAGTCAAGCTGATGCATCAAAGCACACTTGTGAGTGTTGTGTTTGTCCAGGATTATAACCGTAACCACTTCCCTCCGTGTGGTGTCAGAATGGGCCACATTTTGACAGAGATAAAGGTGAAGAATTTTAAAAAATGACATGCCGGAGGGCAGTAAGCAGAGGTAAGAGTCCTGACCTTATCCAGTAAATGTTTAGCATTTATCTCATCTTATTCATTATTTCTCCTTTCAAATGCATAACACACCAAACCAGTCTGTTGTAACACAGCAGTTTTTGGCTGACCTGCACTGAACCATTTTAACCCAGAAGAATCTCATCTCATCTCAACCTTACTGTGTTCTGTAGAAGAGAAGTAATACTGGAAACAGTATTGATATATAGATAATGAGATTATAAAAAATAGCATTCTTTGCACTTATGACTAAATCACATGCTATTTCTTCAAGTAGATAACTAAGTGATGCTCCCCAAGCCATCTCATTTTACCTCTACTTTATCTTCAGGCAATATTAACATAAAAACCCCAATGAGTCCTAAAATGCAGAAATAAGTTGGCATTTGGGCACCTCTGGTTCTTTGTCTCAAAATCTGTGGATTTTTGGCTAGATGTCTGAAATGAGGTTGATGGTTAACTCAAGCTTAACAGACTTTCACATTTTGTTTTCCAACATAAAATGTCAGTAAATACCCCACTTGTAAACTCTGAAGCTTTTATGCAACTTATAAGAGGCTCAAAGAGACTACACAATGTCATTACACAGAGTTGTACCAAACATTGCTTTACAGCCTTGTGGTGTGGCGATGCCATCGTAGTGTAGTTCCTAATAGCCTAAAGTTAGGTTTTTACTTCTACTGATTACATTTAGGCTTAAAAATCCCAAAAGTGATGTTAATTTGTAATGATTATCTTGCTGAACAAAACATTTAAGTATCATAAACATTTGTTTGCCACAGCTTTTTTGTGCAATGCTCCAAAATTCAATGGAAAAATCCCTAAGGCTTTTTGACGAGGGAACCGGTTTATTTAGGCTGAAGTGGGGTGTGGTAGGGCCCAACTGCAGCACAACAGAGCAGGTGAGTAGTTGGTGATGACCTTTATTTATTTTCAGGTTGAATGGAGCAAAGGTGAGTATAATCAGGTTGCAGGTAAGTAGGGACAGGTACCATTTGTGCTATTAACAGATCCTTACAGATCTCTGTGTAACATATCGCACCCTCATACTCATGTACACACATACACACACACATACACACATATGGACAACAAAAGTTTACTCCCCTCTCACTGACTCTCTCACACACGTGCACACACACGCACACACTCACACATGCAGATCACTCATTTAAAAAGCTTTTGATCCTCCCTTTGCTCATCTTGTGTACAGTGAGCGAGGCGTGCTGAGAGGTTTTGCCTACACACTGTGGTATCTCACTCTCCTCTTAGTGAGTTTAACCCGTCAGTCCTCCCAGCATAATCTCCAGACATGACTCACTGCTATAACACAGCATCTGTACACACACATACGAGCCTACTTGTTATACAACAAAATGGAGGCATAATTTTGTACACAGTTCATTCAATTTCATCTACGCCTGATTTTCCTTCTTTCACTCACATACTGCAGACCAGAGGTTCCCATGATGTGATGGGTCACACAAGCTCCAACACGACTTCATCATCACCAACTGTCGTGTACCAAATTTATTCAGTTAAGTAGATAATAAATTGCATTATATTTAATACTAAGATTATAGTGGATATTCTAACAATGGTTGAACTGTTTATGTTTTGGCTGGTTTGGCTGAGTTGGCAAAAGCTGAATGTTTCTCACATTACTTGAGCTAAATTTCAGCCAACAACTGTTAACTGTTTAGCCTTCCTTGCTTGCTTAATACTTCACACACTCCCAGTCTCAATAGATATTGTTCAGATGTTACAGATCAGATGTTCAGATGATTAAATATGTAAATGTATAATTAAAACATTTTTCAAATTATCTCACAAGGTACACAAGGCAATATTTGGAAACGACAGAAATAACCCCCATGGTACAAGTACCCCTGGTGAGGAAATGCACCTGTAGACACACACACATACACACACAGAGAGAAACACACACACAACACTGTGACAAGGAGGCATACACCCTGCTGTTCAAATGTTAATAATCTGTGTCATTAAGAAGTTCTTTTTGCATCAGGCACTCATGCAAAGACCAGCCTCTGACACTATACAGTTGGTAAAAGTTCTTACCAGAAATGATCTGATATAGTGAAACACAAGGGCAGCTGATCATCATAATATGAAGCATGCATTCAGTGCTCTGTAAAGTCTTATTTTCAGATGAAATAGTGCAGAGTGGGCTATGCATCAGCTCACAGAAACATATTTAAGTCCCATTTCAGGGTCAGTCTTTGCTTGTAGTGCTTTTCCTCTACATCTCTTTGTCTCCTGGCGCTCAATCTAAATATAGAAATACAGCCTTTGCATGTATACCCTAGTTCTGTAGGCCTGTATACACTCAGAAAAACTCATGTGGAAGCACAAACAAGCATGTGCATTCATGTAAACGCATGTATATACACACATATACTGTATCATCAGGAGATGACCAGCAGTGTTTTTGTGTCATTCTGATTGCACAGACCTGCAATCATGAAGAGACAGAGAGAGAGAGAGGGAGAGAGAGAGAGAGAGCATCCTGGAGGTAGACTGGGTTATTATTTCAATCAGTAGACAATGTGTTGATAGGTCCAGGTGCACAAACAGTTCAATGGAAAAAGACAAACAACCAGACTTCATACATCAAAGGATGCCTTCAAGAATATCTCTACCCAATTACAGACCAATTCTTTGCTTCTTTTTAGTTTTTCTTTTTAACAAGAAAATTTGAGACAGTTTGAAACAAAAACCCATGACTACATTTAACCAATAACATGCACTTACAGTGCAGACACACTGAAGTTTATATTTAAAACTTATGCACAAACAGTCTTGCATAAACTAATAGTAACACGCTTTTACTGAAATCAAGCACACACACTCTCATGTTTTCATCCCTTCAGAGGACATAACATTGACTTACATTCATTCCCTGGAGACTTACCTCAGCCCTCAAAGGTCCAGCGTGTAGGATTACGTGGCATCCAGCAGTAGGATTGCACCATGCAACCAACTGAAACTTCTGCTGTGTGACAAGCATGAAGGACTACAGTGACCAACGCAAAAGAACAAATACCTGAATATCCCAATACCTGAATGACTGTATCTAGAGTCAGTATTAAATTTGTCATCTCTGAGCTATTGTAGAAACAACATGCAAATTCCATATGAGAGGACCTGCTCTGTATGGAAATAAGCAGTTCATTTTAAGGTAACAAAAACACAATGATTCTTAATTTCAGGTGATAATAATGAAAACATAGTTTTAAATATTGTGTTCCATTTATGCCAATACATCCCCCTAAATCCCACACACTGGATCTTTAACCTAAACATAACATTACCCTGACGCCAGTCTTTTCCCATAAACATGATTTACTTTAGGCAGACTTGGATTTTGTTCCCAAAGGGAAAGCAAGTCCCCACAATGTGACTGTGAACAGATTTATGTCCCCACAGCATGAGAAATACACACACACACATACACACACACATACTGTAGACATGTCATAGAGAATTGAAGTTTCAGGCTGTGTGTTAGATCCATTAGACAACCAACCCATGAAAATAAACTGCTGAAATATTTACAGCAGAGTGTCTCTGTATTTATGTCCATATATGTATGTCTATCTCCATGAATGTCTCTGTCCCGCAGAGTGTCCTCTGTGGGATATTTCTTTAATGGCAGCCACCACTGGGATACAGACACTCAGACAAAATCTAATGTGTGCTGATACACTGATGGACTTCAATGCTGCCTGTGGAAGCATTTGAGTTTATTGTAACAGATTTTTTAAAGTTGTGATTTGGAAAATCTCGAGTCAAGTCTTTTTTTTTTTAAGGGACAGTCTCACTATTTTCCTGGTGCTAAGGATAGTGTTATTTTATCCTTTAATATTAAAAAGTCCCCTGGAAAGAGCACAAGCAACAATCAGTTTATCCATCTAACATTTATTATCATTTTTTCATGGATTACGTGCATTACTATTACGACGAACATGGCTGGTGTGGTTTGTTTTGGACAGTTTTGAGATCTTTTTTCCATCTCTGGATGGCAAAGCTTCACAGAGCTCACTAAGGTTGATCTGCTTGTTTGATGAGTTCAGTGAAGACACTGTTGATGTTTACATGTGTTCTAATGATCAAATATGTAATCCAAATGATAAATATTTGGACAACATTGGGGTTTTATGGCACAGAGGCACATAGTATATCAAGCAGGGGCTTAACAATACTTATTGATAGTTAAAATAAACTGACGGTTTTATTTGCTTCATTTGATTTGTTGGTTATAATAAAATAACAATATCACCAGCCTTATTATTTAACACTGCAAATAAACCCAGAGCACAACAGGAATATTGGCTCTATTGTATCAGTGTCTTTGTCCTCCACTGAGCCATGAAACAGAGGCTCATGATTTCCCTTTAATCTAAAGGACAAAATGGCGAACCCCCTGTTTACATGCTTGGCAGAAAAACTCATAATCAACCAGAGTGTGCTTTCCAACACCGACACAACAGCTGTTTCTCCCGTCTCGAAGCACTGCCTGATCATTTTATTGCTGTTTCTGAGACTTTTTCTGTCTCCTTGCTGACAGACACATCAAACTAACATTACTCTGAGGAGACACAAAGACACTTCTCTCAGGCAGAGTGAAAGCACCCAGTTCTCTTGGAGTAACAATACATATTGCAATGCAAATAAATCTTGGGAGTTAAAAGCTCCACAGTCTCCTCTGCAAAATAAGTCAGGGGTTTGCATGTCGCCCAAAAAAAATGTGTTCCCAAAATTTCCCATGGTGGAGTAAAAATGCTGTGTTGAATCTTCTTTGTAATGAGAGTTCGGAGAGCAATCACAGCAAAGCCAAACACTCTGCAGTTTGTGACGGCTGTTAACAGCAGTATTGTTAGCTCAGGGATGGAGAACCTTGGCAATGCAATGGAAATAAATACTTTTGTACATACCAGGAGGCTGGAGATGTGTGTGTAGGCTCTCGTGGTTCTGTATTTGTGAGGACCAGTCTGAGTATAGACCTGTAGGTGAGGGTTTTTGTGAGTCTTCACGACTTCAAAGGGCTGTTTTAGGGATGGTTTAACTTAGTTTCAAAGGATGAGTTTGACATTTTCTGAAGTGCTGTTGGTTTGCTTTTAGTAGAAAACCAATACTACCCTTGCATCTGTTCTGGAAATCTGAAGATATTATTAAAATTAATTAGCATAAAGACTGGAACCAGGGGAAATCATACATATCTTTGTTTATTTAATACAAAAACCAAAGTGTCAAGACTAATGTGCAGTTTTAGGAGAGGACTTCCATTTTTGTGTGGATGAAACAAACTATACAAATATGGTATTAGTCTTTTCTATCTTTCAGCAAGAGAGCAGATAAGTGTATTTCCCAACAAAACTATGACTTTAAAAATGCATTCGGCAATGAAGTTCCTCACGAGCATGGTACAAACATGTGTTTGCGTGTGTTTGTGTGTAAATTCACATGCTGTTCATGAAGTCATGGATAATTTAATCAGCATCTCTGCCCGCCTGAGCATTCAGCGCAACCCAATCTCCAGACAAAATGTTGGCATTGTACATTTCTGCAAACCACGAAAACATTACATCTGTATGTTATTATGAGGCAGATACTTTGAAACTTTACTTTTAGACAATTCTGTGGTTTTGTGTGGTTAGGTTTAAGCACAAAAAAAAACAACTTAGTTATGGTAAAGAAAAGATCTTTAGCTTAAAATGCCTGGCTTTTTGTGGCACTATCCCAACATGAAACACAGTGACATCTCAGTAAAAAACAACAAACACGTTACGTAGAACTATAATTTGTCTCTTTAGAAAAGCTGATATGATCGGTATGACACAAACCAACATTTTCTTCTGATGACTGTGCTGTTTACAAAATTCAGCCAAGTCTACAAGAAAAAAGAAGCCAAAAAAAAATCCATTCCCTGATAATGGATGTGCCACAGCTGCTGAAAAAAAAGTGACTCGTTTTGTCATTTTGTAATTTCTGCCTTTGGAGACAAAAGAGCTACCTGTGGAGTGACCCTTAATGGCAACGCTGACAAAGACATTTAGCCTTGGATTTACCTAAAGGCCATCGTCATGGCAATGAGGTAGCAAGTAGAAGGTTATATATGAAGCTCTACAGGGACAGAAAGAGCTTACAGTGTGTGTGTGTGTGTGTGTGTGTGTGTGTGTGTGTGTGTGTGTACGCGCATCCCTCTCTGTCTGTATTTAGTCGCAAAGGGCTGAAAACAGTCACAGTCTCACCACACCTCTCTCCACACTTAGCACTGTTTTGTCATACTGTAATTACACAGGACATTTTGAGTACATATCATTATTGGCACAACATTTTTTACCTATAAACAAAGACGAAAATTATGTACATACACTTAAAGCAGATCATTTTTTGCTGTGTATTTCAACACACACACCCACATAACACAAACATGTGTTGCTACACCTGAAACCATTGTTTTGTTGCACCATAGTATTTTAAGATAAAATTGATAACGTCAGTAACAAAAAGGGAATTGAGTTGTATACAGTCATGAAGCTCACAAGGAATAGACCCACATGCTTGACTCAGAGGCTGATCAGGTAAGTGGTTATCATGGTCTTCAATCAAAGGCAGAGTCAAAAAACAACACAAACAGGCACAAGGAGGTTAATGCACGGAAAATAGTGCTGAACCACTTGCTACAAGAGACAAAGACAAACTGAAACTAAAGGAACAAACACCCAGCCTATATACACAAGGGGAAGGGACAAGACAAGACACAGGTGTGACAATCAGATGCAGGTGAAACATATTAGGGATGAGCAAGTAATCACGAAGGAGGGAAACTTAGCAGGATGTGGGGGCCTGAAATGATATCAGACAGAGATTTAGGTATGAAAAGACACTTATTCTACAAATAGTAATCATGCCATTTATACATATGGTCCATATTCTCATGGGAAATTAGGGATGTCAAAGTTCTCTGGTAGTATTTAAAAATCCTGTGGTCGACTTTGTTTTTGGCATTGTTTGTTACAGTAATCAAATGGAATTAATCGTTGTTTTTCCAAAGGTCTGATTTTTTTTAGAATCAATACACCTCATGGATCCAAAGGTCAACTCATTCATTGATTCATTCATTGAGTCATTCATTTAGTCAGTCATTCAGTCAGTCAGAGTTAGGCCGTCTGCAAACATCACACACCACACACACCCAGCAGTTTCATTTTACCCGTCTGCACCCTGCTGACTGCTGCTGAGTCACATTGAGTGGTGGCATTTATGCAAAGGTAAAATTTGCTCATCAGTTATCTTTTTTTCCCCCTCATCTAAGATACATGTCTCCCATATCCAATCATTTCAGTACAAGCATCTCACCGCATCAGAAGCTCTGCTGCACACTAATCCAAGCTTCTGCAACAGATGGACATCTTAATCTTCCTTATCATGCCCTCCTCCATCAACACTTCTGTCTTAGTATGGTGCTTGTGCTGTTTACCAGAGACAGCAGATTGATGAAGACGTGCAGCTCTGAGAACAAAATAAACACTGAAATGAGCTAATTGTCATTGAATAGCTTATGCAGCAGTGTGAATGGTTGAACGTGTGTTTATTATATGTAAAATCACATTAGATTTCACCAATAATGTGTAAAATAAATTTTACTGTGCTGTTGTGTTGTACCACAATAGATGAGGACATCTGAGCACTGCAGCTTCATTAAAACAGATGCCTCATGTGGAGGGCTGTAATAGGAATAAAAGCTATAATGATAAGAATCAGAATCAGCTTTATTGGCCAAGTATGCTTACACAAACAAGGAATACGACTCCGGTTAGCTTTTCATTTTTTATATTCAAGGCCTTCTAGAATTTCAAGGCCTTGCACTCTTTGAAGCACTCTTTATGATCACTTAAAAGTTTCATTGATACTGCACAGTATATACAGATCCATTGACATGCTTCTGTATGAATTCATACTTTTTTTATTTCTTCATTTTGTCCATTTCTTGTTTTATTCATTTATTTTTGTTAAAGGAACAGTGTGTAAGATTTAGGGGGATTTAGTGGTGTGTAGTGGTGAGGATTGCAAATTGCAACCAGCTAAAATTGTTGTTAAAAAATTGTTAAAATTCCTTCAGTTTTCATTGTTCAGGAGGTTTTGACCGGGAGCCTCAGAGTTCACTTCCTCTCCAAAAAAATAAAAATAAAATAAAATAAATAAATAAAACATGGAGATCTCCATTGACCTGCTCCCTATGTGGATATAAACAGCTCATTCTTAGGAAAGAAAAACAATGATTCTTATTTTCAGGTGATTCTACACTACAGAAAATATGCTGATTACAATATATTCCATTTCTGCTAATACATCCACCTAAATTTACACTGTTGTTTAATTGAAGTGTTTGAGGAGAAAGAAGTATTTTGAAAACGTATATACACGGCACTCCCTTTATTAAATGACATTAATGTTGTTTACAAATATTGTTTCGTGAACTTCTTTAACTACTCATATTAATGTTTTTTTTCATTGATCTTGTAATTGTGATGTCCTGGTACATGTGAAAGGATAGGTTACCAGTTTTGCCTTTCCACAATCAGGTGGCCAAATGAACATTGCTGCAGATTTTTCCATGTTCATATTGGAAGGATGGAGATCTCTTTTTAATGCGCTTTGAATGTGAGAGATGGTGGTAAAAATCCACAATCCTCACTCTGCGCAAAAATATATTCCAAAGTTTATCTGAAGCTAAGATGAGACCCTTGAATCAAGTGAATATCTTCTAAAGTTACAGTCTTTTAAGTATGAAAACCCCCCTTTGTGTTTCCACAGACAGATTTTCCTTGAAATTCAAGTATTTGAATATTCATCAACCTCTATCGGACTTTCCTTTTCTTAAAGCCTCGACCATGTTTTACATAACTATTTGAAAAGCCTCTTATCCACATTTAGCTGTATGACTAATATCTGTGATGCTGCGTACCTCCTGCAGCGCTGACCTCCTCAGATCTTCCAAACCGTCCATCTCCTCTCATCCTTTAATCCATCTCAGTGTCCTTTAAGATCCAAACTCTTCTTCTTTCTGAGCTTTATCCTCCCTTTCTGACCTTCTTCTCAATCTCTCCAAAATAAATGTCTTTCCCTATGCCCACTTCATGCCACCCCACCTCTGCTTATCCTTCCCCTCCCTTTCACATTCATTTTCTGTGGCAAAGTTTTACTCAGTGAAAATAAGAAATCAGTCATCAATCCAAATAATTAACCCTTTAAGAACTGAGCAAATTGGTTTGTTTTCTTTAAAAACAAAAAACAAAAAAACAACACACACACAGGGAGAAGGCAACAAAAACTTAACAAGACATGGCCCAAAAATTAACAAAAAAATCAGTATAAAAGTTTCAAGAAAATCAACTGAAAATAGTTGAAAAAAATTAAAACCAAACACAAAAAACGTTGAAAAAATAGTAGGACTATTCTGAGTTACTCTCTGTATGAGTTTAACTCTTGCAGCTCCGATAAATCTGCTCTAATTCTTTAAAACAGGACTGCAGAGACAACAAGTCAAGATGTCCTGCAAGACCACTTCAACAAACTGCACCGTCTTTGAACACTCATCTGACATTAGTTGTATTGCATGGTATCAAAAACAACTGTTAAGCACATAGTCCTGCCTTATCCAAATAAAAATACAAACAAACAAAAATGAAAACTGTCTTTGGTACAAAGAACAAAGCTGCTGTCACAGAGAAGACATGGTGACAAACTTTTCGTTATATGAACAAGCTTCCTTCTAAATTCATCTGTAATAATCCCATATGGAATGAAATACATGTCAGGCCTCATGATAGAGGTAAAGACATAATCTCACTGGATTATTTTACTTTAAAGCGGCTGCCAGATAACCAGAAAAGTTTTTTTCTGATATTTAATACTCTTTCAGTGTTCTTCTATCATACTTATCTTTCCCTCTGAGATTATGATTTATGTCATATTTCCAGGTCTGCTGCTACAACTGACTTAATATATACTGTAGCACTGCAATGCTTTATTACTAACTTTACTTTTTTGTCCCTGCTCCAAAAAATAAGGACTCCAAAGCTTTGAATTACTTGACACCAGTGGCTCTCTCTGATGAAAATTATTTCAAGAGGTCACTGGAGTTCAACTTTTACATTTTTATTCTTATTTCAACATTCAGTTGTCAGTCAGTTCGGCTTCTTTTTCAGCCTTACGTGTTTAATGAAACTAAGATTTTGGATTGCAAAGTTTTTTTCTTGTCGATTTTTTATATAACCTCAATTTGCTCCTTTATATTCTCTGTGCATCAACATAAATCATGGTAAATGGTAAAATAGTTTCCCTTTCAGTTCACTGATGAAGGCCACGAACTGAAGAGGCTCTACCTGCCTGCAGTGTTCATTATATTCTTTCAAATGCTTTTAGCATAAATGGTCATCATTAGGGACTATAAACCCTCTGGAAATATTTACTGCCTACAGAGTCATGGTGCCCAAAATGAATGCAAGGTGCGTCAGAGACTCTTCCAGCAGACTAAATGTTTTAATGTAATGAGAGCTGGCTCTTAGCAGTTGGCTTCTCATACTGCAGCACTTCACTTTGACTGGATCTTATTCTTATGCTTTTAAAAGATCAATGTGACAGGAGCTACTCTGAGTTATCTGTTGGTGTCTTCTGGAGTTTTTATTTATCAGTGCTGGCGACTTTATTTTTGCCTTTATTTGCTATTTATTTAAGTCATATTTTGGTTTCTTTGTCCTATTTGTGGGTGGTTTTTAATATATTTTTGTTTTATGTACTTTCATGAATATTTTTAGTTGTTGGTTTGCAGCCAACTTTCCCTTTGGGACTATAAAGTTGAAGTTGGGGGCTCCAGACAGAAAGGCATCAGAGAGACAAGAGGAATATATTTCAACAGACCAACAGAGGCAAGTGGGGTGAAAGAAAAGACAAGAACAAATCTAACTGGGAGATGAAATCAGACTCATGCCAGCAGCTCTCACACAGAGGGAGGGCAGTTTCCTCCTGACTCTTATCAGCTCATCCTATTAAAGTTTCCCCACATTATGGGGATAAAGCTGTGCTTTGCAGCACTTAGGCTGCCTGTGTAGAGCTGAATTAGTTTTGCTGGTAGAGGAAGACAGAGGCACCCGCACCTACTGCTGTGCCTCCAAACTGCCTCCACACCACTACAGCAAACCTCCACACTGATGCTTAAACTAAAGCAGGGATGTAATCAGTTAAAGCTGAAGTCTATATTTTATAGCTATGTGAGCAGTGTGGCTCTATATAGTATGCCACTGTCTATTGGTAAATCCAACATTTTGGTCAAAATATCTCAAAAATTATTGGATCGCCTTGAAGAGACAGAGAACCACAAGCCGAGTGCCATCTAGTTGCAATATATGGGCAAGAGGACATCTCAAACAACCTAGATAGATAAATGGCATTACAGATTAGATGAAAAATCTGTATTTCTGATAATGGGGTAAACTGTCCCTTTAAAGGGATTACTTCCCCAAAAAGGCACAATAAAGGAGGGAAGAATAAACATGCTAATCTCAGCAGCAATAACATAAGTTGAGAAGAATTGATCTGAAGGAGAGTAAATAGTTTGATGCATACAGAAAGCCGCAGAGCCTTAATGCATTATATTCTATATTTTGAATTGTCCCCCAGCACCTGAATTTTGTGTTTTCTTTAACAGAAATAGAAACAATTCCACCATAAATTGATGCAGAAAAATTCACCAGAATGTAGAAAATTAGTTTTCGATGCTAAAAAAAAAAAAAATCAGATCAGATAATCAAGTGCAAAACAGGCAGCACAGCTCTTGTGTGCTCTTTTCAACTGTGCATATTTGAAGAAAACACTCCCCACAGGCTGAGATGAGCTCGAGCAGTAGTCTCAAACTGGAAGTTGCCTTTATATAATGCACATGATTAGCATAATGCTGTACTTAAAGGTCAACTAATTCATGGGCCTGTGTAATGCTAATTATGACATTAAAGTATGTAGCACAAAGGTAATCAGACAGACGTCACTCTGTAGGCATGTGTCAAGCACCTCAGTAGGTGTCACTGCCAAACGCCCTCAAGCAACACAATCTCGATTCAGCTCCAGAGCTCCTGTCATGGTCCTGACCTTGTGCTCTGGATGTGCAGCAAGAAAAAAAAAAGAAAGGACGACCCAGGCAACATTATGACTGCAGATAAAGGGCCCCCTCTTCTGGTAATTAAATAGTAATGCAGTAGTTCATTAGGCTCTGAATTAAGTACATTGATCTGTAACATATCATTTTTATCAAATAGATACTTTAGGTTTTTCATCCCTCACTAACGCAGAGATCCTCTCCTAATGATAGATTATTTTCATTAATAAAAAAAAGAAAAACGAACCTCATGATTTTGATGAGACTTTGAGGGGGAGATATGATCATCCTTAAAGTCAATCTCACACTATTAATGAGGGAATGAGAATTTACTGTATTAATATAAATAATTGTGCAGATGTCAAAATGAAGTCAATTCCTCTACTTACTTTTGGCAAGTAGATTTTTTATTTGGTACTGGGTCTTCAGGGACATCTAAAAAAGGATAAATCTTTTCAAGGGTGAAATGCTGAAGGGGTTTTGTTGGTTGAAAAAAAACCCCTCAATTATCACTATTAGTACAGTTTAAAAGTAGTCGTCCATCCTGTCACTGTATATGGTTGCCACCATGTTTTTTGGTTTGTTTAGTTTTTTAAAATTTTTTTTATAAACATATTTTTGATTTTGTTAATCACACCAGTGTGCTACTCACTCTAAACCACTTCAGAGAAAAGCGGCAACAAAATTCCCAGCAGTATTGGCCTTTTAATAACAACAATAAAAACAGTCCAGAAACAGCTGTGGTTTCTGGCCAAAGCAAGCATGTACAGTAGTAGGCCAGTAGAAGTACAATAAAATTTGTAAATACATATAAGTGAATATAACAACAACTCTATGTTGGACAGAAGATTTATTCAAAATAGCTGAGGTCCACTTGTTTCTCTGTAACTACGACTTCCTGCAACTGCGTTAATGCATCCATGTGAAGCAGTCGACTTTGACACTATAAAGTCAACATGGAGAAAATGCTTGGCCAAAAGAAAAAGAAAAAAATGGTGGTCCTCAAATCAGCAGCTAGCTGTACAGCTGAACAAGAAATTTACTCACCAGCATGAAAAACTGTTTCCAAATTGATGGATTCAGATGTAAGGTCAAACAATGGCTTTCAGCTGAAAAGGCAGGAAAATGCGTGTGCAAAACCTATCATACGAATGTGATCACAGCAACCCCCTCCAAAAAAGCTGTAAATGTGGAATTTTAGTAAGAAATTATATGAAGTAATGTGTCAAAAACCTGATACTCTGAACAAAAATGACCTTGAAAAATCAGATCCCTGTTTCAAGCCATAGCCAAAATGTGCCATCAGCCAGTACGGTGCTGAGTCTCCACCCTGCGAGGCAGCCAGGAAGAATACGTGATCAGTACATTCAGTTGATATCTTCATTGAATTGGCCTCTAACGGTGCAAATATCTGATGTCCAGGAGGAGGAAACCAACTCAAACCTTCAAGTTTTAAGTGAACGGTTGGTCCACTGAATCGAAACATCCTAATTTTAATAAACATGTTAGAAAAACAAGCATATAACTGTAAGCATGACACTGCTGTAAAGTCCAGCATGAAATGCATAAAATGATGCTAAAACAGTTAAAAATGTCGTTCAGGTTAAAATGGCCATCAGGGAGGTAAGGCCACTCCATTTGGGATGGAAGGTCCGTCCCATTGGTCCAGGCTGGTCCGACGCCTGTGTCCTCGGTCCAATTCAGAGCTCTCTTGTGTCCTTAACAGACCATGTGGCCATTTAGTTGAAATCCACGGAGAAAGATAAATGCACAACGCAATAACAACCTGATGGGTCCAGCATTTCTGTGGGTCAGTAGAGGGCCACGTCAGTAGTTCTTTGCCAGTAAAAATCTGATTAGCTACAGATTATTATTGAACTCCAAAAGTAACCAAAAGTGAGCAGCCATTCTGTAGTTCGGGCTCCCTGGAACACCGAAGGCCGGGTTGTGTTAGCTTACGTGACGGACTGTCAGTGACAGAGGTCGTCTGACAGGTTTGGACACAACGTCTCATGTAACCAGGCGAGCAGTCAGTGAGTGAAAGGGACTATTATTCAGTCGTTTAATCGTTGAGGCGACAGTCACACAGCTCCTTGTGGATTCTCTTGCGGATGCGAGGCATGTCCTCCTGACTGAACAGCAGTGGCTGCTTCACAGACAGACATCGGCAGTACTGAGAGACAAAGACAAAAAGAAAAGACAGTCAAGAAAATGATCCACAACCACAGCTAGGTTGCCATATTAAACGCGGAAAATGACAGAAACTTCTCTCCAGCGTCTTTCGCCCCCTTGGAGACAGAGTAATGATCACATTTGTGTAGAATCCTGGGGCAGGAAAGACACGCTGGAGACAAAGCTGTACTTAATGTCTTTTTCTGAGAGCAAAGAGAGGGGGCAAACAGGGACAGGAGATGAGGAAAAGAAAGAAAAGGAAAGAGTGATGAAAATGGACAGCTGTGAAGTTGGGAGAGGATAATGTCTCACCTCGAGGACAAAAACTCCACAGTCGCTGTCGTTCTTCTGCTGAGGAATACCCTGAGGAGTCAGCAAGTCACAGTCAGACAGGGGACATAAAATGTCACAGTTACAGCTTCTCAAGTGTCTTTATATGTGTATGTTTACTGCACATACATACAACTATATACAGTAGATGTTGGACATTATAGTTATTGTAGTTTAGATTGTAGGTGAATGCAGGATGAGCATTGCAGTCGGGGTTCAGGGTTACCTTGATGATGGTTATCTTCCAGCCTTTCTGGAAAGCTGTCTGTTGTCTTTCTTTGGCTTCAGACTGAAGATATTTCATAATGTTCTGAATCACACACAAAGACGACAACAGAGTTATGCTACGATGTAATTATCGCCAGGGACTAGCTTTGTCCTGGAAGCACAAACTTTTTTACATTTCTACTGTGAAATATGATGAATACCTACATCAAACAGGTTTAACACATTTTAACTTAATGTGAAGGCATTTAAATAGCAATAAGGAAGAGCAGACATGATCTTCACTAAAAAGCTGAGGGTAAGGACAGCTGAGGAAGACACTCCTTAGTATGATTAAGCAGATGGTGAGAGTGTGAGCTAAATTTAAACATGAAAATGTATGGTCAAAATGTATCTTCAGCTGCATGCCAACATATCTACACTGATGGTTTTGACTTGTTAGGGATCGGGTTGTAAGGGCATATATGTAATGTGACTGATGATTTCACTATTTCCGTCTACAAAAACTTCCCCTTTAATAATGCTGATAAAAGGTCATTCTGTACAGCTGTCAGAAATGCTACATATATGCAAGCATGCAAGCAGACAAATAATAATTATCAAACCAAGTTTACTATAGTTAACTAAAACTAAAATAAAACTAAAACTAGGTGTAAAAAAATTATGGAAATAAATATAAAAACCTGACTTAAAAATATAAAAAAGAATAAAAAAAGAAAACTAACTGAAGTAATTAAAAATATCATGTAGAAACTCTCCAAAAACTCTGAAAAAGAGGAGAGAAGAGGACGTTAGTATCACTAAATCCTGTGATCGATAATCTTTTCCCTGACAAATACCCCATATTATAATGAAAAAAACTAACCTAAAACTCGACATTTTTATACAATAAAACTAAACCGAAACCAGCAAACTTGACGGTTCAATAATTTATCAGAAAACAAGAGCAGAAGCGCTGGATCGCTGATGATCTCGTTTGTTTCACAAGGATTTAAAAACATCCAAAAATCTGAAATAATGAACTACGACCCAAAGACATCAACATGCATGCAGGCGCTCACATCTGTAGTGTGTCTGAAGACGATTCCCTGACTGTCGTAGTAACTGATGGTTTTGGTTGCCATGGTGACCGTGATGAGGGACCAGTGGATTTCTAAGTGGATGGGAAATAGCAGCAGCCACTTGGAGAACAGGTCAACCTGAAATAATCCGACAAATTAAAATACACACAAATTAATTATCCAAGATACTACATGTTGCAGGTGTGTACCGTCAAATTAATGATTTATTAAATGCTTAAACATTTTATTTAACACTAAGCCAAACAGGTGTTTTAGAATTGCTGTTTCACACAGGAAAATGTGTTGACCTCCTTTATTTACACGGCTGAACAGTAAGGTGGTTGGAAATGGTGGTTTTGTTAATTAGCACATTTCACATGACATACATTTACTTTATGTAGTTAGCCAACTGAATGTAAAGTTTGATGCCAACAGAGAAACCAGACCACAAAAAGGTAGACAGTAAAATCTCATTTCCTGCTGCATCTGGGCACCAGCTGCTGTCAAGCCCAGACACCAAGAGGCAAATAAAAAGCCAAAAACAAAAAAGTGACATTCAAGTAAATGTAAAATGGCTAAACTCCAAATTATATTCTTCCTTACTTTTTTAGTCCATCTCTTCACGCCCTCGTAACCCTTGGCAACCAGCTGCTTGTGGAAAAAACTGTTGAAAAAGTGGACCTGGGAGAGAAATAAGTAAGGCATTACACAGATTAATTGTTTATTTATTAATAATAAATGACATGTCTAAGACTTGAAATATTATATCAAGAGTCTCAAAACACTGTGAAACAGTTTGTCGACTCCTACACTGAGCCCTTTTTATATTTTATAAATCTCATCTTATGTCCTCGTTATATGACTTTTTTAATTTTTATATCGACTATATGAACACCCTGACTTACCTTGTGTTCTGTGGCCTCCATGATGAGTTCACCATACATGTTGATAATCTACACAGACAGAAGAAAAAGTTTCACTATAAAACTGTCTTACATCACTAACACAACAAATCTTTACATTGTTGATTTCATCTTTCAAATGACTTTTTATTTTAGAAGGGCAGACAGAGAACAACGAAGTGTGATGGTTGGAAGAATGCTTTTCTAACAGCACGACACTTCGTCTGTCTTTACCTGGTCATTAAGCCAATTCTGTTCCTCCAGTGTGCCGAGGTCCTCCAGGCCCAGGGTGTGTTTGTTATACGTCACCATGAAACCTGCGACAGGAGCAGAGGCCAGCGCCGCCCTGTACCGAGTCATCTCCCCTTTAATGTCCAGTCCCCTTCAACAAAAACAACACAGGAAATGCAGCGAAAATGTGTTCACTTTATCTACAGGAACATTAAAATGAACATGGCAGTTGCAGATTGATTTGACATAAAATGACATATGATGACATATAATGTCGTCCCACAGATAATGAAAAGGGTTCATATTTACTTTGAATAACACGTTATGTCAAGTTGATCATAACAGCAAAAAATCTCTGTACACAGTAAATGATGCATTCTATGGTTCGTTGTCGATGTTTCAGTGTGCTGTTTGGAAAAATTATGTATAAGGCATCTATGTTTCATCTTATTCCTGGTCAACTGAAGTACTTGCTGCTGTTTCCCCTGTATCACTTGTTTAATTTATGGCCGTCCTTGCAGGATTTTAAAAATGGCATATGCAAAAGTACTGACACACATAGATAAACCTTCAAGAAACATTCAGACAGACTGAGTGTGACTGTGAGTGTGTGTGTGTGTGTGTGTGTGTGTGTGTGTGTGTGTGTGTGTGTGTGTGTGTGTGTGTGTGTGTGTGTGTGTGTATACTGACCTGTTGCTGAGGTCAGAGTTTCCTTTCTTCTTCAGGTATTCCAAAACATCAGTCTCACTGAGAGGAATGAAACTGCCGTACTTCATGTAGAAACTCTCCAAAAACTCTGAAAAAGAGGAGAGAAGAGGACATTAGTATCACTAAATCCTGTGATCTTAACAATTGCTGCTCGTCATTTCAGGCCTGTGAGTTAATAAATTCAAGTGGTGTTACATTTTTGTGGATTTACCTCGAGTAACACACACGCTGCTGATATTTGCACATCCAATACCAATAACTCTCTGAAATTGTTTTTGTTTGTTTGTGTAAAAGCTGCAGTCATATTTATTCACTGGCAAACATTAGAAATGCCAGAAACATACTGTCTACAAATAAAAACCTTATTCTAAGAGGGTACATCAGGATAATGTGTTGTAAATAGAAAAAATCCCTCCCTATTTCTGATTCATGATATGTGCAGATGACTGATTTGTTCTTAGCCATGTGGAAAAAAAAGAAACTCAGGGCTGATCTTAAATTAGGCTTGTCCTTAAAGCTAAAATATCTCTGGGATTTCTGGACTGTTTTTTATTAAGCTAGATGACCAAGTTAAAACAAAAAAAAGGAACTTGTTTACATCAGCTTAAAAATAATTAACCTATGTCTTATCCGGGAAATTACTGTTAAGTGATTTTGAAATAAGAAAATATCCCATAAAAGTTCTGTGTGTACAAATGTTTCATGGAAGAGGCCACATTTTATGAATGTCATATGACAGATAAAAATGCTCTCCTCAGCACTTACTTCTTTCAGTTTCTGTGTAAAAAGGTCAATGATTTAACACGCTTCACACCAACAAACTGAGAGGACATCTCACCGTGGATCATATCTGTAAGCTGCTCTTTATCATTCTGCTTCTCCACATCCATCTTTTGTCCCTTTGTGTCTTCTGACAGCTCTTTGTCCCAGTTTTCTTCCACCCCCTCCTTCTCCCAGGTTCCACGCTGACAGTACAGCCTGTGGTCTCTTAATGCCCTGCTGTGCTCCATGCTGCTCACTGTGATCGGGCCCCGGAATGGAGGTGCAATCAAAGTTGGATGAGAAGTTTCCACCTCCATAAGTGTGGAGGAGTGGTCAGCACTTGTTGGTGTGGTGACATTTCCGTTGGACAGAGTTACTGGAACAGACACCAAGTCCGTTTTGTCAGGAGTCTTGTCCACCTGCATCTCAGAGTCCAGATCCAGAGGAGATCCTGACCTTGAAGCGGGATCTGATGGCCGCGAGATAGAAAGCGTTCCATTTTTCACTTCACTCATGATTATGTCACCGTCTTTAGTCTCCTCTGCAGGTTCGGTGTCACTCAGATTTACAGTGTCTCCATTTCCAAATGGAGCTTTAAGTGAGCTGGGGTCAGTCTGCTCTCCATGGTTCATCTGTGCATCTTTGTTTTGCCTTTGCACAAACACCAATGGAGCTGGTGCATTGATTTTAGAATTGATGACAACACCACCTGAACCTCCCCTCTTTATTCCACCGTCTACTTTCATTTTTGATGCAAGTGTAGCTCCCACCATTACCCTCCCTCCACTCTCTCTTACTACTGGTGCTCCCCTGCCCACTGTTCCTGACAATATCATCTCTACATTCTTGCAGTCACCGCCTCCTTTTCTCCCTGACACATCCATCAACATGTCCTCCTTTTTCTGTCCATCGCTTTTCTCCGGAGCAACATAGTTCCTTATTGGTCCCTCCTGCAGGGAGACTTTGGCAGGGGGAGCAACAGATATTTGTGACTGAGTTTCAGCCACTACTACAGTCTTTTGCACCTTCTCATGTCTTTCATCGTCATCTTCTGCTTCCTCTCCCGTCTCCTTGGTCAAATCAAAACACTTGAAACGTGTCAGCTGGCCATCCACTTTTCTTTTAGGGGTGTCCCCGAGGTCCCTAATGGCCCCTCTCCCTCTTCCTCTCCCTCTCCCCCTCCCTCTGCCCAAGGCTCTAACATCATGTCCCGTACTGTTGGGGCCACAACAGTCACAGGCTTTAGGCGTCCTCTTCCTGCCTGACGTACGGCCATTGACTGGACCCTGAGCAGCAGTAGATGTCTGTGTAGAAGACCAGGATGATACTGGGGTTGAATTAGGAGTAAGTGCTTCTCCAGCAGTTACAACAGGGGGCTCAGGATCAGCAGGAGTTGGAGTAGAGGGCTGTGTCGGGTCTGAGTTAGAGGTAAGGTCTTTGGTGAGGAGTTTGGTAGGGGTCTGGGTTAGGTCTTGATCTGTAGAATCTCCAGGGGGAGGCACTAGAGGAGGTGCTGTAGCAGTCACAGTTAAATGAGGTGATGCTGATGGTGTTGTTTTCATTGGGGATGCAGAGCCGCTGTGAACCATGACGTCCTCCGTTGGCTCTTCAACCCCATCCCCAACACCCCCTCTCTGCACTCCTGTCCTCTCCTTCCCCTTTGGTCCTGAATTGTATGTGTGTTGTGATTTTCTTTCCTTAGTCTTTATCCTTATGTTTCCATCCAGGCAGACTTCTGTAAAGTACTTTTACTGTGTAAAACAGAAGTTGTTCTCAAGCCTTCTCCACCATCGAGCTCATTGACTTGACAGCAGACTAGAACATGGCACTCATAAAGTGTTCCTCAGTGATCAGTAGACTCTGTACACTTCAGTAATACCACCATGGTCTCCTAAATCTGGCAAGACAAGGAGGAAACAGAGAGACAGAACAAGAGCCAATGAATGAAATGTTGGCAAGCGCTTCTCATTGTACAGTTAAATCTTTGCAGTTCAAATGTTTAAGGCATTACTTATTATTTCAAATAATGACCCCCCCCCTTTTTTTCTTTGTCCTCCTCTCTCTTTCTATGTATTATTTTGTAATATGGATTACTGTCATTTTATTACGTTGATCTGTTCAGTACACACAGCATCTATTACACGTGTGTCCGTCCTGGCACAGTAATCCGTCCTCAGTTGCTCCTCCTGAGGTTTAAACCATTTTCCCCTGTTAAAGGTTTGCTTTTTTTTAGAGGGAATTTTTTTTATCCACTCTGAGGAACAGCGGGATGTTGTATCTTGTGAAGCCCTCTGTAGGTAATTATGATTTGTGATATTGGACTTTATTAATCAAATTGAAATTGTTATTGAATTGCATTTATTATAGTTCAGCCCTTTGTAACATGCTCTGTGACTGGCCAACAATGAACTTTGACTCGACTAGTCTATAAATCACTTTGCCGTTGCCTTTGGGTATGAAATGTGCTATATATATAAATTTGCCTTGCCTTGCCTAAACAAAGTGCCCTTTTAATCTGTTTCTCGTTCTGCTGGGGACTTTATTCACTGCTTGTTTAAGACTTGGCCAAATACTGAACTGAAGTAGCAACTACAGTTATCTTCTATTAGGCTAACAGGTGTCTCGCTGTTCAGATACAGTATGTGAATAATTCGTTTTAGCTTGCAACAAACATAAATTTTGCACAAAGATATGCCGACTTAACAATACTAACTACTTAAGTGTGGCACTCGCCTATTTTTCCTAGTAACGTTACTGTCACTTTTCCAAAGAGATGTAATTTCGCCGAGAAGCTAAACTCGTAGTTAGCTTACGTTAGCAACATAGCAGCGACATTTAACAATGCCCGAGCTGTAAAAATTCAGTATGCACATATAAATTCGTCATGGCAGCTTTGCTGGTCATTAGCAAAAATGCAAAAGTCTGTTACAGTACCCACAATCACTCAAGTTATGAAAAGCTACGTTAGCTCAGGTAATGTAACATTATGCACCGGGCTGCTGCACACACAATTAATAATATAACGCACTGTCAGATAATTTACGCATGTCAGATATCACATATCATTAAGTTTTGCATAAGTTAGTCGTCCCCTGGAGGCTAGCTAACTCAGCTAGCTGCAGCCAAAACAAGAGAAAACACAAAGCAGCGACTACACACATTTCCTCCATTTTCAATAGGAAGTTGGAGACGTCTATAAACAAAACACGGAGCTGAAAGACGGTAGTTAAGGTGTTATGGCGTAAAAGGCAAAAACATGACTAAAAGAGAAGAGAAAAAACGTTATACAGTACCTTGTATGTGAAATAACAAACTGTGTTTCTTCTGACCACGATTTGAAGAAACAACAACTCAAGCTGTAGTCGCTGATTGATTACGTCACGGTGTCGGGCTCAGCTTCGGCTGCGTCCGGATTCTTCCGGCTGCTCCCCCGAAGTAACCGAACATCTTTCAATATCTTTTAATTAACTCTTCCTAATTTAATTAACTCTTCCTAATTCGACTCTCCCTTTAAATATCGCTGTAACGCTTCTAAACTCAATATTTTACAAAAGACAACAATATCTCCAGCAGATATTGTAGTCGATTTCCTATTTTAGTGTCTTTTATTTGCGTGACACGTCCATTAACCATTTGAAACCTGAGTTGGCTTAATTTCTTATTATTATTTAAGAAGGCGATGAGCAACAAAACGACCCAAAAATTAGCAAGAAATCAGTGAAAAATACGAGAAAATTACCTGAGAATTAGTGGGACAAAAATCCAAGTCCAATGGGAAAAAAGGTTTAAATAATAATAATAATACAAATAAACAACAACAAAAAATATGATTATATATATATATATATATATATATATATATATAATATATATATATATACACACATATATCCCTTTTTCCCCTGGACATTTTCCTGTAGCTTTTAAATAATACATTTCTACATTTACTAATTTATTGCAATTTGTGGAGAATTTCTTACCAGTTTGCACATTGCCGTTCTTTTTTTGCATGTTTTTGAAAGAAATTGCACCAGTTTGCTCACGGTTCAAAGGTTTAATCAGTAATGACATAGCAAATAAGATAAAATAGTGGATAAAGTGATGTTGAACATTGGCAAAACACATCTAAAACATAATATAATTACAATGCAAAATATAATGCATACTGCTATTATCATGGTTTTATGTTATTATCCTTTTTTATTTTCTTTTTACCCACCTGATCACTGACACAACACACATTGTATCTTGATAATCTTTAATTACAAAAACAACTAAGATAGGAAAACAATAAATAAAACTAATGGTCAAAAAGTAAAGGAATTGCGGTAAGTACAAAATTATCAACAGTAAAATTTCAAAGAGGTTACATGGAGAGAAAATTGACATGATTATTACTGGTTGCTTGACACCAGTAGTTTCCAATCTTGTCAATGTAATGCCGTGACTTTTTGTAAAAACAGAAAAATCGACCACAGGTAAACTGAATTAACAGTGTAAAAATATCACATATTATTGTTTAGTGAAATGGGTATACCATAATGTAAAGTAATGCTGCACAAGGCCCAAAATGTATCAAACAAGCAAATTCAAACAGATTTTAGTGAAAAAATTAGCTTTAAAAAACACATGTCAACAAAATATTTAAACATATTTCAGCTTAATTCAAGGCTTCAACAAACCAACTCAGACCTACCATTTTTAAAAATAATGCAGCAGAATATGCATTGAAAAAAAACAGTCAGTCTGTTGCTATACATTTCTATTTGTACATAAGGTCAGTGCTCTATTGTTCTCTACTTGCATGATCAAAAACAAAAGACATATTAAGCCTCTTTACAAGTGTTGTTTGGCTCCAGTGATGTCAGATGATTAGAGATGACCTGATTAGTCCCATCTAAACACCACCCCATTACCAGGTGCAGCTGTGCAAGGGGTCTCACTTTTCACATACAAGTCTTGCAACGCTGCGGTGCCGTGGCACTAATGCCACGAGGAGTCATTTGGAAAATGCTGCAGTTTTAATACAAAAATAGAAAAAATATGCTTTAAGGATACATGTTTTACTGCAAAGACAAACTGTGAGAACATAGTGCTTTTTAAATCGGCACCATGTACAGGTACAGTTTTTTTCACAATTTATACAAAACAATATTGACTTGGGTCATAACCTTTGGATCACCTGACAGATTGATCGATTAGATGAATGATTAATGATAATTTTCCATTAAAGCGGGCTCACAACCTTCCTGATGTTTGAAAAGTGGGGGGGGAGGGGGGTCATAGTAAGACAAACAGTTATGATGAAAGAATGATCTACACAGAGTAACTTTCTTTATTTTACAGCATGTTTTCTGCACTCAGACTGCAATTAAAGCATGTCGCACTGTGGAAGACAGCGGAGAAGTAGATGTTGGTGAAGATGACCGTTTAGTGCAGCAGATGGTGACAACTGCAGGGTTTGGGTCTGGAAGAGATGACAGGTAGGATTAATTAGACAAAAGGTGACTATTATCCTTTGATAGAAACACATTCTCAAACATGACAGAAATGTATGCTATTTTATCATGTAAAGGGATAGATAGTAAGAATATTAGTTTTTACCAGAGCTACAAATTAAAGCAATACAACAGACTTTACAACAACTTTATTTTCTATATCTAATTTATTTTTCTTCTTAAACCCTGGCCCTAATCCTGCATCGTAAAGCAGTGAGTTACTGAGAAAGCATTACCTATCAATGTGTGGTGTTGAGAGCTGGAGTATGTATGGTCTTGGAGACTGCTGCACCGTTGCTGCCTCCTGTTGTTAGCACCTGGAGCTGCAGCTGGTAAACACTGTCGGCCTGAAGGCTCTGAACTGACACCGACCGCTGAGACTGTGAAGGGTGAAGCAGGGTCAGTTTCAAAGACACAGAACAGATAAACTGCTCTAATTTGACAATAACAAAAATCCAGAATATCACCACATTTATGCTTTGTTATAAAATATGTAAATGCTGTATTATGATGGGGTTTTTTTTTTTTTACTATTTTTAACATTTTCTCAAAGTGACTAAATTGTTTGAATGCAAATACTGCCTCTTTAAAGTACAAATTAAAAGAAAAGAAAAAGGAAAGTGATATAGATATAGAAAGACTACCCTACTGAAAACACACACACACACACACACACACACACACACACACACACACACACACACACACACACACACACACAAAACCCTCTCTTATTCCAGCTGCATTTTTTCCACACACACAATGCCATCACTGTTGACCTGTCTTCATGTCTCACCGGTGCAATTGTCTGTGTCTGGGAGATAAGTGTGTCTTCTTGCCCCTCTGTTTCCATGGTAACACCTGATTGCAGTGTCCAGGTGAACTGGAACCCCTCCACAGCTGCTGGGTCCAGTGCATGCTGGGACATCCTCCAGCGAAGCGTCATGAGCAGGGTGCCATTGACTTGTTGAAAGTCTGCAGTCAGTCGTTCTGGTCGTAGTATCACCTTTCTGCCTGACAGGAGGCGCTCTGACACAAAGGACATAAAACATCATCTCACACTAAGAACACTTAAGGTATTTCTCAACAGGCTAAATATGACACGTTTTGTACACTGAAATGACCTGAACAATTATTTACACTTTGATAATAAAAGCAGTTATTTGAACTGTATTTAACTAGCGAACTGTGCGCATGCAAAAAGACTGGTGACAGGTTAACGTGTGATAATATATACAGGGTTCCAATGGTCATGGGAAACCTGAAAAAGTCATGGCTTTTCACAATCACATTTTCCAGGCCTGGAAAAGTCATAGAATTAGCAAAAAATATTGAAAGTTTTGGAAAAGTCATGGAATGTGCGTAATGAAATTGTTATAGTAATCTTAAGTGGATAATCCATGTAATGTACTATAACAGCAAATTTATTTTCTAAAGCTGTCAACATAACGTGGCTCCAATATGCGTCAATGTGCGACAACATTTTGTTCACCATCACATATGTTTTTCCATTTTCTCATTCTTACTCTTCCCCATGTATGCCAGATAAAAATTGTTTGACTTGTGATAGCAGTTAATCAAAAATGTTGCTGTTACTGTAGAATGTTACAGTTCTAGAATGTTGATGTAACTGTAGAATGTTAAAGTTCTAGAATGTTATGATGTACTGTAGAAAGTTAATGTTCTAGAATGTTGCTGTTATTGTTGAATGTTACAGTTCTAGAATGTTGCTGTAACTGTAGAATGTTAAAGTAATAAAATGTTATGATGTAAGTGTAGAATGTTACAGTTCTAGAATGTTATGATGTAACTTTAATGTTACAGTTGTAGAATGTTGCTGTTACTGTAGAATGTTACATTTCTAGAATGTTATGATGTAACTGTGGAATGTAAAAGTAATAGAATGTTATGATGTAAGTGTAGAATGTTTAAGTTCTAGACAGTTATGATGTAACTAGAATGTTACAATTCTAGGATGTTGTTGTTACTGTAGAATGTTACATTTCTAGAATGTTGCTGTTACTGTAGAATGTTACAGTTCTACAATGTTATGATGTAACTGTAGAAAGTTAATGTTCTAGAATGTTGCTGTTATTGTTGAATGTTACAGTTCTAGAATGTTGCTGTAACTGTAGAATGTTAAAGTAATAAAATGTTATGATGTAAGTGTAGAATGTTACAGTTCTAGAATGTTATGATGTAACTAGAATGTTACAGTTCTAGAATGTTGCTGTTACTGTTGAATGTTACAGTTCTAGAATGTTGCTGTAACTGTAGAATGTTATGATGTAAGTGTAGAATGTTAAAGGTCTAGAATGTTATGATGTAACTAGAATGTTACAGTTCTAGAATGTTGCTGTTACTGTAGAATGTTACAGTTCTAGAATGTTATGATGTAATTAGAATGTTACAGTTCTAGAATGTTGCTGTAACTGTAGAATGTTATGATGTAAGTGTAGAATATTAAAGGTCTACAATGTTATGATGTAACTAGAATGTTACAGTTCTAGAATGTTGCTGTTACTGTAGAATGTTACAGTTCTAGAATGTTATGATGTAACTAGAATGTTACAGTTCTAGAATGTTGCTGTTACGGTTGAATGTTACAGTTCTAGAATGTTATGATGTAACTGTAGAAAGTTAATGTTCTAGAATGTTGCTGTTATTGTTGAATGTTACAGTTCTAGAATGTTATGATGTAACTAGAATGTTACAGTTGTAGAATGTTGCTGTTACTGTAGAATGTTACAGTTCTAGAATGTTATGATGTAATTAGAATGTTACAGTTGTAGAATGTTGCTGTTACTGTAGAATGTTACAGTTCTAGAATGTTATGATGTAACTAGAATGTTACAGTTCTAGAATGTTGCTGTTACGGTTGAATGTTACAGTTCTAGAATGTTGCTGTTACGGTTGAATGTTACAGTTCTAGAATGTTATGATGTAACTGTAGAAAGTTAATGTTCTAGAATGTTGCTGTTATTGTTGAATGTTACAGTTCTAGAATGTTGCTGGAACTGTAGAATGTTAAAGTAATAAAATGTTATGATGTAAGTGTAGAATGTTACAGTTCTAGAATGTTATGATGTAACTAGAATGTTACAGTTCTAGAATGTTGCTGTTACTGTTGAATGTTACAGTTCTAGAATGTTGCTGTAACTGTAGAATGTTATGATGTAAGTGTAGAATGTTAAAGGTCTAGAATGTTAGGATGTAACTAGAATGTTACAATTCTAGGATGTTGTAGTTACTGTAGAATGTTACAGTTCTAGAATGTTGCTGTTACTGTAGAATGTTACAGTTCTACAATGTTATGATGTAACTGTAGAAAGTTAATGTTCTAGAATGTTGCTGTTATTGTTGAATGTTACAGTTCTAGAATGTTGCTGTAACTGTAGAATGTTAAAGTAATAAAATGTTATGATGTAAGTGTAGAATGTTACAGTTCTAGAATGTTATGATGTAACTAGAATGTTACAGTTCTAGAATGTTGCTGTTACTGTTGAATGTTACAGTTCTAGAATGTTGCTGTAACTGTAGAATGTTATGATGTAAGTGTAGAATGTTGAAGGTCTAGAATGTTATGATGTAACTAGAATTGTTACAGTTGTAGAATGTTGCTGTTACTGTAGAATGTTAAAAGTTTCTAGAATGTTATGATGTAATTAGAATGTTACAGTTGTAGAATGTTGCTGTTACTGTAGAATGTTACAGTTGTAGAATGTTGCTGTTACTGTAGAATGTTACAATTCTAGGATGTTGTTGTTACTGTAGAATGTTAAATTTCTAGAATGTTGCTGTTACTGTAGAATGTTACAGTTCTACAATGTTATGATGTAAATGTAGAAAGTTAATGTTCTAGAATGTTGCTGTTATTGTTGAATGTTGCAGTTCTAGAATGTTGCTGTTACTGTAGAATGTTAAAGTAATAAAATGTTATGATGTAAGTGTAGAATGTTACAGTTCTAGAATGTTATGATGTATCTGTAGAATGTTACAGTTCTAGAATGTTATGATGTAACTAGAATGTTACAGTTCTAGAATGTTGCTGTGACTGTAGAATGTTACAGTTCTAGAATGTTATGATGTAACTGTGGAATGTAAAAGTAATAGAATGTTATGATGTAAGTGTAGAATGTTAAAGTTTGAGAATGTTATGATGTAACTAGAATGTTACAGTTGTAGAATGTAGCTGTTACTGTAGAATGTTACAGTTCTAGAATGTTATGATGTAACTAGAATGTTACAGTTCTAGAATGTTGCTGTTACGGTTGAATGTTACAGTTCTAGAATGTTGCTGTTACTGTAGAATGTTACAATTCTAGGATGTTATGATGTAACTGTGGAATGTAAAAGTAATAGAATGTTATGATGTAAGTGTAGAATGTTAAAGTAATAAAATGTTATGATGTAAGTGTAGAATGTTACAGTTCTAGAATGTTATGATGTATCTGTAGAATGTTACAGTTCTAGAATGTTATGATGTAACTAGAATGTTACAGTTGTAGAATGTTATTACTGTAGAATGTTTACAGTTCTAGAATGTTGCTGTTACTGTAGAATTTTACAGTTCTACAATGTTATGATGTAACTGTAGAATGTTAATGTTCTAGAATGTTGCTGTTATTGTTGAATGTTACAGTTCTAGAATGTTGCTGTTACTGTAGAATGTTACAGTTCTAGAATGTTATGATGTAACTGTGGAATGCAAAAGTAATAGAATGTTATGATGTAAGTGTAGAATGTTAAAGTTCGAGAATGTTATGATGTAACTAGAATGTTACAGTTGTAGAATGTAGCTGTTACTGTAGAATGTTACAGTTCTAGAATGTTATGATGTAAGTGTAGAATGTTACAGTTCTAGAATGTTATGATGTATCTGTAGAATGTTACAGTTCTAGAATGTTATGATGTAACTAGAATGTTACAGTTGTAGAATGTTATTACTGTAGAATGTTACAGTTCTAGAATGTTGCTGTTACTGTAGAATTTTACAGTTCTACAATGTTATGATGTAACTGTAGAATGTTAATGTTCTAGAATGTTGCTGTTACTGTAGAATTTTTACAGTTCTACAATGTTATGATGTAACTGTAGAATGTTAATGTTCTAGAATGTTGCTGTTATTGTTGAATGTTACAGTTCTAGAATGTTGCTGTTACTGTAGAATGTTACAGTTCTAGAATGTTATGATGTAACTGTGGAATGCAAAAGTATAGAGAATTATGATGTAAGTGTAGAATGTTAAAGTTCGAGAATGTTATGATGTAACTAGAATGTTACAGTTGTAGAATGTAGCTGTTACTGTAGAATGTTACAGTTCTAGAATGTTATGATGTAACTAGAATGTTGCTGTGACTGTAGAATGTTACAGTTCTAGAATGTTATGATGTAACTGTGGAATGTAAAAGTAATAGAATGTTATGATGTAAGTGTAGAATGTTAAAGTTCGAGAATGTTATGATGTAACTAGAATGTTACAGTTGTAGAATGTAGCTGTTACTGTAGAATGTTACAGTTCTACAATGTTATGATGTAACTAGAATGTTACAGTTCTAGAATGTTGCTGTTACGGTTGAATGTTACAGTTCTAGAATGTTATGATGTAACTGTAGAAAGTTAATGTTCTAGAATGTTGCTGTTATTGTTGAATGTTACAGTTCTAGAATGTTGCTGTAACTGTAGAATGTTACAGTTGTAGAATGTTATGATGTAACTAGAATGTTACAATTCTAGGATGTTGTTGTTACTGTAGAATGTTAAATTTCTAGAATGTTGCTGTAACTGTAGAATGTTACAGTTCTACAATGTTATGATGTAAATGTAGAAAGTTAATGTTCTAGAATGTTGCTGTTATTGTTGAATGTTGCAGTTCTACCATGTTGCTGTAACTGTAGAATTTTACAGTTGTAGAATGTTATGATGTAACTAGAATGTTACAATTCTAGGATGTTGTTGTTACTGTAGAATGTTAAATTTCTAGAATGTTGCTGTTACTGTAGAATGTTACAGTTCTACAATGTTATGATGTAAATGTAGAAAGTTAATGTTCTAGAATGTTGCTGTTATTGTTGAATGTTGCAGTTCTAGAATGTTGCTGTTACTGTAGAATGTTAAAGTAATAAAATGTTATGATGTAAGTGTAGAATGTTACAGTTCTAGAATGTTATGATGTATCTGTAGAATGTTACAGTTCTAGAATGTTATGATGTAATTAGAATGTTACAGTTGTAGAATGTTGCTGTTACTGTAGAATGTTACAGTTCTAGAATGTTATGATGTAACTAGAATGTTACAGTTCTAGAATGTTGCTGTTATTGTTGAATGTTACAGTTCTAGAATGTTGCTGTAACTGTAGAATGTTAAAGTAATAAAATGTTATGATGTAAGTGTAGAATGTTACAGTTCTAGAATGTTATGATGTAACTAGAATGTTACAGTTCTAGAATGTTGCTGTTACTGTAGAATGTTACAGTTCTAGAAAGTTGCTGTAACTGTAGAATGTTATGATGTAAGTGTAGAATGTTAAAGGTCTAGAATGTTATGATGTAACTAGAATGTTACAGTTGTAGAATGTTGCTGTTACTGTAGAATGTTACAGTTCTAGAATGTTGCTGTTATTGTTGAATGTTACAGTTCTAGAATGTTGCTGTAACTGTAGAATGTTAAAGTAATAAAATGTTATGATGTAAGTGTAGAATGTTAAAGTTCGAGAAATGTTATGATGTAACTAGAATGTTACAGTTGTAGAATGTAGCTGTTACTGTAGAATGTTAAAGTTCGAGAATGTTATGATGTAACTAGAATGTTACAGTTGTAGAATGTAGCTGTTACTGTAGAATGTTACAATTCGAGAATGTTGCTGTTTACTGTAGAATGTTAGTTCTAGAATGTTATGATGTAACTAGAATGTTACAGTTCTAGAATGTTGCTGTGACTGTAGAAATGTTACAGTTCTAGAATGTTATGATGTAACTAGAATGTTACAGTTCTAGAATGTTGCTGTGACTGTAGAATGTTACAGTTCTAGAATGTTATGATGTAACTGTGGAATGTAAAAGTAATAGAATGTTATGATGTAAGTGTAGAATGTTAAAGTTCGAGAATGTTGTGATGTAACTAGAATGTTACAGTTGTAGAATGTAGCTGTTACTGTAGAATGTTACAGTTCTAGAATGTTATGATGTAACTAGAATGTTGCTGTTATTGTTGAATGTTACAATTCTAGAATGTTGCTGGAACTGTAGAATGTTAAAGTAATAAAATGTTATGATGTAAGTGTAGAATGTTACAGTTCTAGAATGTTATGATGTAACTAGAATGTTACAGTTCTAGAATGTTGCTGTTACTGTTGAATGTTACAGTTCTAGAATGTTGCTGTCACTGTAGAATGTTATGATATAAGTGTAGAATGTTAAAGGTCTAGAATGTTAGGATGTAACTAGAATGTTACAATTCTAGGATGTTGTAGTTACTGTAGAATGTTACAGTTCTAGAATGTTGCTGTTACTGTAGAATGTTACAGTTCTACAATGTTATGATGTAACTGTAGAAAGTTAATGTTCTAGAATGTTGCTGTTATTGTTGAATGTTACAGTTCTAGAATGTTGCTGTAACTGTAGAATGTTAAAAGTAATAAAATGTTATGATGTAAGTGTGGAATGTTACAGTTCTAGAATGTTATGATGTAACTAGAATGTTACAGTTCTAGAATGTTGCTGTTACTGTTGAATGTTACAGTTCTAGAATGTTGCTGTAACTGTAGAATGTTATGATGTAAGTGTAGAATGTTAAAGGTCTAGAATGTTATGATGTAACTAGAATGTTACAGTTGTAGAATGTTGCTGTTACTGTAGAATGTTACACTTCTAGAATGTTATGATGTAATTAGAATGTTACAGTTGTAGAATGTTGCTGTTACTGTAGAATGTTACAGTTGTAGAATGTTGCTGTAACAGTAGAATGTTAAAGTAATAAAATGTTATGATGTAAGTGTAGAATGTTACAGTTCTAGAATGTTATGATGTAACTAGAATGTTACAGTTCTAGAATGTTGCTGTTACTGTTGAATGTTACAGTTCTAGAATGTTGCTGTAACTGTAGAATGTTATGATGTAAGTGTAGAACGTTAAAGGTCTAGAATGTTATGATGTAACTAGAATGTTACAGTTCTAGAATGTTGCTGTTACTGTAGAATGTTACAGTTCTAGAATGTTATGATGTAATTGGAATGTTACAGTTGTAGAATGTTGCTGTTACTGTAGAATGTTACAGTTCTAGAATATTATGATGTAACTAGAATGTTACAATTCTAGGATGTTGTTACTGTAGAATGTTAAATTTCTAGAATGTTGCTGTTACTGTAGAATGTTGCAGTTCTAGAATGTTGCTGTTACTGTAGAATGTTAAAGTAATAAAATGTTATGATGTAAGTGTAGAATGTTACAGTTCTAGAATGTTATGATGTATCTGTAGAATGTTACAGTTCTAGAATGTTATGATGTAACTAGAATGTTACAGTTGTAGAATGTTGTTGTTACTGTAGAATGTTACAGTTCTAGAATGTTGCTGTTACTGTAGAATTTTACAGTTCTACAATGTTATGATGTAACTGTAGAATGTTAATGTTCTAGAATGTTGCTGTTATTGTTGAATGTTACAGTTCTAGAATGTTGCTGTTACTGTAGAATGTTACAGTTCTAGAATGTTATGATGTAACTGTGGAATGTAAAAGTAATAGAATGTGATGATGTAAGTGTAGAATGTTAAAGTTGCTGTTACTGTAGAATGTTACAGTTCTAGAATGTTATGATGTAATTAGAATGTTACAGTTCTAGAATGTTGCTGTTACTGTAGAATGTTACAGCTCTAGAATGTTATGATGTAACTAGAATGTTACAATTCTAGGATGTTGTTGTTACTGTAGAATGTTACAGTTCTAGAATGTTGCTGTTACTGTAGAATGTTACAGTTCTACAATGTTATGATGTAACTGTAGAAAGTTAATGTTCTAGAATGTTGCTGTTATTGTTGAATGTTACAGTTCTAGAATGTTGCTGTAACTGTAGAATGTTAAAGTAATAAAATGTTATGATGTAAGTGTAGAATGTTACAGTTCTAGAATGTTATGATGTAACTAGAATGTTACAGTTCTAGAATGTTGCTGTTACTGTTGAATGTTACAGTTCTAGAATGTTATGATGTAACTGTGGAATGTAAAAGTAATAGAATGTTATGCTGTAACTGTAGAATGTTAAAGTTCTAGAATGTTATGTTACAGTTCTAGAATGTTGCTGTTACTGTAGAATGTTACATTTCTACAATGTTTTGATGTAACTGTAGATTGTTAATGTTCTAGAATGATGTAACATTCTAGTTACATCATAACATTCCACAGTTACAGCAACATTTTAGAACTGTAAAATTCAACAGTAACAGCAACATTCTAGAACATTAACATTCTACAGTTACATCATAACATTCTAGAACTGTAACATTCTACAGTAACAGCAACATCATAGAACTTTAACATTCTACAGTTACAGCATAACATTCTAGAACTGTAACATTCTAGTTACATCATACATTCTAGAACTGTAACATTCTCCAGTAACAGCAACATTCTAAAACTGTAACATTCTAGTTTACATCATAACATTCTAGAACTTTAACATTCTACAGTTACATCATAAACATTCTATCACTTTTACATTCCACAGTTACATCATAACATTCTAGAACTGTAACATTCTACAGTAACAGCAACATCATAGAACTTTAACATTCTACAGTTACAGCATAACATTCTAGAACTGTAACATTCTAGTTACATCATAACATTCTAGAACTGTAACATTCTACAGTAACAGCAACATTCTAAAACTGTAACATTCTAGTTACATCATAACATTCTAGAACTTTAACATTCTACAGTTACATCATAACATTCTATCACTTTTACATTCCACAGTTACATCATAACATTCTAGAACTGTAACATTCTACAGTAACAGCAACATCATAGAACTTTAACATTCTACAGTTACAGCATAACATTCTAGAACTGTAACATTCTAGTTACATCATAACATTCTAGAACTGTAACATTCTACAGTAACAGCAACATTCTAAAACTGTAACATTCTAGTTACATCATAACATTCTATCACTTTTACATTCCACAGTTACATCATAAACATTCTAGAACTGTAACATTCTACAGTAACAGCAACATCATAGAACTTTAACATTCTACAGTTACATCATAACATTCTATCACTTTTACATTCCACAGTTACATCATAACATTCTAGAACTGTAACATTCTACAGTAACAGCAACATTCTAAAACTGTAACATTCTAGTTACATCATAACATTCTAGAACTTTAACATTCTACACTTACATCATAACATTCTATTACTTTTACATTCCACAGTTACATCATAACATTCTAGAACTGTAACATTCTTCAGTTACATCAACATTCTAGAACTGTAACATTCTACAGTAACAGCAACATTCTACAAATGTAAAATTCTACAGTTACATCATAACATTGTAGAACTGTAACATTCTACAGTAACAGCAACATTGTAGCTAGAATGTTACAGTTCTAGAATGTTGCTGTTACTGTTGAATGTTACAGTTCTAGAATGTTGCTGTAACTGTAGAATGTTATGATGTAAGTGTAGAATGTTAAAGGTCTAGAATGTTATGATGTAACTAGAATGTTACAGTTCTAGAATGTTGCTGTTACTGTTGAATGTTACAGTTCTAGAATGTTATGATGTAATTAGAATGTTACAGTTCTAGAATGTTGCTGTAACTGTAGAATGTTATGATGTAAGTGTAGAATGTTAAAAGTCTAGAATGTTATGATGTAACTAGAATGTTACAGTTCTAGAATGTTGCTGTTACTGTAGAATGTTACAGTTCTAGAATGTTATGATGTAATCTAGAATGTTACAGTTCTAGAATGTTGCTGTTACTGTAGAATGTTACAGTTCTAGAATGTTATGATGTAACTAGAATGTTACAATTCTAGGATGTTGTTGTTACTGTAGAATGTTACAGTTCTAGAATGTTGCTGTTACTGTAGAATGTTACAGTTCTACAATGTTATGATGTAACTGTAGAAAGTTAATGTTCTAGAATGTTGCTGTTATTGTTGAATGTTACAATTCTAGAATGTTGCTGTAACTGTAGAATGTTAAAGTAATAAAATGTTATGATGTAACTGTAGAATGTTACAGTTCTAGAATGTTATGATGTGTCTGTAGAATGTTACAGTTCTAGAATGTTATGATGTAACTAGAATGTTACAGTTGTAGAATGTTGTTGTTACTGTAGAATGTTACATTTCTAGAATGTTGCTGTTACTGTAGAATGTTACAGTTCTACAATGTTATGCTGTAACTGTAGAATGTTAATGTTCTAGAATGTTGCTGTTATTGTTGAATGTTACAGTTTTAGAATGTTGCTGTGACTGTAGAATGTTACAGTTCTAAAATGTTATGATGTAACTGTGCAAGGTAAAAGCGAATAGAATGTTATTATGTAAGTGTAGAATGTTAAAGTTCGAGAATGTTATGATGTATGATGAATCAGTCATTAAGATTTTAACCAAACATGTTACAATATCGATAGGCTATGCAATACTGTCAAATTATGTAATATGCTGCTGTGAGCCTTGATTGAGGAAAAACACATTTGGTATTTGAAATAATTTTATTTTACCAATAATTGATCAAGGGCAGTGTTTATTATTTACATCCCTTTATATAATCCCCCTTCATAATTCGTATCTGATATGTCTGAAAAATGCGCTGCAAGTAGCAAGTAGGGCAAGAAAAAATTATTATGGGTCCTTGAAAAGTCATGAAAAAGATTGGAAATTTTCTCCATGAAAATGGGCGGGAACCCTTAATACAGTGTTTCAGTGCATTTTCAAGTATGTAGGCTACTGTTAATGTTCTCTTAAAAAGACAAGAAAACAACCACATTTAAAAAAATTAATTAAAAAAAAGGCATTTTGGGGTTTCACATAATGAATGAAGATCAATGGAACACTCGCATTTATGTATGGTTGAGTGTGTGTCTTTAATTACCCTTACCCTCAGTGTTGCAGGGCAAAGCTTTGCCTCCTCTGACCCTGATGGAGGAGCAAGTCGGGGTTGTAACCCAGGCAACCGCCTCTGACCCCGGGTCCGCCTTCAGTGCCACAGCAACCTGGTACTTACAGGCAAACAGCAGGCCTGTGATGGTGTGATGGGTGCCCTGTGGAGAGATAAAAAGAGTGTTTAAACTGCACACAGCTGGTTGTTAAAACTGACATATTACAAGGTTCCCTAAAATATACACATTACCTCTAGTTTTGTTTGGGAACCTGTCTCACATAAGCAGCTTGTTAGCTCCATGTTAACATAAACAGCACAGTTTGGCAGCTTTGCAGGCTGGCGGTTTCCAATGGCGAGAAATGGAATAACTGTTTAAAAAAGGCTGAACTTCAATGAGAAGAAATCATGCTCTGTGACCTCAGCAAATTGCACACAGCACTTTGATATTTATCAGATCACTGAGTCTGTGATCATTTTAGACGAAGGTTAACACCAGGGCAACAAGTGGGTAAAGATCTAATGTTGGTGGTGAGTCCAATTTTCTCTTGATGCAGTGCTACATCACAGCTATTACAGCTGTATACACGGCACATCTGTTTATCTATTAAAACACTCCTCTTTTTGTTTTAAATGCTTTAGCCCTGTTTTATAACCTGGAGCCACATTACTTTTCTTGTGATGCTTTTAGATGCCTTTTGCAAGTATTTAAACCTTTGAACCCTGAGTAATCTGGTGTGATTTTTTTTAAAACATGGGGAAAAAGGCAATAAACAACATGGTAAAAATGTTCCACAAATGATTTAAAATTTGTAGATTTAGAACATTACTTTAAAAAAGCTGGAATGGGAAAATGTCTAGTGAAAAAAAGGAACAACTGTATTTCTTTTCAAACTTACGTATTTACAATTATGGTATAGAATTATGATAATTGTTTAAGCACTTCCTGCAGGTCGTTCCTTTTTTTTTTTTTTTTTTTTTTTTTTACAAATTTTCTGGTAATTCTCTTCTTTTTACTCATTTCTTGCAAAATTTGAGGTCATTTTTTTCTTTTAACACATTTAATGGTTAGAAGTTGCTGCTGAAATGATTCAGCAAATCACTTTCCCGTAGATCATTCTCAGTCAAATCCCTTTCTATATTGCATTATTTTAAATTTAAACATAGCATATTGCAGCCAGGGATTTGACAGAGTTATGTTAACAGTGATGTCAGGCAGAGACAGAGCAAAATGATGGCAGAGAGACAAAGTTACACCCAGACAGAGAATGAGAGCATTCCACACTGATCTGAGTTATGGTGCTGAAATCTGATCTCTGATACACACATATGCACAAAAAGACACAGCAAAAATGCTCATATAGAAACAAGATGCTTATATACATTTACACAAACAGAGACACACAAAAAACTTGGCCAGGGTAGTTATACCTGCACAGTTGCTGTTCTCTCTGTGCCTGTAACATTAGTACTGCAGGTATGTGGATGCCACCGCAAAACATATGGACCAGGGTGTCTCTGCCTACCTGTAGAGCAAAAGAGAGACAGACACTTAATGGACATTTGTCTGAGTCGTATGTTTGTTTTCATGGATTAGACTGCTTAAAAACAAAAGAAAAAAAAATGTCTTGATGCACACTGATAAATTTCCAACTTTTCTCTACATTTCTCTCTTTTACATTCTTTCCGTTTTCCATCTTTGAGTAAAAAATCGCTTGTGTCTTTATTCTTTATTTGATGATCAATAATCCTATTTGTAGTGACAGAGTTTTGTCAGAGTTCTCTCTTGTGAAGATGATTATTTTAATTCAAAATCTGCATCTCAAGCATAAGTATATACAATATATAGTAATTTAATACAATGACCAAAAAAATTCTGTATTAATTTTAAGTGTAACTCCTGGGAACATCCCCATAGTTTTTAGTGTATTTTTTGAGTGTTTTTGGTGTTTTTAGTTTATCTCCCTCATACAGATTAGTTCATACAGAGAGACATTACATTACTAAAATTATGGTTGGATAAGGGATGCGACTAAAAGGCAGAGCAGGGTTGAGCAACAAAGCAGACAGTGTGGGTAACAGGATTTTCAATGAAACTGGATTCACCCAAATAAATACATAAAATAAAATAGAAACACACTGTTTATTTTTTAGTTTTTACAGTTAAGTTAAACTATTAACACAGTATATCCAAGAGCCCACTCAAGCATAACATAATAAAAAAACTAACAGGAAAGTGACCGTTAAAACTCTACTCACCATGATGCGGCCACTTCCAGAATACCTTGACCTGCAGCTGGTCGTCATGGTAATGAGGAGCGGCGACCTCCAGGCGCAGGTTGCCGGGGGCAACAGGGTTAAGGGGGGATTCGGGCTGAGGCAGGGAGGAGGAGAGGGGGAGGTCAGAGGATGAGGGGGAGGACGATGAGAGAGAAGGAGAGGAGGGCAGAGATGATGAGGATGAGGAAGAGGGGAGCTCATTGGAGAAGTCTTCGCCTTTCGGAGGAGGAGAGAAGAAATAATAAGTTACAATTTCAAACTTTGGCTGATATGGCAGTATGTCTTTCCAATGAAAACAAATGGGGTGGAAAAATGTAAAAATATTTCGCTTTTTATTTTTAATATTAAGCTCATACATAAGCTGTGTTTCTCGCACATTTTCACAATAAAAATACCTTTTATGAGGTCAAAAAAAAAAAAAAAAAGGTTGCAGGAGTGATATTTATTTTATGCGTGTAATAAAGAAGCCACTTCTTAACCACTCTACTGTAAGCACGATTTATACAGTAGCTGTTCTGAATATCTATAACTGGCAACACACCAAAAATACATCATATGAAAGCCTGAATGTATGAGGCCTGTTACATAGCACATGGAAAGTATGCACTGTGCCAGGAATATCATAAACCAGCGATGAGAGTGCAGCTGGTAGCTAGCTTTCCCGTTGATTCATTTGCTCAGAAAAACTAATTGGCTTTATCTGGCCTAACTGACCCTCATTAGCACTGAGGGAAACCAGACCAATACACACACTATCAAATATTAATACTGCTAAATCATAAACGGCAATATGTTTCATGTAAAATTGTTAGTATGTGGTTTGATAATTGAGCTGCAGCTGGCTATAATCCTCCGCTGGACTGACCGATGGGTCACCTATAAATACCTCTGTTGCCTGGACGACCATTAACATCGCCACTTTCCACTGTATGTGAATGTTTAAATAGTGCAGCTGCAGGGAGACCAAATATGCTGACAGTCAGCAAATGCAGCAGCTCCGCATGAACTACTTACTTAGCTAAAATCATTAACTCAATAATGTATGGCTCTGTTAACAAATGGGTGCTGTGGACTGCACGTACAGTTCTCACTAATGGCATGACAAGTAAATGAAATGTTCAAAAATGTGTACTTGAGTGAGTCTTTATTTGGGGTAGGGTTGCTAGGGGAGTCCTTAGGTGGCTGTATTGTGGAATCACAGCAACATAAACAGTACAGCTACAGTTTTCACTACTTAGGCAAGAAACCTCTGTCTACCGGGCAACTATCAGCTTTATTTATAGCCCATTATTGTTTATTCTTTCAAGACAAACCTGTTCAAAACCTACTGGAGTTTTGGTTCCTCCCTAAAAGATATACATTTCTAAATGACTTTACACCTGGCACTACTTATTCATCCAAAGACATCATGCTCATCTAACCTGCTCAGAGAAGCAATGGTGAAAACACTGGATTCGTGGTATGTAACATCAAGCTGCAATTTTTTCTCGAACTAGAGCTTTAAACTACAGCTGCTAGTCTATGCAGACACTTGCACCATGTTTAAAATTCAGTGCAACCACTGTAACGCATATCAACTCTTCAAAACCTGGATCGACATCAGTACAACATTTGGACACCTTTCAAAATCATTTAAACCTTTGAAACGTGAGCAAATTGGCAGCAACATGCCCAAGCAACCGTATGGAATTTTCATAGTAGCTGGTGATTTCAAACAACTCATCCTTCAATTACAAAAATGTAGCAGGATCAAGAAAAAAATTTAATAAAATTTTTTAAACATTTAAATATAGTTGAAAATGAAATCTACCTTGTATCTTGACTTCTTTTGAAAACATGGCTAAAAAGACAACCATAAATTTGGCAAGAGATGTCCCACAAATTGCAAGAAATTAGGAAAAGCTGACAAAAAATAACTAAGAAATTAGTAAAAATAATAATGAAAAGAAGAAGTGAAGAAATAAAAAAAGAAAGAAAGAAAGACTCAGAGAGAGACAAATATTAGGAAAAAATGAGCCCCTTTGTTTGTTTGTTTTACATTCTTTTGTCTTTTTTGTGTGCTAATTTTTAGGCTATTTTCTTGTAACTTTTTTGCCTCACTAGTTTGGGGTTATTTCTTGTTAAGTTGCTCATTGCCTTCATACCATGTCTTTGAAGAGATTAAGCCAATTTGCTCAGGTTTCAAGTGGTTAATAGTAACACAGAAAAATACTGCAATTCCTCCTCTTACATCCTTTAATGCATTCAATTACGTGCTACTTAAATAAACAAATAGAACAGTGGCAAACAATGTTACTGTCAAATATGCAAAGTGAACAAGTATACCATGAGACAGTACACAGTAAATATCAAGTATTTAAATATTAAACCACACATCCCTGTGAGGAAGATGCTTTGTTTGTTTACCTGAATAAGACATTGTAGTGAAGACAATTTGGGCTCTGGGACTTTTCAGCCTCTTCTGACCCCAATAGGCTACCGTCTGGACAGAAAGGAAGTAAGATGTTGCTGGCAGCAGACCCTGCAGCCACAGCTCACACTGCGCCTATAACACATTAGAGAATGGGAAAATGGAAAGAGAAGTGTTTTTATCCTTTGGGAACAGCGATTCTTGGCTATGTTCACTTATGTAGAATTTTACTGATGTTTCAAACAAATGGTACCAAATTAATTCTAAGTATTAAACTGTAAGCAACTTGCTTGAGTTTCTTGAAGACATTTCACCCTTCATTTTAGGGCCAAATGAAAGACAAACAGTGAAAACATAAACTTACAATCACCACAGTTACTGCCACCATCACCAACATTTTAATCATCCTTCCTGTCGTCACACTCCTCACTGTGAGAGCTGTGTGTGTGCCGTTTTGCGACTGACATCCCAGACATGTTCTGCATTAGCCTGCTGTTTGACTGACAGCTCATTAACAGGCTCTTAGTCAATCAGGTCTGTCTGTCTGTGTGGATTCCAGCTAGTCACAACAAAGAGATGCTTGGATGATAACAAGTGCGTGTCTATGTGTGTGCATGTGTGTGTGGTTCTGTATGTGCATACACTTAAGACAGAATGAGACAAAAGCAGGTTAAAAGCAGTTTCTTGGTGACCTGCAGACAAAATGGGGTGGAAGTATTTCCATTACAGTGGAGATAGACAAAACATATGGCCTGTACAGCTGTACGCGTCTGTGTGTTTGTGAGCGGATAGAGTGAGCGGGAAAAGCCTGGATTTCTATTTCGGTGCATAATGTCAGTGAACATTATATGTAAGAGGCTGATGTATATTTAAAAGCACCGATTCAGCAGAGGTTTTTCCATGTTTGAATACTTCCTCCAATTTCCCCTTTTTACTTTAGGTTTAATGCTAAATCCCTCCAGTCCTGCATAAATTCCTGACTGACAGGATATATGTTTTATCCACATCTAGGGAATGTATCATCATGTGCTAATAGAGAGCAATAAAATATAAATGCTTTCCGGGATTTGAAAACTATTTTACACAACGAGGGACGTGCTTCTTGTCCCTAGCTACCTGTTGTGATGCTGCTGGCTCTGTGTGTGTCTAGATGCAGCTGCAAATAGGAAACACTAGTTAGGGGGCCTCATTTAAATTCCAGGCTGCCCAGCCAAGCAGAACAGAGGACCAGACTAGAGATAAATGGCTCCACCAGGCTTAGTCTGGGATCGCCATCACTACTTAGGATAGCCAGGTCCATATGAGTGCACTTGCAATAAAAAAAAAACCCTCCAAACTCTGATGTTTATGTTTTTCATTTTTTTGTTCCTTGAAGTGAGTGCTCACGTTAGGGTCGGTCTGAAGCTAAAGGATCCTGTGCACAGAGTACTGTTCACTAATATGAAGAAAAAAAAGAATGTTCAGTCACCACAAAGGCAATCTTAACTGTTGCGTCAAAGTTGTAATATAGCTGTTGTCTACTGTGATTATGGGTTTTTTGATGCTGCTGACTGGCCTTAGTTGCATCATGAACATATTACATCACCACCATACCTGTAATCATAATGGTAAAATCCACCCTCTTCTCTGTTGTTGCTGCATTAAAAACAATTTCAAAAGAAAACCTGTGGTATTTCTCAACATGTTATCTTTGAATTGAGTTAAGTGAGAGCAATGGTGCACTTTATCACTCTGTTTAATAACTTCACATCCCATAGATCTCTTGCTAAAATGCTTTTTAGGATAATTTTCATGTTGTGCTAAAAGCTACAGAAAATAATCATCTAAGTAGTCACATAACACACTTTACTTCTATGATAACTGAAGACTCACTCTCTAATGCCCTTGTGCTGTAATGACTGGCATAATGTAGGTACATTCCCACATGCTTTTGAGTTAAACTTGTTATCCAAATGCAGAGAGGCCACTTCCCTCTGTGTTGTCCATCAATCTACATGGCTAAGTTGTCATGTTATTTCACCGCTGTAAAGCCAGACTCGCATGTTGTCGTAGCACTCTAACAAAGTTATGTCCCATGAAGATAATGGTACGTCTGTCTGAGGACAATACTGCATTTTCATTTCCACAAGGCACATATGCACAAAATGTCTGCAGAATGCAGAAGTGGAGGGAAAGCGTGCCAAACACTGATTTCCGGGTAAATACATCAGAACCAGATCTAAAGGTGGTGCACATGTTGATTATTAACTTAAATACATGAGCATGTAACATGATAAAAAAAGTATAAAATCTGAATTATCTTCTAAAAGGTAAAGTTTTAACTTTGCAAATTCAATGGTTGTGCAGCTAGCTAATTATTGCTCATTATATAAATCACACGCTTAATTAAGAAGTCTGATTAGTTTGACTGTGTCTTCACCTAATTCTTATTTGTAGGCTTTTTTACAGGCCACAGGTGGCTCAGCAGGACAGTATTGCATTTGAGGTAATAATTTAATGTCTAATATTAAGTAATGTTAATGTCCAATGTCAGTACCATCCTTTTTTTGGTGTGTGTTGTTTCCTGTTTACTTATGCAATGCTGCACCCCAAACACTCACAACATACAAGTTGCTATGATTGTAATAAATGAGTAACTCCAGTTTGCGGGTTCTGTGAACAGCTACTGTGTGCCAACAGCACACAGTAGCTGTTCACAGAACCTGCTCTGTTGGAGCTCTGCAGAGGCCTGTAAAATCATTGCAGTAATCACAACCAGGATACAGCAAGGAATGTATGCATATGTGTTTGTGTGGTGCATGGGATTACAGACCCAGTAAAATCTCTCAGGTGCACCTACAGATGTGTGTGTGTGTGTGTGTGTGTGTGTATGTGTGTGTGTGTGTGCATGCATTTTATTTTGATCTTTGTATGGATTATTCTGTATTAAACCTACAAACGGAGATGTTTGTTTCAAAAGTGAAGACATTTTGCCCAGTACTAGAAAGTGCAGTTTTAGGGTCAAAATTTGATTTTAAGGTTAAAGAAATAGTTTTTACGTTATATTATTCATGTACTCCTGTTCCTGTTAAGACTTTAATGATAAAATCTCTGTTCTTGGCCTGAAATACAAAATCATTGCTCCTGACTAAGAAATAGTCCATAACATAATCCCCCATAAAACCACATCATGTCATTTCTACATTTTAGTTTTTGATATATAAAAGACATAAAATGTATTGATTAGTAAGCTTTGAAGGCACTGGGCAAATATTCTTAACTCTGGACACAGTGAAGCAAGTTTGCACCAGCCTCCCCTCTTCAAGATCAGCTAACTCTGCTGGATGTAGCTGCATATTCATCACATTTTTTTCATCTTATTCTTAGCAAGAGAAAGTCAATAAGCATATTTTTTAAAAATGCTGAACTTATAGTGTTTACTAAGCAGCAATTTTTCGGTACTGCCTGTAAACAGTTTCCCCGAGGAAAGTGAAAGTGGGAGCCAACCAGAGACTCACTCCTGTTTTGGAACGACCTTTGTCTGCTTGTCATTTGGCCTCACCATATTTCTGTTTTTAATTCCTCTTATATGGGTGCTGCTTAAAGTCTGGCACACAGTCACTACCTTTTTACAAAGTCCCAACATGACCTGTGTGCTGTAACCTGGAACTTCCCAAACACAGCAAAATAAGAGGAAAATAAGTCTCTGTAGATACAGACACTGCCACACACTTCTAGTTGGTTGTAGTGATGTTGAGAGAGATAACTTCTGTACGAGTCTATGCACATTTTTTTCCTCTGTAGGTTTCTAGGTCTTCAGATGTAAAAGAGTACAAATATGTGTGTATGTCACATAACATAACAACATACATACAACAACAACATAACAGTTTAGATATGAATGGGTTATTGTGTATATCATAAATTCGATGTATTCATATGTGTCTGTTTCTGATTGCAGAGAAAAAGGTTTAAAAAAATTAAATTGGTGTAATGTTAAAATGAACAACAGTTAATCACTTTTTGTCTTAGCGTAATGATGTTTATAAAAATGATTCCTTACCCCCTGAGTCACTCTGCTGTTGCTCTCCTTTTTACCCTGCTCCGCTGTGCGTGAGTGTGCTGGACGCGTGTGCATGTTACTGTGCACTGTATGCGTGTGTGCATGCAGCGTGTGTGTGTGTTTGTGGGCTGTGTGTTCAAGTCGAGACATCCAGGTGACTCTGTAGTTGTGGACTGGCAGGTCTCCCTCTCTGGGGGGCTCCCAGGTTAATAAGACCACCGCTGTGACCCCACTTCCCCTCGACCTAAAGAGAGACAGCAACAAGTCAAACAACATCACAGCATGGATGTAAACACATTTGTGGCAATAAAGTAGAAAGAAAAGCACTTTCTTATGAGATTAGATTTTAGTTTAGATGTAAATGTTTTTGAACACTGAGTGGCAGTTAAATAGTTTCGACACTTGTTTGTCAACTGCTTTCAATGTTGGGTTTCCTATCTTTCTTTAAGTTATGTATGTGCAGTCGCATTGAACCAAAGCTACAATTTAAGTCCTTAGTTCTGTGATCAAATGTTTTATTGGAATATTGCTGCTGATCCACAATATGATCTGAACTTTACATGACCTTGTTTAGCATTACAGCTCACAAATAGAAAAAGACACTGCAATTTATAATGGTAAGAAGGATGAACTGTAATTTGCATGCAACAACGCCATCAGACAGTGACACTGTCTATCCACTTTACCACATTTTCTGATTGATTGCCCACAGCGGCAGCCTGCAGTGCTGAAAGGATGCATAGCAACCAACCAAACAAGGAAAATAGCAAAGACATAAATCTACCTGATCATATTTCATCTATTGAGATACCTTTCTGTGAGCTGGGTCCCTGGTTGTGAACCCATCCAGGCTAAAGTTTGGTTGCTCACTCTGACATTTACTGGAGGTTCTGGAGGTGAAGGGTCTGCAGAGAGACATAATCAGAGAAAAATCACTGTATAGAAAGCAATGGCAGAAATATTCATTAAAGGTCCCAAAATGTGCTTATTTTCAGGTTCATATTCGTATTTGGGGTCTCTACTGGAAAATTTTTACATGCTTTTATGTTCATTCCAGGGAATGACTGTAACGGCACTGCAGCTGCACTTTCTATCTTTTAATATAGTATAGCTGTCGGCTCGTTTGAAGCCACTATTTCTAAATACAAACTGTGAGCTTTGGATTAAGGATTTTGATATCTTTGCAGTCATTATAAAACACCTATACCCGCTTCATAAAAATAAAAGACATAGAAATATGGCCTTTTACAAGATGGGACCCTTAAAATAAGTGTAGGTACTTTTTTGGCCGTGAATAATGCCTGCATGTACGGGGAAAAGCCTGGGTCAAAAAATGTCTGAAAATCGCTCACTGCTGCTTGTTAAGCTTATTGGTGTGAGTATAATTACTGAATGTGACTAAGAATATCAACATATTTACAAACTAAGACCTTCTTTCATGGGGATTTTGGCAACCAGAGGGAACTTTTTAAAGAGACTGTACTCAATAAATTAAATTAAACTGTAAAAGAGGAGGGGACATCCCCTGTGCAAATTACACCCTGGATACGTTTGTACCGACTGTTTCCAATGGCCAATATTATACTGACATATGTACATATCTACTGCCCAAGTGGCAAGGAAGCATTAAATCTATCTCGAGATTTGTGAGGACTTATTGGGGTTAAGATTGTGATTACCACGAAGCAGAGGCTGTTCACCAGCTTGACTGAATTGTTGAATAACTCAATGTTTAATATGCTGCAATGAACTAAAATAAAGAAGCCACTCTGTGGGGGAAAGGCTAATTTCCTCTTGGTCTCATTCAAGTCTACAAAGCCAATTAGATTTGCAGCATCAAAGGTGAGCGATATTGGAGAAGGCTGAAGCCTCCTCTTTCAGTAGCTGCCACAACACAGACCAAAGGCGACCACCACTAGTCACTGTTTGCATCCAAGATTAAATCCTAAGGTCGCTGCTCTTTCAACACTGGCTCTGTGTCTCATTAGAAACTCAAACCCCGATCCTGTATTTGATTAAAACTACAAAATGTATCTGAGTAGAACTACATCCCCCATGGCTGGCCTCCCACAGGCCCCGGGCTGCGCTTGGCCGACACAGATGCAGAGATCAAAGTTAGGGCAGCGTATTAGAGCTACGAGACCTGGCCTGTGTATGTGTGCGTGTGTGTGTGTGTGGTTTTTCTTCAGAATAAGCAGGGTGTCTCTCAGTGCCAGCTGTAATTTCTAGATCAGAACCAAAACAGTCTGAGGCCTTTTTCACTGTGTGTGTCTTTCTCAATCAGCGAATTTAAGTCCATTGTTTCATGAGATGAAGACATCAGGATGAGTTTTCTGATCCAGACATTCCCTTGTAATTGCTGCTGGCAGGTCCTGTGCAACCCTAATATCTGAATGAACAGGAAAGGGGATTTTCACGTTCAGATTCTCTCTCTGGTTTGCATCAGGTCACAGTGGAGGACCCCAACCATCCTGACATCTGCCAGCTTCCTGATTTCTGACCTCTGACCTCCAGGCCCTGACTAATCAGACTAATGAAGTGGAAACACAAGACTCTGACTGCTTCGGATGTTTAAGTGTGTATCTTTAACCTTTAACCCTGGCCCTCAAAATACATACTTTTACGAGGGCACACACACACGCAAGCGCACGTGCACACACGTGATCTTACTTTCAGAGAGAAATGTTAGAAGATCAACACCCCTCTCATGTCTAACAGTTTTATGTAGGCTATAGCCAGTTCACCAAAAATATGTTTTGTATATTTACATGGAGTATTCTTAAGCTATAAGACAGGCATTCTGTATAGGCTACTTTGGTTGTCTTATCTTTATTAATGTCAAAAGGATTTTGAATGTGTAACAACTTATGGATGTTGAACGTTAAAGAAATGTTAGTTAAGGGAATCATGAGTGGGTAGGTTTATGTGTGTAATCATGGAGTAGGGTTGCAACGGTACGAGATTTTCACAATAAAGTAACTGTCTTCGAAAATATCATGGTTTTACTGTATTGTGGTATAAGGTATTACACAATAATTATTAAAATTATCAGTTTTAAAAAAAAGTTAAAGGAACAAAACAGCTAGAATAAAGGCTTTATTATAACTGAAACTTAGAAACCTCATTAATGAGTGTAACAATTCTGACAGGCACTCAAGAAGGAAAGGAGATATGCATGTGCAGTTGAAATTTTCTGACTGGTTGCATTTTTAAAAAATATCATGGACAAGCATATGTACACGGTATGATAACTGTCCATTTTCATACCACGGCATGCATTTTTATTGTATACTGCTGCAACCCTTTAATAGACATACCTCCAACACAGTTGTGGACTATCATGCAATTAATGGCTGAATTTAATGTTGTGTTCTCATTATATAGTCCATTTACGCTGATATAACCTATAATTTTTAGGTTTGTTTTGAGGGTGTAGAGTAGTTTGTGTGCACAGTCACTGGAATCAAACTGATTTCCGTTTCCTGATTTCTTTACTTTTGCTAAACATGGCACTGCTTCAGAATGGACACATGGTGTATGATTCATTCATATTCCTTGATCTGTACGAGACGGAAAAAAAACACACACATGTTGGCTTAAATGCAGCTTAGAGATGTATAATTCCACCTTCATATATAATATATATTACATATAATATGCATAATGAACTGACATTTGAATCTTCTCATCTAGATCTCAGGAAGAAAGAGAGTAAGAGCATTTCCCGAATGTCGTATTAACTATTCCTTTAATGTGTTGATGAGCCACAAGGAGCTGCCAGAGAGGTTTCAGTATACTATGGCACAGGTTGTGCATTCTATATACTCAATTTCATGAGGAATTCTGCTCTTTGGTGTTTGGTTGAAGGTGGTGGAAAATGGTATCTCAGACACCTCCTTATAATCCCTCATAAGTGCTCAACTGATAAAGAACCTTTTTCCAAAGCTTGATCCAACCTGAAGTCATAACTCACATACAAACACGCTCGAGCCAATCCTGGCAGGGGATTCATATCACTAGCCAATTCTGGCGCAACACCAATATGACCTAAGTCTGCTAAGCATTAGAGCTAGGACCTCCTACAGGGTGTGCGGGTGTGCGTGTGTGTGTGCGTGTGTGTGTGTTTGACTGTCTTACTCTCACTTTCACCCTGTATCACTGACCCATTTCAGGGATTTGGCACTAAACCAACTGAATGAGTATGCATGCTCTACATGTATGTGTGGATATGTGCATGTGCAGTTGTGTATTTCCTGTCTGTGTTTTATGGACTGCCTGATAGTTTTCCTGCAGCGTGTACCTTATCCATCAACTCTGAGTGAAAGAGAGAAAGAACAGGGAAGGAAAGAGGACGGGAAATGTTCCCGAGTTTCTGATTTTTCCTCAGAGAGGTGTAATATCTCTCCTAAAATGACACAAATGGAACGCAAGAATCTGGTCATTGTCTCATGACAAAATATCAAAATTCCAACAGATAGGTTACGGAAATGTGCGGGAGGAATCATCACTCTCTGTGGGACAGCTCTAAAAAGGAAATGAGAGTGTCATGAAGAGTGGAGCAGGTGGACCAGAGCGCAGGAGACTGCAAGCAACAGGATCTCCAGGAAATAACCTCTATCCACCACTTGTGCAGCCAAGACACTACTGATCACAACAAAATCAGCGATCCAACAAAACTGAACTGAAAACCAGGAGCAAGTTCAATCTCAAAGCAGTGTCCACCCTTTTGCTACGGTTTCCAGGTTAAACAAAGTGTTTTCCTAAAATGGTGTGGAATGATGTGCAAAGGGGTTCGAGTTATGTTTTCTCCCGTTATGGGTGCGTCAGAGGTGTACCCAATCAGAGGCGACATTAATATAAATTTCGGTAAATCTTTACTTATTGCACATAGATTTTTTTGTGTTTGCTCGAAACTTGCTTTGGCAATGTAGATATATAACTTTCCCACAACAGTAAATCAAATAACACTGAATAAACCCCAAAATATTTAAAGCCAGCGCTCCTGCGTAACACAACAAGATGTTCAACACACCACAGTTTCTATTTGAATAAACCAGGCATACTCTTCTTTTTTTACATGAAGCCACCTTTGCAAAATAACAGGAGGCCATGGGCCAGTCGCAGCAGACCTATATGTGGCTCTAGGATTTTAGGACGGTTCCTGGATTTTAAGATGTTTTAAGGATTTTAGGATGTTTCTTGGATTTTAAGATGTTTCAAGGACTTTGGGACATTTCTAGGATTTTGGGGCGTTTCTGGGATTTTATGACATTTCTAGGATTTTAAGACATTTCTAGAATTTTAGGACATTTCTCAGATTTTAGGACATTTCCAGGATTGAAGGGCATTAGGGGCATCAGGGACCCTCTGTTGGGGGTGAGGGGGATCCTCCACTGGCACTTTTTTTGATAAAAAAAAGCTCTATTTTGAAGTTGTTTATGCACTCTGGCACCTTTTGTATACTAAAAGTACAAAAACAATTCCAAGCATGAATCACTTCATTTTTCTTGTGAATTATACAACTTTTTGAGGGGCCACACGCCCAATCGGGGACCAGATTATGCCCATAGGCCTTAAATTGAGGATCACTAAGCTTTTGCTATGTTTTGTTAGGGCTGAACATAGCCCAGGGCTTAAATATAAACAAATCGAATAAAGGGATGAAGTGCCGGTGGGAAAAAGTACAGAGAAGCTCAGGTGAGGGAAATATGGTGATTAGGCAAAATAACAGGTAAGGAGCTGATTGGCTGGGGGCAGGGAAGGACTAATGAGGCTGATGCAGGACAGGTGTGTGGAAGGCAAATGAGGAAAAGGCAGCACAGGAACACAGGAAGAAAGACACAGCAAAAAGAAAACCAAAATCCTAGAACACACAATCCTCTTAATAATAAACCAACAAACATCATAATGCCTCACATGAAGATGAACTTATCTGTCGCAAACAGAACACCAAAATCTAGAAAACAAAATCTTTTGAGTCATTGAGCACAAAAGTCTGAGGGTCTCTAGACACAGAGCCAGACTGGGTCAGAGAGTATGTGTTTCGTCTGTGTTTGTATTACCTTTACTGGAGATGTGGTGTTTGCTGGGTGTGGTGAAACCTCTGCTGCCGTGGCTGTTGATGGCTGCTACTCTGAACTGGTACCAGCGCTGAGGTCTCAAATCTGACAGAAGAACATCTTCAGAAAGGGTCTGAAAATACAAACACATATAGCAATGACGAAGTGCATGAAGGAGAAAGACTTCTTTTCAAAGACTTTGAGCAACAGACACAGTCTCATTACTTTACCTTATCAAACAACACTATATTTTTTATTTTCTCAGGGGCTGTTTTAGTTTTTTTTTATGCTGCTAAGAAGACACCCCAGAAGTTGGGTCACTCAAGTATATTTACAACACAATTTTATGATGGTAGTTTTCATAAATAAATGAATATAAATTACATAAAATGAAAAAAATCAAAATCAAAATCTTGAAAATTTTTCTGGTAATTCTACATTTTTGCTGTACTGAAAATGTACCAAGCCATACATTTTTTGAAGCCTTGTACCCCCCAAAAATATACATTACTCAAAACAGATTCAACGAGTAACTTAACATCCCTTGAAAGTCTTGTTTTTTTATGACAGTGGTTCAACTTCTCACTTTACTTCAGTTGATGTTCATGTGACACTGTGACATTGCACCCATCACTAATGTGTGGTCAGAGGTGAAACAGGCCTAAAATTTTCAACCAAAGAGGGCAGCAAAAGACTGTTTTTTCAGCCTAGCAGCCTAATATTTTAAGTAATTGTTTGATATTTGGGGAAATTTATTTATTTGCTTTCTTACTGAGAGTTATGGGAAGACTGATACAACTCATGTCTGTGTTTATCCATCCTGACTACAGCTAGCAGCTTATTAGATTAGCTTAGCATAAAAACAAATCCACCTTACATCACCAGCATCACCTAAAGCTCATTCATTAACACATTACATCTTGTTTGTACAAACTTGTACAAAAGCAGAAGTGTGCTGGACTATTTCTTGAAATTGACTGCATCCTGACAAAAAAAATATTTTAGCACATAACCACACTTATTATTTCTACACCTGTGTTAATTACAGCTTAAGAGGTGCTGGTAGGCGGAATTTGTCACTTTTGGACAGAGTCGAGCTGGCTGTTTCTCACTGTTTCCAGTCTTTGTGCTGAGCTAAGCTACCCTGCTGCTGGAGTTAACTTCGTATTCAGCCTACACACGTGAATGATATTAATCTCTGCATCTAACTTACAAGAAAAAAAGTAAATACGCATATTTCTCAAACTTGCAAAGTATTTGTTTAACATTATTCTCTGTACTACATGGTTTTGATACTGAAATCACTGTTATTTTTGATTTCCTTTATCATAAATAGAAAGTACAAAGAACAGTTTACCTCCACCCAAGCCCACTTTGGGCACAAATTTCCATCATCTCTCACATATCCATTCTATATCTTCTTTCAAAAACATGCCGGAGCCCTGTGTACTTTTAGACGTATAAGTTTCACAAGTTAATGAGGTGGAAAGTCAGATGAACACAGTCGGATTGGAATTCCATCTGATAATAGTGAGATTAAACGATTTGCCAAAATTATAGATAAAATTGCTAAAGATTCCCATGTTTTGTCTCCCTGACAGTGCAAATGTAATCAACTGTTTAAAAACTACTCATCCACACACACACACACACACACACGTACATGCACAGACACACACACACACACACAAGCTGCCATCTATTTAAGTCTATAATGAGCGTTCAGTCATTCAGACTCAGCCGGTGGAACGACTGTGGCTGCCTGTGGTTCCTTTTTAAGCTCTGCTTATTTACCTAACCTCACACAGGCACACACACACGGACGTACGAAGCACACACACTCACTCATACACACACACAGACGTAAGGTTTACCCTGGCAGAATGGGAGACTGGCTGGGGTGGAGAGGTTTAGACAGCAAGGCAGCAGACTGATGAGGTGGAAACAGAGTCTAACATCCATCTCCATAGCTGAGAAGTTTCATCATTCGAGGCAAATTGAGAGTTATGAGTTAAAGATATGTTACAAACTTTGTGGCGTTGTTCCACTGTTAAAGACACAGGGAACGATTTTTATAGCTTCAATGACTCTTAGACAGTATTAGCTGTGTGCCATGTTGTTACATGGTTGTTTTCCCTACATCAACAATGTATGGAGGGTGGTGTTAACATACACTGCGACCCGGCTTGGATAAGGGAACGACAATGGATGAATGGATGGATGGGTGGTGTTAACAGAATGATACTGTATCTCCTCAAAAGTTGAAAGATGATTTAGAAAGCAATAACAAAATTATTTAGCATTTCAAACCTTCTAATCATCAAATAAAGGTGAGAGGCTGCTGGTTACTGTAGTTACCATGGCAACAGTAGTCCATGGAGAGGCGTGGTCCTCACTGGGATGAATCCCGACATTCCAGCGGGACTGCAGCATGTAAATGACTGGCTCCACGCTGACGTTGAACTTTGACACCCACACCACCCTCACATGACCCTCTGAATCCTCTACGAAGCTCATCTCTCTGCGAGGCTTCAGAGGAACACCTGGAAGGAAATTATTACATTATTATTTAAAAGTGCAAAACAGGAATGTGATGTTTTTTTAAAGTTATTTCAATAATTTAATTTTAAATACTGATTGCTCATGAGATTGATAACTAGGGATAGAAGGGCATTGTGTGTTATAAAGAATGCAATTTTTTTGATTTTGGAATATACAGATAAAAAAATGGATTGTGCTCCGGACTAAAGAGGAAAATTAAAACTGTTACAAGTGCAACGTTTAAAGCCAACAACTGTTGTGGTATGGGGTTGCATTAGTGCCATGGCATCATGGGTAACTTGTCATCATTGAAGGAGCCATGAATGCTGAAAGATACATACAGGTTTTGGAGCAATGTATGCATCATAATGATGTCTTTTTCAAGAACCTCGCTTCTTATTCCAGCAAGACAATGCCAAGCCACATTCTGCATGTGTTACAACCGCGTGGTTTATGAGTAAAAGAGTGCAGGTGCGAGACGGGCCTGCCTGCATTCCAGACCTGTCTCCTATTGAAAATGTGCGGCGCAAACACAAAAACAGAGTTTTTGTACATGAAACAAGAGAAAAGAAAAGAAAGAATTTCACTTTCAAAACTTGAATATTTAGTGTCCTCAGTTTCCAAACGCTTGTTGATAAGGTGATGTTACACAGACATAAACATTCCGCTGTCAACTTTTTTGGAATGTGATTTTCCATTGCCAAAATTTAGCCTAACTTTGGAGCGTTATCCAACCCCCTTATTGAGAAGCTAGCATGACATGGTAGGTGCCGGATTCCCCCGGTCTTCCCCTTCATATGATACCAGTATCATCACTCTAGCTTTAAAACTCAGCCTCTTAGAGACAGGAATCTAACATGATTGAAAAAATAACATGTTATTAATGACATCGCGATTAACACGTCAACACTGACAGCCCTAAATATACATAACAATTAGGATGATTCCACTGACATTCACTTAATATGACTTGATCAGGGGTTTTAAAGTTTGTATATAATAAGAAAATCCCAAATTTGGTAAAGCAAAAATGTATACATCACTCAAACAATATTTTCTTTGTGTTTAATTATGGCTGCCCAATGCTCACCACAGAGGCGTCTGAGGCAGTTTGTGCTTCTGACAAGCTCCACACAGACTTGAGCTGGAGCCACGGCTGGGCCGTCTGGGACTTCAGATGCAGTCAAGCAGGCAGTATTTAAGGATCTTTATTACATTAAATTACATCTCACTCATATGGCAGACACTTTTAACTAAAGCAACTCACAATAAGTACATATAAACAGCATAGGAACAAGAGCTAAATGTCATCAAATTATGGAAGTGCATCCCTCAAAAAGAAACAACTAAAAGCATGTTCAGTCTTATGCACAAAAATGACAGCCTACGATTAATGTGTCAGCTCACAGAGATCCTTAATGAAAGAATCAGCATCAGCATCCTTACTTTTGATTCCAACAGTGTCATATGCATTGAAACAATAAAAAAAATTAATTCTTTAAACATGTTCTCTCCATCAGTGTCTCTCCTACTGAGGCCCATAAAATGTCACAAAAAACTTTCTTTTACCTTTATATAGATTAGCCGGGGCTTGGCAAGTGTGTCCACAGCCATTAGAGCAGCATTTCCTGGGGGAGGGACAATGCTGGTCTGACGAACAGCTCTCTACGCAGGCTGCAGCAAATCCGGTGGCTCGCTGAGGCGGCGGGCAGTCCCCCTGACGAGACGACTTCAGCGAGGTCAGAAACTCCCTGCTCGTCACACATTCTGTCTGCTTCTGAGAGAAACAACAGGGGGGAGCTGTTATTATTTCAGTTGACACACAACGGAAATATAACGTAATGTATAAACACACATGTGCGGGTAGAAAAACACACAGCAGAGGTGAAATGTTTCCTTTGGTAAACTCCTACTGACTCTTTGAAGGCAGCCTGGTCTGATGTGTGTGTGTGTGTGTGTGTGTGTGTGTGTGTGTGTGTGGTGTGTATCTGTGTGCACATGGCTGCAGATCATCAAAAATGTAAACACAACCGTTAGCTAATAGCTCTGGATTACCCTGTGTTCCCAACCAGCCAGCCAGTCAGCCATCCAGCCAGTAACATGCTTCAGCTATTGTGATGAAAAACTAATCTGAGGACCACAGTGACTGGCTTTACAAATAATCATCCAGGGCCACACACACACATAACTGCTGCACACTCTCACATGTATACATTCAAAAGCTCACAAACATGTAATTCATAACACACATAAACTTGCATAAGCACACAGAGAAATTCTCATTCATGGTTTACATAGTCAGAAAACAGCTTCATGGTGCCAACAAAAGCAAGGGTCTGGTGCAAGAGTGACACTGCCACCAAGAGTGTTGCGACTAGCACGCACAAAACACACACACACACGCACGCACGCATGCACGCACACACGCACACACACACACACACACACAATGCACTCTCTTTCTGTCTTACCTCACAGGACCTTGGAGAAAGCACTCGCCTGGTTTCCCACAGTTCTTTGCATGGCTGAAGGCACTACACATAAACAAACAAATAGAGAGAAACAAAATATGAGGCTTAATGTACAATCAAGGTTTGACAATTTCCAGTGCTGCATCATATATGACGAAATGAGTAAAAAATAAAATTTGTACAACACCCTCTTAAAGTAGCAGTTCAACAATATGGAAATATGCTTATTTTCTTTCTGGTTAAGAGTTAAAGATCTCATGTCTGCCCATTCAATATGAAGCCACAGCCAGCAGGCAGTTAGCTTAGCTTAGCTCAGCAGCAGACTGGAAAGAGAGGGAAACAGCAAAGCCTGACTTTGTCCAAAGTCAACAAAATCCACCTACCAGCACCTCTAAAGCCAACTAAGTAAGACTAATTCGCCTGGCAACTGATCCCAGCAAAGCAAGGTTCACATCATGCCCCTTAAAACAGGGAATTGAGGGTGCCCCACTCACTGAGTGGAACATGTGCCATTAAGGTTGAGTCCTTACAACAGCAGCCTGGCCTCCCTGGCCAAGGCCCTTAGCTGCATGTCTCCCCTTGCCTTTCCTGTCTCTGGTACTACCTAAATAATGCAGAAAATGCTCAAAATAAATAGGCTACTCCTAAAATAAATATATATGAAGTGTCAATTAGCTTTACAGGTGCTAGTTGGTGGATTTTATTATCTTCAGATGGTGTAAAGCTAGCTCTTTCACCTTTCTTCCAGTGTCTGTGCTAAGCTTAGCTAACCTGTTACTAACTGTAGCTTTACATTCTCAGCTAACTCTACAATGGAAATTAGATTTTTGGTTGAAATGTATTAAGGTATATATGCAAAAACTGTTATATACGTATATGTGTTTTTTAAAATGAACTATTATTATTTATATTTATTGTTTTATTTATTTATCTATAATTGATACATGTTTGTCTAAGCGTTCCCCTTTACTGAGATTTTGTTATGAGGAATTGGAGGGATGGGTTTTGCGAATGTTTGTTCTGTTTATTTCAAATGAACAAAAAAGCCAATACACATAATATGAAAGAAAAAAATTCTCTAAAATCTGCACAGTTTGAAGGTGGACACCCAAGATTAGAGTCACCGATTCAGTATCTGACCAAATGTCTCACTGTTCTTGAGATATGAAGTTGAGTAATGGCCAGAAAAGTGTTTTTGCAGAACATTTTGATATCACAGTGAAACTGACCTTTTGACCTTTGACCTTTTAGATTTAAAATGTCATCACATCATCATTTTAGACATTGGTGTGAAACATTGTTAGAATTACAATTAATTCTTAAGCTATGGCCAAAAACATGTTTTTGAGGTCAAAGTAAACCTGAACTTTGACCACCAAATTCTAATCAGTTCATCCTTGAGTCCAAGTGGACATTTGTGGACATTGCAAATTTGAAGAAAATCCATGGACGTGTTCTTGAGATATCCCATTCACGAAAATGGTAGTTATGGACGCACGGAGTCATAATGCCTCTGACCACAGCTATTGGCTGCACAAAGGCATAAAAAGTGTTAGAAGAAGGATTAATGACAGTGTCAGGGGATTTTCGCATTTGCAGAGCTCTCAGTGTTTAAGCAGGTAGGGAGCACAGAGGAAACACACACACACACACACATACATGCGAACTGAAAAATTTCACCAGAGGCCATAACACATGATTTTATGATGATTTAGAGCATGTCCAAGTGGGGACTTAAAAAATGTCCCCTGTTAGTTTTGCCGTTCCCTGTTGGTGACTGTGTAACGATGAGTATGTTCCCTGTTATATATATGCGCGAGTGCACACACACACACACACACACACACACACTCCTAAAGCACACATGCATACACTCATCTGGTTTGCCACCTCAGTGAACTGGTGAGTGATGGCTCTTACCAAATTAAAACCAGACAACATATAAAAACTGCGGTTTCACCCAGCAACCCCCCAACCTCCCCTCCCTCTCTCACTCCCTCTGCTCCCCAGAGTGCCTGGCTTCAATCATTTTTCCAATTTATTTCACCTCACTGATTCCTGGGGAACAAACAGAATCAACAAAAAGTCATAAAAACCTCATCTTTAGCACAAATAAATGGCTACCGTTGAATAAAAAGTCTTTTCCAAATCCCCAGCTGGCTCATTTGCAGACTGATGACGAATACTTAAAGGCTCATCATCACACTTGAGCACTGCATCAATGGCTTTTATTTCATGTATAAAATGAAAAAATAAATCACTGGGATTCATACAGAATCAACAAATCAAAGGCAGTGAGGCCACGTGTGTGAGTTTCTAAACCTTTGGGGCATAAAATGGAGTCTCAGCATGAAGCATGATAGCTGTTACATGCTGTACAGTCGGTTCATTTCACTTAAGTCATGGAAGAAAAAGTTTGGGTTAGCTTAAAGTGATACTCCACCCCAAACTCTCCCTATTGAGTATTAAACACTCTTGCTCTGTAGGCTTGAAATGCTGCAGGAAAAAGTTTGTAGTGTGCTTCTCCACAGGGCTGTAGTCAGCTTAGATTGATGTAGGTTACAATGGATGCCAAGTGACAATTTAAAAACCAAAACATCTACAGAAATGACTTTAACTCTTTCTCTGCTGTCCTATGTATGTCCACTATGTTCCAAACACTCATATTTTCACCAAAATCTGTGCACATCTTTAAAAAGCAGATTAAAAACCCATTTGTTTATAAGCTTTTTCTTGTTTAACTTAACTTTGTGGATCATATAATTATTTTACCTTGTTTTATATACAGAATTATCAGATAAAGAGGGAATTAAAAATATCTGAATAGCCACAGCTTACTGCCTCTGATGATCTGATAACATTATAGAGTTCATACAACAGTTTTATGTATATTATAATTTGATAAGTGCAACTATGCTAAAATTCTGATTACATTTAGGAGTCTAAATTAAACCACATCTAGAACTTAAAAGATTAGGCAATTCAGTGATTATTCAAATGACAGAAAAAAAGAAAAAAAGAAGCTAAACCCAGAAGGATAATTTAGATAAAAACTGGAGAAAATGAATGGGGTGTTTCTCAAATATTTGATCTGACTTTATTTGAATAAGTATTAGAGGCACAATGCAGTATAACCATTAGTACCCTACTGTCTCTGTATGTATGTTTTGATCCAGTATCTTAGTTTATATCTATTTCCTTACTTATATACTTACCTTTACCCTTATTTTATCTTATCTTTAATAATTTATTGATTTTTTTCCCACGCTTTAAAGGTCTTCATGTGGTTGTGATTTTGTCATTATAAACTAATAAGATCACAAATAAAAAAAACAAAAAAATAAAAATGCTAAACAATATCTAGTTCCAGCTTCCCATATATGATTATTTTCTGGTTTTATCAGTCTTTAATGATTGTAATCTTCATTTTTTTTGGTTTTGGAGTGATGGTTGGACAAAACATCATATTTTAATGTTACCTTTAGCTTTTAGAAATTGTGATGGGCATCTTTCAACATTCTCTGACATTTCAGAGACCAAAAGAAAGTAATAAAAAATGAAAAAAATCACGAGTTGCAGTCTCCACATACACATAAAAAGCACACTGGACCTGTCATGCAGACAAAGTAGTCAGGGTACAGAAGGCGGGATGTGCCAGTCTGGGGAGTAAATGGGATCAAATTGCTGCTTTCAGGAGAGTTGAGGTACATTAATTTGTCATGTGTGCCAGTGTGTAGTCTTTAATATAAAACAATCATTGACATGTGTCCCTTTAGGCATCACAAGCAGCCGAAGGTGGTATTTAGAGCATGGTAAAACGGCTGTGCAATGTGTGCTGCACTTTAGAAGTTTCTCATATTTAATCCATTAAAACTGCCATAAATCCCAGCTGACCACAACCTTTGTTCTCCATGAAAAAGGAAATTACAGGCCTTTTACAGTCACCTTTGAGTCACTTCTCTTAAAAAATATACATTTTGAGATTTTTTTGATTGTTTTTCTCCTCTGTAAGTTGATTAAGCATTTTTCTCTCGGAGTCAGAATATAAGAGAGCAGAAACATAATACAACACACACACACACACACACACATAAAGCATTGCAACCAGATCCTGAAGTGCGATTCGTTTCTTTAAAGAGCTCTTGTGGATTTCTTTACTGTGCTGCTCAGGTTGTCAAAATCTCCCCAAAAACACCCCACATGCACGCACACATACTCCAACCAACATATTGCCCTTTTCACATGCGCTCCGCTCCATCTTGCATCCAAACCCAGCCCACTCTGTGCTCCCTCTCTCCTCCTTTGCTGCCACTTTGATCACTTACAGACATGGTTAATTTTTTATACCATCCCTTGTTCCTCCCTCCAACTCCCATCCTTGTCCATAATCCTCTGTTCTTTTTCTCTCCTGTCTTCACATTATCACTCCTCTTCCCCCCCCCCCCCCCCCTTTTTTTTTGCTGCTTGTCTCTGCCTCCTCAACGCCTCCCCTCTCCTTCCTCTTCTCTCACCGACTCATCCTCTCTCCTTCAGGGCTAAAACTTGAACTTCATTGTTAGTTGTTTACCTAAAACATAATAAAGAGCACATGGGGCTTCCCTATGAAATAGATGTTTAGGATGTTGTCTGTAATCGCAATGTCCATTTCCTGCCATTGTCTCTACTATACAGTATCTATCAAACGGCCCCAATACTAGATAATCCCCTATCACCCCATATTTTAGATAGCAATTAATACTAACTATTTCAAACACAAATAATAAGTATTGTTCCTCTTTTACAAAAGATGTATTACCCCACTGCAATTGAAATATTACGTTTGTAAAGGGTTTCTCATCATTCATGTATCCCTAACAATGTGGGTGTACACACATATTATCAATGTTTTAATGAAATTATTGTTTTACATGCCTTCTTAAATATCTCACTTTTAGGTTACTTTTACAGACTAGCTGTGTTTGAAGTTAATGACAAATTTCCACTGCGGTGAACAAGAATGTTAAATTTTATCATGCTGCACATCAGTGATGGAATTTCAAACTACATTTACTCAAGTACTTCATACTTTGTATACTTCATATTTATATAGCAGCATAATTTTAAATTAGCTCTACTCTGAACCTTCCTCCAACTATAAATTTAGTTCTCATGTTAATGCATCAGTAAACTCTATAAACAGATATCTGCATATGCAGAATCTGCAGGCAAAGGGACAAGATTTTGGTATCAGACGTTTTCTGGTTTCCATTTGCAGTCATATTGACCAATCATGTTTGAGCAGGCTTTGGCTGTATGCAGTTTAACTGTCCACGTGGAGAGCAAAAGCGGTGGAACACACAGGCCGAAATATGATCTCAGAACCATCTGACCACGATGTGGCTTTCTATCTGCTTTTTTCTTTTTTATCTATATATATATACTCAGTAATCTGTTTATCTACATTAGCTGAAATGTTGTGTGGGCCTGTCTCAAGTTGCTAATTGAACTATAAACAATGAGTAGTGCATGGAAGAGGAACCCCTAAAATATTAGCCATTGCCCACAGAGGTCAAATTGTTGTCAGAGGTTAGCCGATGGGTTTCAAGATTGATGTGTGATAATAATTGTGATAATAACTATAATAACAATTCAACAGACATGTGGATTCAGCAAACTGGGGTTTTTTTGTCATTGTCAGCCCTAACTATTAAAGATAGACAGTTAAACATGGTAGTCTGACATTTCTGATGTTTCTGTTGTGCTTATTTTATGTATTGCAATGCTTTGCTTGCACCTTTGATGAACCAAATCTACCGGTACTAAAGCTAAGCAGAGTACTGCTATGGTCGGGGGCAGCAGCAAATTGTGTTACAGCCACCTAAAAAGACGCACCTAGAAATCATTTTTTGTGATTTGGAATATTAGCACCATTTTACCTTACACACAAACTAATTGAGGCAGCTACAGGCCAGCAACTCCCATATTCTTAAGTTCCCATATTCTTGAGTTTCTTCAGTTCCCTGTCAGAAATGGCTGTCTGGTGGCAAGGTTTAGGTTAAATATGCCAAATTCTAAAATGATGTTGATTAAAAAATATCAAGTTGAGGCAGTGTTTGCTCAGCGCTGTTTCATTGATATGTTTGTGACTGGGGGATTTTCTACCCTTAACTTAATGTTAACAAAAATTGTGATTCAGTGTGATTTAGTAATTAAACATCAACTGGAGCCATTCTGCATAAGGAGTACTTCACTCTAATAGCACCAGGCTGTTATAGTACTCTAATAATCTCTTTTTTTTATTAATTCTAATACTTAATGCAAATCATTTACATGTAACAGACTATTTTACTAGTTTCACTAAAGCAATTATTGTGAGTATGTATTATTTTACAAAGTCAATAGTACAGTAGGAAGAGAAAGGGGAGGAAAGGAGGGTCAAAGCAGATGGATTTAAACTGAAAACACTTGCGGTATGTATGTGGTACACACCTTACACTCTCAAATATCACTTGGAAGTTGTAAATCACTGAAAAGTACATGCGCTGTATTTGTGTAAGAGGAGAGACGAACAGACACTTTTGGCCTTGAGGGCGACATGATGAGTTATGTGTGTGTGAGAGAGAGAGGTAGACACAGCGGAGGTCAGAGGTCAGTGATGTTACAGTTTAACACACCAACACACTGTAACAACAGAGTCTAGATTAATGACCGCGTATGTGTCCATATGTGTGCACAGTTTGCATCGGAGCTCCTCAGATATATGTATAATAATTAATCACACACACACATACACACACACCTTGTCTCTTAGCCCTCCCCTGGCCTCTCCTGCTGTTTTATGGCCTCACCTGCCACGATAGAGGGATGACAGCCACACTCAGCGAGAGGGAGGAGAGGAAATGGGAGAGGGAGGGGAGGAGAGATGTGGTTTCAGCTTGGATAGAGGGGGAGGAGAAGTGAGTGTCAGTTGAAAAGGAGAGAAGAGATGAAAGACAAATAGTGAAACAGGTCCAGAGAAAAGGGAGAGAGAGACAAAGAGAGACAGCCACAGACCAGATGTGCTCACTCTCCATATACAGTCTCCAGTTCAGTGGGTGCAATGTGAAAAACTATTTATGACCATTTATGTGTTCAGCTTGTCATCAGTTGTTCGGAGTCTATTTTATATTTTCCACCATACAGTACATGATGTGCACCATTTGGTCTTTTAAAATTTGTCAGTACTTTTCCTTTCATTTTTTGTGCAACCAGTCTAGTGCCAATATTAATATTTTACACTTTTTTTAATCAGCCAAACTGTTTTTAAATACCTTAATTTGAAATATCGACATAAAATATAAACACATTTTCTACAAAACTCTCTATTGCTGCCTTCAAATAGGGCAGTGTTTACTGTGCTTACGAGAAGAGTCCAAATGAATCCCACTCTGTTGTGATACTTGAAATTGTAAATTTTCTGAAAGCTCCAAGTTCACAAGTTGCGATGTGTTTGCTCATGTTTTCTGAAATGGCAGAGGCCATGGAAATTCATTTTTTGGTGGATTATAGGTTCATATATCTTAATCATTCGTCATATAGAATTTTTAGTCATCATTTTACATTATGTCAAAGGGAAATGTCATTCCCAATGGTCTCATGTTTTTTCTCAGTCATTATGCCTTTATATTCCTGCTTTACATTACCCCATTGCTAGCTTGCTAAATATTTAGCCTCATTGGCTGTTTGAGTGTCCATGTTGTTGTTGAGTAGCAGCGGTGTTCTCATGACTTAATTATGCTAAGCATACAATGCACAAGACTTCCCATGTTGTAACCACACACTCATGCGTTAGATTTGAAGGCAGCATATTTCTCAAAGAAAGTCAAAGTACTCAAAAGTTAATTGTTGGTTATACACATACTCAAAAGTTAATTGTTGGTTATACACATACGTGCACAACCTAACAGCGCACTAAAATATGTTTTAGGAAAGGTAAGGCAGAACAGATTTATTATTTATTCTGTATATGATCAGCACTGCCTGGTGTGACACTTTGACTGCAGTTCACATGCAGTGTCTGACATGACTGACAGTTGCATTAAATTGTTCTCTGCTCTGATTGGTTGTTTTCATCGACGTGCTGAAATGCCATTAGAAGCAATTCGGAAGGGCAGAGAATTCTATGATTTTTTTCGCAGATCATCTGTCTCGTGTTTGAATATAGTGACAGTTTCAGCAAATGTGCCAAAATGTTATTTTTATAAAAGCTACCACCTACAGCTTTAAACACCAAAAAATAACTTGAAAATGATTTTCCATCAGCTTTTCTCATTTTCCACCACCAGCTATTTTGAGGACCTAAACGCTCCGTCTGAAGTAAAGAACAGCATCCTCATCATCATGTTTTCTCCTGCAAAGCAATCCAGCAGATTTCCTGCGAAATCTGACCTGCTGGCCCACATTGTAACATGCAGTTCAATGGTTGATGAGACCCAGTTATGTCACATACTGACTTGAGAGAAAAAGCCACCCAAACAACAACCTGACAACAGTGTAGGGAAAAATAATAGTGGCTACCGGCTGTTAGTCTGTGACTAATGCTACATAAATATCTGAATGCCATTTTTTGGAGCAATACTGTCATTGATAGTACATTCACAGTCTGTTAGTTTAGTCTGTTTAGTATAGTATTTGAAATGTGATTTTGAGAAGACTGAACAATTTTTTAAAATACTTCAGGTTACAAAAATTGCAGGTGATGAAATGTTAAATAACTAACTCTAAAATGTATCTTTTTTATATAAACTTTTTTATATAATTTCACATCTTTAAGCTTACCTTTGTCAATAATGCCTATTGGCTCAAAATGAATTAATAAGCTATGTCCTATTGATGTTACAGTGCTACATTCAGTTTTAATACTGCCACATTTAATGTGATAATGCATGTACAATAGAATATATAAGAAAAAAATATGAAAAAAAGAAAACACATTTTTCTGGACTACACGTATATGAAACTGCTCTTATATGCTAAATGAGATTCTACGAATCATTTCACAGGGCATGCACACACTTTTAGATATTTTGAATATTCACACACACGCATACATGTTTACAAACTCACACAGATACACACACTTCAGGCTTTGTGGTACATGAGTGTAAAAGTAGCAGAATTCCACAAATCCCCTTGAAAAGCAAGTTCGACTTTTGCCAGACATGTACAACAACCAGAGCTAACTTAAGTCGGCAGCTCGCAGGAGGAGAGGAAAGGCTGGAGGAAAGAGCACAGAGGAAAAGAAAAAGAGATTGGGAGGATAGTCAAAAAGACAAATGCTTCAAGATAGCTCAGTGGTTAACTTCCTCACCTCTCAAACCAAAATGTGCCCACAATAACCTCAGATGAAATCCTGCCAGAGCTTCTCTCTCTCTCTCTCTCTCTCTCTCTCTCTCTCTGTCTGTCTGTCTTTCCCCAAATCATTTTCTCTCTGTGCTTTCTCTCCATCTGAAATAAAACTTCTAAAAGGATGCTAGACTGACTGCTCTATTTTAAAGGAAAAAGGAAGGAAGTCTGGATAACAAAGAAATTAATGTGTTGTGGCGGTCAAAATACACATGAGGTAAACCGCTGTAAACAAACAAAGGTTTAATAAGATTAGCTGGTTTGTTAACTTTCTAGAAGGTGAAAATCAATCAGTCAGGGGCGTATTGAAAACATATTCCTTCAAATGACATGCCAGGATGAGCTAGTATTTCTAACAGTATTTTGACAGAATTGGCACTCAAGGCTAAGTAAATGTGACATATCCCAACCAGACATTTTATTAAACTACTGCACAAGTCTGAACAGCAGAGGGAACAGAAATGACTGTGGGAAAAGGAGAAGAAATGAGAAAATCAAAATTGATATGCAAGCTTATGCAGGCTAGCAAGCTGTTGTTTGCAGCTGTTTTTCTGAGATGAGTTGTACTTCAGTGTACTTCTTGTGAGAGTGAGACACTTTCAGACTGGCACACAGGGAAATCTGCCTGATTTCTGAGACTCTTTCCAACACATTCCTCTTGTTTTTTAATTATAACACTGTGAAAACTTGATTTGCAGCCAAGTGAAATGAAATTAAGGTGAGAGTCAGCACCTTAAAGCGCCCACTGGAATGAGATTGAATTGCTGCCTTGACAAAAGCAGTTTAAATATCTTGGGATTTTGTTCATAAGTGAGAGTGTGATGGTATTCAGAGGTGGACTGGTGCACACAACAGAAGTGGAGGTGTTGTACCTGACTGTTGTGGTTAACCTGAAGACAACACTAATCCGTCAATATATGTTCCTTTCCTCATTTACATTTATGAACTCTGGGTGGAGATTGAAAGAATGATATTGTGTACACAAGCGCTTTTTCTTGACAGCTTGTCTGCCTTAATCTTAGCAATCTTGTGCCACTGGGAGGAAAACCCAAGGAAAACGAAGAAGATGATAAAGGGACATCTAACCTGGGAATGTTTAGGAAACACTAGGAGGATTTGGAGTATCTGGCTAGAACATAAGGACATTTGAGCTACTTTGCTTTGCCTTGTGCTGCCACAACATATGGAAAATAGATAAGTAAGGAATTTTCTCAAAAGAAAAAAATGTACTATTTTTACACTGATATATAGAGAGGATTAGTGGGAATGGGCTGGAACTATGGCTGGGTAATATGGCTTATAAATCATATAAATGTTTTTAGGGCAATGCTACAATATATGCCCCTATATCATCACATGTTAAAATGTCATAATTGTTTGATGTAAACTAATTTGAATTTAGAGGGAACACAATTTGTACATAACATTAGGGAGGGCTTTAATTTTGAAATGTCACATGAGTGACAGTCTGATTTTGTTTGCTATAAATTTAAAGGGAAATTGGTGTTTAGAAACAGGATGTTTCTCTGACACTCTGAGGTGAAGGACTGTTATCAGATATGTCTTTACAAATATGTTCTTAATATTAAATGTGACTTATTATTCAAACAATTGCAAATCAAATTTTCTAGGAAATGCAGTTAGCAGGTGGTTTTTTGAAATCTATTATTTATAATTAATTGCTAAGTCAGTTCTTATGCACTCTTACTGTAATATTTAGTATATACAAGTACTGCAAAACAGTGTGGGGGCTATTTTGACTCCAGTGTTCTGCACTGTGTGATGTTTTAAAGGAATTGAACAGATATGTGGCAATCATTTTGGCATATTTTGCAGAGGATAGCAGTGTGTTCCACATCTGTCCTTCTGAAACCAAAGCACTTCCATATATTGGTGAATGTGTGTGAGAGGGACAGTGAGTCTCCTGCACGTAAACACACGGCCTGTTTTTAATGCATGAATAGATCATTAAAATGTGCAAGGAATATTTCAATTCACTGATATGGTCATCTGCTATATCACATATAAATTGATATTGGAGTGTAATGGATATTTTTCATACATTTTCCAGCCCCACTTAGAACAAGAATTATTCCTGAGCTCCAGGAACATAACAGCCTCTAATAAGTAATTTGTATAAGACTGCAGTAGCGCCAGAATTCTTATTTGCAGTATGATGGTATATCTACCAATCAAAGGCTAAGCAACTATTCGAAATGGTATTAAAAGTAATGTGAACCTCTACAGAGCAAGAAACAAGGAATAAGCACTAATAAGAGAGAGACTAATAGTGACTTGATAGCTCTGCTCCTTTGTTCTGCATCAGACCTGTTTGTTAGTGGACATCCCGCTGCCTCACACACCTGGCACACATTACTGAGTCTACTTTGCATGTGTGTGAGAAAGAGAGAAGGAGATAGATAAAAGAAGGAGGAGATGGACAGATGGAAGAATTGAGTGAGGGCTCTAGTTCAGTTTTATTGAACTCCCATGTGTGTTTCCATGAGAGAGAGTTTGCTGATGATGTGACACAAACCATATGTGTTGGGGCAACATCTGCCTGCTATGTGTTTGTGTGTCTTCAATGGCGAGACCCTCGGTCCTTATGTAACAAAGGAACAGATAAAGCACCACAGTTTCTTACCTTTGTCTCTTTCTGCTGTACTATTTCAACATGTCCTCTACGTTAGCATGATATATTACAAAAATACACACACAATCATTCATATTTCTAACGAATTAGCGCCCCATAAATGGTGTTGTCAGGTACTACTTACGTACTAAACATTAAGCTACATAGGTTAGGTTTTAAAAAAGTAAACATGGTAATGACATATTTTCAAATGACTCAAAGTCAGTTTTACACATGACACAAACAACAACTACTTCCTTCTTTACGCCAATCAACGCATTCATCACATGATAGCAGCCTTCCATATTATATAGGTTATATGCAAATTACTGGCTCATGATTAGGTGGATTATAGAGAAATTCCAGTGAATTACTTTTCGTAGGTTGCATAGAAACACTGCATAAGTACAGCCTGCCTATTTGTGCTGTAAAAGACATTCAACTCAACAGAGTAGTAGCCAAATTTGACAAATATATGTTTTATCCACTAACATTTTTCAGGTATAAATGAGGATGCTCGTCAAGCTCAGATTTCATAGATATAATTTGAAAGACTAAAAATATATCATTGAGTATCATTGAGTATTTGCACCCTTGGTGTCCTGCGGATGCATTTTATTGCTTTTTTTTTTTTTTTTAAAGAAAAACAAATCCTCTTAAAACTCTGAGACTGAAGATGATTAAATTATTGAAAAGACTGAAATATCGGGGGGGGGGGGGGGGTATCCTGTATTTCCTTATGAAAATAAAAATTGTAGCAAGCTTTCAGCCTCTTAAGTAAAACAGATAACACGGGAAATTAAATTCACCCTTTAGTTTCACCGTGTGCGTGTGCCTGTGTGTGACTGTGAGCGGATAGACTGAATGTGTTACACATGTTAAAACTCAGTGAGAACAATGTCGTTCATCCCTGCTCCAAGTCTGGGTAAGAACCCAATAAGGAGTTGAGGGGAAAGTAATACCAGTCCCCAAATTATTCTGTAAAAATTTGTGTCAAAACTTATTGAGTATGTTATGTTGCCAAAAGGCTTTATGAGATCCTGCAGTGGAATGAAGGTTGAGACCAAGTCATGGTTTGTGAGATTTGCCTTTCTAATAACCTTAAAATTTAGTTTATAAACAAAAGAAAAATGTAGCTCCCTGGAGAAAAATTCTGAAAATCAAACTGTGCAGAGGAGTGTTTTTCATCCAACAGATCAACAGCTACAGACAAATGGACTCACTACCTTCTCCCCTCTGACTCATTTGTTTTCTTTCTGGTTTGTACATAGGCTGCATATCCCACGTTAACAATGTTATGGTTTCAAGTATTGGTGTCCGTAGCAACAATTAATAAAAAACTGTCAAGAACAGAAAGCATAGAATGTCTGATCAGATGTATTATTCTTAAACATATAGTTACTGAAAGCTCTTTTTTGGCTGTTTTCTATTGGACAGCATTTAACATGGGAGTGGTTTGGCTTCTGTTTACATTCCTAAACGTGAAGTAAACATACTGTTTGGTGTACTGTATGGTTTATTGAAACTCTGGTGTCATATCAGCACTAGATGTAAAAAGCCAAAGAGTCTGTGTGAAGCGGTACTTACAGCAGTGCTCTGACCTCAGTGTCAGAGTCATTATGCTAACATGCTCACAGTGATGATGCTATGCTGATGTTTACAAGGCACAGTGAATGTTCACCATCTTAGTTTAGTGTGTTAGCATGCTCATTTGCTAATAATGAGGTAACGAGGTTGTCAAATACCAGCATGTTTGGTTGATGGTCAAGCTGAAACACCGACCCAAAATGTCAGTATTTGACGACTTGGGAATGAGACTCATTCAACTAAAAGTTACATTATGTTGCTTTAAATGTCTTTTTTCCCCTCATGGTATCAAAAATGGTATTGAATATCAATAATTTTCACGGTAATGTATTGAAATTAGATAATCAAGTATTGTGGCTTATACCATGACTACACAATTCCAGATTTAATGTAAGAGAGTAGAACTGAACCCTGGTAATATTTGTTAGCCTAATGAAACAATAATAAAGTGGATTGTGCTCACTGTATAATGCTCCCAAGGTGCACAATCAATAAAAAAATAGCAAGCCCTTAATATCTCCCACATATCCTGTTAACAAATATACACACCTTGGGAGCATTAAACAGGGTTGGACTTCCTCCTCTTTATAATTCATTATTTTGATTAATCTTGGCAATTATGGCTGAGGACTGGGATATGTGCTTTTCTGTTCTAATTTATTTTTGTTGGCCTGCCCTGGTGACTTTTACAAATTGGGCTGTGTCCACTTTCAACAGACTGTAAAACGGTAAGAATTAATAACAGCAATTCAAACAAGCAAGAAGAGACACTGTGCATGTCTGTGCAGTATCAGCCTGTCTGGGAGGAAAATTGTGGTTTGCACAGCGTCAGCCCCCACTGGCCAGTTTCAGAGACTGTTGTTGGACGTTGGTTACAGCACAGTGCCACACTGGTATTCACACATGTGCAACAGCAAGACACAAAGCCAAGGTAATAAAGTTTAGAGGAGGTATTAAACTAGAAAATATTTTCTGTTCTCATTCTGTCTATGTTGCTGTTGAACTCCAAACATCAGGACTAGAAACAAAGGAAGGGAGAGACGGAAGGAAAGGCTATAGATAAGTTTGGGTATAAGGTCAAAGGAGCTGTGTGTTTGTGTTTGAGGTGGTGAGGGGGGTTAGGTGGAGCTGAAACTCTGATGTTTCGCTCCACTGTAACAGTCCATTGGTGGAAGTTTTGATAGGGGGGGGGGGGGGGGGGGGGCATGCTCTTGACTGTTGTTGACATTAACCCCAGCTGACCTCAAAATACACACACACAACTGATATACGCACTGTGCAGAAAAGAAAAAGCTCTCGCTCTCATGCCTGTTTCTGGCTTTTCCTTTTTTACGACTGTGAATTTGTAGCAAAGCTTGGAAGTGTTGCAAGAAGTAAAATATGACTCAGGTGTGCTTTCAGCTGGGATGAAGCTTTTAAGTAGGTCTGAACCTGAAAGGAAAGTTCAGAGAGCACATCAATAAGAAACCAGACAGAATCTTTCAACAAGTCATTAATATTGAGTAAGTTGAGGTCAGTCAGTAAAAGGTCACGGTGGACAGATATTTTACAGACATGTTTTGGCTGCTGATTATACAGCATCATCATTTGAAAGAGGTCATGATCTCACATACTTGAGGAATAATCAAATTTTCTTTTCCTCTCAGTTGGTACATTTTTTTGCAACGCTAAACACATTTTTTTCTGTTTTCATCTTTTAGCCAAATTTAAAGCATAAAAGCATCAAAATATAGAGACCCCACTTCTGTTTTTTATACAAATTCACTGTATGTCTGAGATGTGACCAGCGATCTAAAACACCCACAGTAATGTCCAAAAAGCTGTAACAAGCTGGAACTGCTGCAGAGTGGACAGACTGGCAGCTAAAAATACAGCATGGAAACTCCTCTTGAATCAAACAATGAATTAGCTGACACACACACACACACACACACACACACACACACACACACACACACACACACACACACACACACACACACACACACAGCAAAGCCTCCTGGCAGGCAGTGCTAAGTGAATAAACAGGGGATAATTTTTGCTCCAGGGTGGATGGATAATGGGGATATTGAACATTATTTTAACTAAAAACATTTTACTATTACAGGAGCCATGCGGCCGCTGTAAAGATTCCACACACAAGGGAAATGAGAGAAAGACTTTCTCTCCGTCTCTTTCCTCTTGAGGCAGAGATGAAGAGCGCCACTCTGTCTCTGTTTTAACTCTTGTTGAGTCAGGTTTGTTATATTCTAGGATAAGGATACCTACAGCCAAAAAGACAAGATGGATTCATATCATCAATCACTTTTTCCGGTGATGTGGACCATTACGCCAGTGACAGTTATGCAGATGGTAATGTAGCACAAAGCAAACATACTGTTGTTGCTATAATTAATTGCATTTTAATGTGCCTTGCTCACTGATCTAAACTGTAAAACAGAAGAGTGTTTGAAGTATGTGCCAGCCAATCAGAAACAAATTTTCCATGGCCCTGGTATAATACTGAGCTGAGACATGATGCTAATTCATCATAAGATGTCCCCCCCAAAAAAGCCATACCTGTATAGAGCCCTTGGCAAGACACATAATTTTACTCAGAGTCAATAAAACAACATAAAAACACATACACACTTATCTCCGTAGCACCAAATGTATTACCTATGCAAAGGAAGTTATGTTTTCAATTTGGTTTGCCCCTTTATCAGCAGGATTACCAAAAAACTATTGGCCTGATTTTTATGAAACTTGGTGGAAGGCTTTAGCATGGGCCAAGCAAGAAGCAATACAATTTTTGTGCAGATCCAAGTCACGCAGGAGCCACATGAATTATTTTTCACTTTTGTTAACATTGCGAGATAGGGCATTTGGTCTTGGCGGAGGTCTGCTCTATCTGAGTGCCTTTCTAGTTACCTATGCTTTCGGCCAAGCTTAGAAAATGAATTCGGTGCAAATGCAATGCAGATGTGTTGATCTTTTTTCATTGCTGTTTTTGCTTTTAGCACCTTCATGTTTTTTGTTGGTCCGCTGTAGTTTGGGGCAAGTTATGTTAAATTACTGAGAGAAGAACCTGGCCTTGGTCTTCAAGGAATGTACTTGTTCATATTTGAGGACAAAAATCCTGTCACCTCAAAATCAACAACTATTATTACAATAAAACTTTGCCCCGCATATTTTTTGCCCTTTTCACCGCTAATGTACTGTTGTTCATACTGCTTCTTCTCAGGTGCAAGCAATGAGCTTTACAAGTAAGGTGCAACAGATGGAAGATCCACCCCAATTAAGGAGTAAAAAAAAAACAGCCTCTTAAGGCTAACCACCCTCGAACACAGCCAAATTGTGTTCAATGCAATGACCTGTAGAGTCCGACTTACTGTTACTAGAAGTTGAACCCTGGTCTTTACTCCCACACTTGGTTTTTAGGACTTGGTTTTAAGGGTTATCAGAACAGGGTAATGGCTTGTTAGGCTGTTAGGTATAAAGTGATTGTGTTTGGGAATGGAAATTGAATGTAAGTCAGCAAAATGTCTTTAGAAGTTTGGCAGTAGAGGTGTGTGTGTATGAGTACTTACCTGCGCACAGCGTCTGTGGTTTTCACACCAAACCAGAACTTGGTCACTCTGGAAAGAGACGGACAGCATGAAGATTAAAACAAACACAGTGAGAGAAAAATATCTGTCACAGACTAATCCTGTGTTTGACACATTCTGCCCACATTTGACCTATTCATGTGAGACTACTGTCTAACATACAAGGAGACAGAAAACTAAATATTGTTACTAAAAGGTCACCATAACCAGAGCAAATCTGACATGCAGACAGACGCACACTCAACCTTTCACTTATTTACATAATTATCCTCGGGGTGCAAAATGACTTCACACACTGCGTTTGTGGTCGCTGAACCAGACAGAGATCACGTCACTTGGTGAGATATATGTCTGTGTGTGTGTTTGTATGTGTGTGTGTACAGTAAGTGCTTAGTGAGTCAGGACCACCAGTAAACATGGCTGCTATAACCACTGTGAGAGAGGGAGACGTCATCTCATGACCACAAGGACAGAAATACAGATTATCCAAACCAACCCCTCATAGTCCTTTCAACTTTTCAATCCATCTAAGTAAAACTCATTAAAAGAAACTTGTAATTATGTATATTTGGTATTAAACACACAAGATCACACAGATCTGCAAGGTAACAAAGAATATTGATATCTGATCTACATTTTTTTTGCCATTATTCTGACACCTTGTTACACTTACCATAAAAATAATACCATTGTCAAGATACCTGATAGCCTCTAAGCTCCCACCTCCCATTGGGGACAGAATATATGATTATTTTCACTATCATTAATAAATTGATTAAATTTGATTAACCCAAAAAAGGGAAGGGCGGGAAGGGGGGGATTAATGCTCCAAGGCGACATCTTCGTTTTGCTTTTTTTTCTGAACTAAAAGTACAAAACCCAAAGATATTCAATAACAATGACATAAAACGGAACAAAAATATTTGGGAAGCTGAAGGTAAATTCTGTTTAAATTTAGCTGGACAGCTTACTTCAACAATTTAAACGACTATTGATGATTTTCATAATTGTTTATCTGTAATTGCTATCTGTCATTTAACTGACTGATTAATAAACTAATCATTTCAGCGCTAAATCCTGTTGGCTTTACAATGTGGATGTTACATCATGTTTTTAGTTTTTATTTTTTAACAGTTTTTCTGAGATTTTGGATAATTTTAAAGGCTTAAATGCAGACCGAGGACCCTGTCAGTTGCTTTTAACTTGCATTAGTGAGAGTCGGTGCGGCAAAGCTGCTGCTCTTTGCTTTGTCATCATTCTGCACAATCATGATGCCATCATCCAACATCAAAACAACTATTACAATACTGGTGTGTGTGCAGTTGTGTATCTGTCTGTTGTTATGTTTGTGTGCCTCTAGGGAGGATATGAGCCTCTGGTGTGTGTGCGTGTGTGTGTGTGTGGCTGTATGTGAGTGTGCGTGGGATAAGCCATCTTAACGACTCCTAACCCTCTCCTGAATGAGCTGTATTTAGCTGAACCAAGCTGCTCTCTCTCTCTCTCTCTCTCCACACACACACACACACACACACACACACACACACACACAAACACAAACTCACAAACACACACACAAACACACACTTTTCAGGGCTTGTCCTCTTTGTGCTTCTGGTATGATGAGGGTTAAGGGGTTAGAGTCAGGGTAACAGTGCAGAGGTTAAAGGGTAGAGATTAGGGGTTAAGGGCTTTCACGGTACAGAGGATGCTGAATTGGCTCATTCACTCTTAACATTCGAAACAGATGCATACTGACTATTATGGTGAAATTGTTGCTAAAGCAGCTAAATTGGACATTGATGTATGATAATGACTTGATAAGCACTATAGAAATACTGCATGTACCAGCTAAAATAATTTACCGTCACTAGAACAGCCAAAGATATATTTTTAACTTAAGTGAGTGCAAGATTAAGGCCGTGACATACTTTTGAAGACATGCTGGTGTCACAGTACGGTTTAAAGCTTATTTCTGACCGTAATATGAGGAGTGCTGCCTCTCAAAATTTTTGTAAATTTCCAAAACGGACAAACCATCTGTCACCCTTGCTTTCTGCTGTGACTGGCCACCGAGCATATGTGTGAAAATGGTCAGAGCTCCAAGTTCTCCACAAATTTTGTTTGCACCATTTCTCTCATACTTACATCCTTGTCCGCTGCTGCAGCTGCTTATTATTGCCTCGCTTGTCCAGCTGCTGGCAGCAGTGAAGAGGTGGTAAGTTTTCAGAGAGGAGACATGAGGAGTGCAACCAAAATCACGACCAACTTCTGAACAAAGGTCGCAATAAATTTCCTTAAACTCTTAGGAAGCTTTCCACGAGGGACCTGTGCAAACATCTAAATACACTTGACCACAAAGTCCAACTCGTTTGATTAGTTTAAACACTGTGTACTGTACCTGAGCATGGCTCATCAATCAATGCCAAAGTCGACTTGAAAAGGTGGTCTCAAGCAGTGGTTCCCAACTGGTGGGTGGTGGTCCAAAAGTGGGTCGTGGGTCCATTCTGAATGGACTGTAAGTGACTGGTGAATGTGTCAAGGTTTTCTGCAGAGCTATTTATTACCAAGTTTTAAGTAACTGCACTTTACTTATGCATTTTGTTTTATTTCACTATGTTCCTAGCCAAGGTGTTGTTAACATTTTGTGAAATAAAACTGAATATATGGTAATTTCCTAAGGAGAAATCTGGACCCTGTGGCTGAACAAGTTGGGATCCATTGGTATAAAGTAGTATGGTTAATGTGTACCATTCTTATCATTCTTATCAGGTTTGAAAACCAGTCAGTCATCAGTCAGTCATTTTCTGTAACCGCTTGTCCTCATAAGGGTTGCGGGGGGGGCTGGAGCCAATCCCAGCTGTCATTGGGCGGAAGGCGGGGTACACCTGGACAGTTCGCCAGACCATCGCAGGGCTGACACATATAGACAAACAACCATACACACTCACAGTCACAAAATTTAGAGTCACCAATTAACCTGGAGAGAACCCATGCAGACACGGGCAAACTCCGCACAGAAGGGCCCCCGCCTGGACCGAACCCCGTTCCAACTGGGATTCGAACCAGGGACCCTCTCGCTGTGAGGCAACAGTGCTAACCACATTTAATGTGAGTAGCAGTCAGCGAGTAGAGTTGCAAAAGAATTTCTCAGCGCCCCCCATCTCCTCGGAAATCTGCATATGTGTTCAGCAGGCGCCGATCTCATCCCCTTAACAGCACAGCAGTGGGTGATAAAGTAGGAAGACAGGTGAGAGGGTCATTGTCTCTAAAATACAAAGTAATTGTTATCTGTAGTAAGAATAATACAAAGTTTGAATCAATTGTAAGCAATTGGTGCTCTTTTCTATACTGTAGCAATAACATAAACAAATGTCACATAGATGATGATGCAAGTATATTGCAGTACAGAAGAGTATTTCTAATGTGAAAGCTGCATGGGGGGAAGTGAGGGCAATCTTACTCAGACACGGTACGAATCAGTGGGATCCATAATAATGCCCATATAAAAATTTTGTCTGCCTTTTCCAAAGCAGAAATTTGTCACTGATGACATCAACAATAGGTCCGTTTTATTCATGCACCGTAAGCAGTGACAGTGACCCAGCATGCACAGTATCAGAATGCTGAAATTGAAGCAGATAGATGTAATGCAGCCATCATTAATTTAATTATTTACACCTGTGCTTTTCCTACTCTGACATGTCAACATGTCTTTAGTGATCACGGGAGAAAAACAAGTGTATTTCTTGCCCAAGCTAGTATTCCTTTAAGACTAAATGAGTATTGATGGCTTGGCTTAGCAGTAATCCGTGCTAGTTGTTAAAGGGGATAATGCTGAGGCTATTGCTTAACCAGCCTCCGATAGGGATACATTAGAGAGGAAAGAAGAAGAAAGCAGTAGAGCATAAAAGCAATGGTTAAATCTCTGATGAATATATTAGTAACAAGTCTTTGGGGAAGGATGGATGGAAAGAGGAATAGATGAGAGAAGAAACAGAGGAATGGCTGTCATGGTATTACTACAGAGACAAACACCTTCTTCCTCTGCCCATGTTTTCTTTCTGTCCTCTGGTCTTTAACGGTCTTTCTAACTATGCACAACTGGCATTGCCAAGGGGCTACTGATTTTCAATTTCTATGCATATTACAAGATATCCAGTGAAAGATTTTACCATTTTTGATTTTGGCAACATTGTTCTGTCCTGACAAGCTTCTACACGCTGAATTTAGGTGAGCTGAACATTAGTCTTCCAGCAGAGGGATGCATTCCTTCTTTCATTTTTTACCCTCCAACTCAGTCTCTCCACATGGCTGCCAACTTCTGTAAAAATGACAAGAGAGGACTTGAGAATGATGGTGATGATATACTGTAGATGCTCCACTCGAAGAACTGAGGACAGTTAAACATCTCCAGATTTTCACTGAGGAGATATGAAGCAGTTTTCCCTGCTGCTGGCCTCGCATCTTCATCCCCTATCTTAGTCTTTTCACGCTCTCTCTTTCTTTTCCTGTCTTCCTCTCCATAACATCCCCCCTTTTTCTGTCACTCCTCGTCAGCCCCCTATGACACACACATTAATGCACACACACGTGGATGTACACATACTCACACTGATCCCAAGTCAATTTCATGGGACATATTTGCTGTCAGAGCCAATCAAGGCAGTTTAGATGGGCCTGTGTGCCGTATGGCTATTAAACGGTGGTCAAAGTGAGGTTTCATAGGGTCTCAGAAAGTGTGTGTGTGTGTGTGTGTCTGTCTGTCTGCGGCAAAACAGCTGCACATGTTGGAAACGTCGGGGAAGGGAAGGGAGGATTGGAAGAAGGTGACTGGAAGAAGAGAAAAGAAGTTGGATGTGGGAGGTTGAGAGGAAATGGGAGGAAGGGAGGAAGTTGAAAAGAGCAGAGGGAGGCAGACAAAAGAAGGTGAAAGATTGAAATAAATATTGGTTAACAGGAGGAGAGACTGGGATAGAGTGGATACTAGTTGTGAAACAGGACGCAATAAATTTTGTTGACTGTTGTTCGTCTGGCGGGAGCTTAGTCTTTAGAGTTTTATTAATGACAAGCCAATTTTTTTAAGTGCAGTCTCATCCACAGTAAAACCCATTTTAAAATGTATTCACTGTGGCACTATATTTATGGTCATGTATAAAGTTGTATGTGATGTATCCATTATTTTTTTTTAAGCTTAAAATCATTATGAAGACCTAAAGAACGTTTTGTCCAAAGCTTTTGTGCATTTTACAGTTCATGCACCAAAAAAATTCTCACACTGCTGCTAACGAGATACCGTGCCTGAAAAATATCAAGAGAATTTCACTCCAACACCGTTTATGATCTATGACTTAGAACCAAAAAAAGTGCAAAAATCCCATTTCATTTTAATGATGGATTTCCACAGGGCTGGATTTCATACAACACTAAAAAACACAGGGTCTTAAACCTTTTTTTATCCTGGGATCCGCAAGAGAAATTTGTCTGAGCCTGAGACACGAGAGACCCGTCAGAACCAGAACTGACCCACGGAGTTTGAAACACTTGCACTAAAGGACTTCCACATGGCTCTGATGACTGCTGCGTCCACAGTAATCATCGTTGAAGAAAAACAACCTGATATTACTTGATACAACAGCAGAGAAGAGGCAGACACACACACACACACACACACACACACACACACACACACACACACACAGGAACGTGCACGGCCAACATGCACGCGCACAGCTGCACACACCCTTCAGTGTTTGAAAGAGAGTGAGATATAAATCACACTTCTGCCAGATGCAGCGATAAAAAGTGAGTGTGTGTGAGAGACGCAGAGACGTGTGTGTATATTACTCTGTATGTGTGTGTGTGTGTGTGTGTGTGTGCACGCGTTGTGGTCAGTTTTTGCGGTGAGGCGCAGTAGAAAGTCTATTTAACACGAGGCATTAACTCTGCTAATCACACCCAGATGACCAGAAGCAAAAGTGTGCATTTTGTGTGTGTGTGTGTGTGTGTGTGTGTGTGTGTGTGTGTGTGTGTGTGGTAAATGTATCATTCATGACTAACTTCCACTTCAACAGAATATGAAGTTCTTCCAAAAAAGCCTATGTTGAGGTCTGAACATTCCCGACAGAAGCCCCTAATTAGTCTACGTGCGTGCGCCTGTGTGTGTGTTTAAGTGCACGTGTGTCAACGTTAGTGTTTGTGGTGCTCCACATCCTGTAAACAGCAAGCATCACAACAAAGTGGTTGTTACACGGTCCTGAACTTTGCCTCATCTGACAATTACATTGGTATCCGTCTTTCTGTTTCGGTTCACTTCCAACAGCAGCAATGATGAAACTCCGTCAGTAAACAAAATGCTTTTTTGCTATGTGTTACATGGTAAGATTGATACCACATTTGTATATTTAATATGAAGCCAGCTGACTTAGCATAGCACAAAGACTGTAAATAGGGAGATACCCGTTGCCTGGCAACCAGCAAAGATGGCAGGAAGTAACTGGTCCCACCGACAAACAGTATAATAAAGACAGACGACATGACAGCTCCCTTACAGTGAAGCCCAAACATCTTGATTGCCCACCTGGTGGCTGGCTGCAGTATGTCATAAACCCCACACCTTTTATATTAGTGGATGAAACATGGGCCAGTAAGTAAAAGGTAAAAAAATCAAAGTACAAGTAAAAAAAAAATGCAAAATCGGTACTGATAGTGATCAGTGGCATTACTTGCAATGAGTTGGATGGGTGTATGGATGCAAACTCGATTCCACGGGGATGTCATTTTTTAATTTTGGTTTTGTACAAATGACATGAACTTTAGATGCGCTGGTAGGCAGAATTTGTAGGTGAGCGAACTGTTTACCCTGTTTTCAGTGTCTGTGCTACACTAAATAACCCAACTACTAATCTCTACAAACAGATACTCGCATATCTATGCAGAATCTGTAGATTTTTATATCAGAAGTGATCTGGTTTCCGTTTGTAGTCCATTTCTACTTTGAGTAGTATTGACCAATAACTGCCTGCTTAATAATTTGAGCAGGCTGTGATTGCATGCAACCAACTACTCTGTGTGGAGAGTAAAAGAGTAGGAATAATTGGCCAAATTAAAATTCCGGGAAGCATTAACAATCATCTGATGACAATTTAGCTTTTCATGAACTTTCTTTGTTCTTATTTTACCTGAATTCATATGGAAAGATTAGCTGAAATGACAAGGGCATGGAAAAGAGAGCCTTAGCCCAAATATCTGCTGCTTGGGGCACCTTCATGATCAGGGTGCAGATATGAATATGAGACTGGTCACCAATGGGAAACAGATTTATGGATTTAATTGCTCCAGTATCAGATAGAATATGCAGTCATAGTTTTGATGTGGTAATGTGCATTGTCTGTCCAGCTGTGATTTACTGCCTTGGAATTTCTCGTCCTGGTTTCAGGTGAGAGACACTCCTATGCCACAATTTTATCACCATCCATCCCTGGTCCTGCTGATCAAATGACAGGGCAGTCACAAAGCAGCAGAAAGAGGTGGATGCTTTATCTCCGAGGTGAATCAAACAAGTCTTTGTCTCCTGCCGTCACCCACCCTTCTGCCTGTCTCTCTGCCTGCCTGTCTGCCTGCATGTCAGTCCACCTTTAAGCCTGTGTCTCAGATGGTCAGGTTGTCTCTCTTCATGTATGTTTGTCGCACCTGTCTGTGTGCATCGTCTACCTGCCTAGCTGGCCAGTCTTTCCATTGCTCTTGTCTGTCTTTTGGCTTGACCGTGTCTGTCTACCTGCCTTTATCTCTTCCGTCTGTCTCTGTGGAACCTGACCTGACCGTTGTCTCTGGTCTTTTTCAGAGCGTGACTGGTTGGCTGACCGACCTCTGGGCTGATTAGAGTTACCTACCGCAGAGCAGCTGGGACACACACACATAAACATGAATGCACAGGCAGCTCATTCAGCCTCGCACTGGCCCTCTGCCCTGACTCGAACCGCTAACCATCCGCTCATCAGCACCACAGACCTGTGAGTGTTTAAGACACGCAGTCTAATCTGATCTACTACGTATGTGCAAAAAGATCCAGCTCTGCAGGCAAGGCTGCTTTTCCCCCCCTTATTTTTAGGAGTTTACATCAAGGAGGAATTTGGGAATATGACAACATACCAGCAAATATACGCTCATGTGCACACACATACACACAAAGAGCTATAATTACGCTATTACACCATACAAGGGAAAGTAGTGGAAAACCCAGAGGAGCAGCAGAAAGAGAGGTGTAAATAGAAAACTGGTGACTCACATTCTAGTGGCTACACACTAGCCACACACACACACTGAGAGAGAAAGAGCCAAAAACACAGGGTTCACCCACATGAAGCCAGAGGAAGCAATGTGTGTGTTTGTGTCTTTGTGTCTGAGTGTGGCGACAGAGTTGGATGAGTAAAGCTCCACTTGCCCTCACTGATGTTATAGTTACTGGAGCTGTTATCAAAAGGTTGTTTTTTTTTTTTTAATGTTGTGTTTTTTAAATGAATGAATGCTCTGACACACAGTCTCTCCCGCCCATTAATCACTCTGTGTTCTGCAGCACTGTCCTATAATAGGTTCAGCGAGTGATGCTGTTCCCCAGGATGTGGCTGAGAGGAAACTTGTTTCCTTGTTTGCTCAAAGTTCAGAGGCTCTTTTTAATTTGGTAAAACACACAGTTTTCAGTGCCTCTTTATATCCTAAAATGACTCTCTGAGTCACACGTAGACGCCATACTTTCCTGTTTATCACTGTCCTGGTAATCAATAATGACATCAGTGCCAAGTTATTTTTCTATTTGTATTTCAATAAGGGTTACAACCAACAACTATATTCATTATTGATTACTTTGACTATTAATTTCTTGATTAATTGTGTTGCCTCTACAATGCCAGAGAGTAATGAAACGGGAGATGTGTTCGGTGTAGTCCATACGTTTATGGGTATTTTTGAAAACAGTGTTTTTCCTCTGTCATTCTAAGAAAATATCTTGTCCTTGATATAGTGTAAGAGAAACTGTGCATTTATATGTAAATGTGTAAAAAGTCCTGCGAGTAGGGTTAGAACCAGAAATGTGTCTTCATTTGTGACACCCCATAAGAAGATAACGGTGCACACTCTGATGTTATAAGCCAAAACTATGCTGATGTCTATACATCAACAATGAAAAGTTTACCTGGAAGGAGTTTTACAAAAGGTAGTTTTCAGTGACTTAAAACATAGCCTGTGTGTGGACGAAAAACCAAAACACATAGAAGAACCTACGTTTCAAAAAATACATGAGTATGTATTGGCTAGGCCTTCAAATGTCTTTTTTGTCCAACTAATTGTCCAAAATACAGAGATATTAATTTTACAATGATATAAACACAGCAAATTGATTCTCCACCTAAGTTCTCTAGAGACTAGAAAAGCTGGTGTTGATATTTTTGCTTGAAAATGTTATTAATAAAAACAAATGCAGATTAACTTTCAGTCAATCAACATGTTAATTTCAATGATGAAAATTAAAACACAATTCCCTTTAAGAAATCATTTCACGTAGCATTGAGCCTTAGTAACCTTTGTAATCTTAAAGTAAGTAAAAAATCTGACTAATAAAGTTAATTCAAAGGCTACTTGTTTCAGGAACTTTGATGAATCAAGCTCTGTCCTCTTACTGCTTCTGCTCTGCTTTGTTTCAAGATGTTGACAATCTTAAAAACTCCCTGAAATGAGTTTCAATAAAAAATATGATTTTAGGGGGGGAATATGACACTCAAACGTTTCTTTTCATTCTGGAATATTTTCTCATCAGGTAAGTTTGTCTGCTGGAAGATTTCAGCATACAGAGTCAGAAAATCCTGCAATCCTGGCAGACTAAACACATCATGGAAATGAGCTAAAGCCTACAAAAAAAATCACAAAAATAAGAGTTGTATCTGAATGGGATGCAACATTTTTTTTTACTTTTTAAAAAGAAACTCAAGTAGAAAATGAATGTCTCGCAGGTTTGCTACCTCCCAGTCAGTAGGTCTCTTTTCCATAGCTACTCTTTGATGCTCAACATCTGACTACTGCACTCCACTTCATAAAGTTTAGAGCAAATGTTACCTTTCTCACACTTCCATTCACACACGCACGCACACACACGCGCGCGCACACACACACACACACACACACACACAGACATCTCACTGCTGGAGAGTCGTCCAGGGGCCACCCTCATTACCCAACGCACAGGTGTGCAGGAGTCTATTCTGGATGGACGAGGACCAGACCAAACCTCCGTTTTATAGATGAACATATGCAAACCCACACACACACATAAATACACAAACTTTCTTCTACACACCTCAGAGCCACTGGGGCTGAACTCTGTGGTTAATGACTTTCCCACCCACTACACAGCATGCACATGTTGAAGCCGTTAACGATAAGTGGCTTTTCGAACTTGGTAACGTCCTAATGTCCCCGTTAATCTCACATTCCTCACTACAAAGGCCACAGAACATGGGCCAGCGATTTCACTGAGATGAGTAATTTTGTCAACTATTATAAACACAGAACCTACATTTTCCTTGGCCCTCTGTGCACTGACACTAGGCAACTCCAACCTAAGCAACATCAAAACATTTGTGCAAACCCTCGTGATGAAAACCGCATTGGAAATTACTCGTTGTTTCAGGTAAGATTACACAGTTTCTTTGCATTAATTATTCAGGCAGTAAGTGCTCCACTGAGCTCCTTTTCTGTTGTGCATAACAAGCTGATCTAAAATCTCTGCACAACATGGCATTGAGTGGCCACTGTTTCTCATAAGACCTTAGAAAAGAAATAATGGGAAGCTTCACTTAAAGATTAGGACGCTTACTACAAAATTGTAATGACAACACAATGTATTTATCTAGCAACCACCACAGTCCATGACGAGAACAGAGAACACATTTTTTTTATGTTTTAATGTTTTGACACAGTTTGATGATGCAATTTAAAGTTGATGGTATAATGTCTGTGGTTACATATTTAATTGAGAGAAGCCACTTCTGCATACTACTGAATCTGACAATTCACCGAGAGATCTTTATGTTGATGGATTATGACAAAGCAATTTTTAAAGGGTAACCTTTCTGATTTATTTACCAATTTTACAATTGACTGCACCTGATGCTGATTCCTATCACAACTTCTGGTAATTTCAACCTTTAATGCCCACCTGTGAAATATTTTAGGAGGCTGTACTGCTATAAGTATTACAGCAAAAATTTAGGTTAGGCAACTACACCCCACTGAACTATAAAGACTGTAGACGCACAGTGTTTGCAACTGGTCTGATAAAATATAGAAAATGCCAGATATGCACCTTTTAAGGAGAGACTTTTAGGGTAAAAAGCAGCCTTAAATTATCGTGCACCTTATAAGCTACTCCTTATATTTGAGGAATCTTCTGCAGTTAACTCACCTTTGAGTGTCAAGCAGTACAAGCTAGCCTAATATTTAAACAGCTAGCCTACACGTCATATTAAGTATCATACCAATGTTCCAGAATGGGGTTTAGGTGGCAAATAGCATCAAAATCCTAAATCACGGCTGTCTGACTCCTCTTTTATTTTGTATACAATGGTCATTTTCACCACTAACCGCAGATCATATTTGACCCCACGGTCAATAAACACTTCTAAATAAGAGTCAAAGTGTGTTTTAGTACCTGGAGGTGTCTGAATGCAGCCGTTAGCTGAGTCATATGCAGAGTGAGGCACCTGGACGTGCATCTGGCGCTGTTGATTTTCTCCTGAACATCCTCCTGCTCCGGTGAACTCCTGCGGGCACGAGTCACCGCCAACACCGCGCACAGGAGCACCAAAGCGGCCCGACAAACTGACATGACACCGAGAGGAAATACTAGGATGCGAAATGAAAGAAAAACACAAAATTAAACGGCAGACTTTTCTTTCTTCGCGTGAGGCTGGTCACCGTCCCGCTCTCGCGACCCTTTAAGTTCAGAATGAAAACATCAGAGCGTTGCTCCTGTCTGCGCGCGAGCGCTGAGTGGAGCGGCTCTTCCCTCCTCGCGGACACTCCCACCACCGGCACAAGTGCGGCCACGCGGAGTTACAATGGCTTTCAACCATATAATCCATATCCCAATCTTCATCACTTCTGCGATTTCGATCAATTCTTTCTCCAAATATTCATTATCATCATCATCACTCAAACTACATCACCTGAACATATGCAGCTAAAGGCATTATCGTCATCATCTTGGACCTGATGCACACCATTATCACCATTATATTGTATTCAATAGCATAATTATCATCACCTTTAGCTCCTTCATCTTCATAATCATCATTTTCATGTTTATTTCCTCTTGTAACATTGGTGCTCATGCCACTGACCACTACCATGATCTCTCACTCAAACACTAACTTACACTGTACCTGTTTAAATCTGTTTAAAATTTATCTTCACCGCCATAACCATAAACATCATTGTTACCTTCATCATCATTGTATTTATGGATGAATTACTAAGACTCAAAAAGAGACTCAAAATGACCACATAGACATGCAAAGGAACTGCAAAGAGACAACACACCTAAAAGAGATACTAAATGACCTCAAAGAGACACAAAACCACAACAAGATGCATAATGACAACAGAAGAATGCAAAACAACACATTCTCATCCAGACTCGTCATATTTTGTCGCTTTGTCAGTGGACTTTCACGTCTAAATATGAAGCTGTCAGCTAATATCAGCATGGTGCTATAGGAGACATAGACCTGATTTTGGAATGCCTCAGGAGGAAATTCCATTCAGCTGCTTCACTTTCGGGGTCCTGGTATTATTCATGCTGGCTCACTGTCACACTTTCATGACTTACGGTAACACTTGAATAGAACAGACTCATTGTTAATCTTATTAGTAACACCTGTGCTTTTCCTATACTGACAAGTCTAGATGTCTGCTGTGAAAAAGGACTGATAATCCATCATCATCACAGTCATTATTATCTGGCACCAGCATAATCAGTGCCATATACAAGAATTATCATCTCCATTCTCGTCTCCTCAGCTTCACATGCATCATCAATTTCACCTATAACCTTTATCTTCACGTTTACATTATTATTCATTTCCTCCTTTCCACCATGATCGTGATCATCATTATCTGGATTTTTGAATTGGTTCATGGTTAGATGCCTGAAATAAGGTCATGTTTTGTTCTGCAATATAATATGAGACCACAGAATGTCATCACACCACAAACTTTAGCTTTTGACTTCTGGCAACTACATTTAGGCCTGGTGTTCATTTGTGAAGATTATCTTGCTGAACAAAACCTGTAAGTATCATAAAAGTTTGTTTGCCACAGGGCTTATTTTCTAGAGTAATCAAAGATCTAATGGGAAAATCCCACAGGTTTAAAAGAACCAGGGTGAAGCTAACTGCCATGTTGGCTCATAGAAAAACACCATCCCTGGAGCAATTTATTATCATTGTCATCATCAATAATGTAACTCTCTCCCCCATCATAATCAGCATCATCATGCTCTTCACTATCATTATCTTGCGGCAAAGCATTCCATTTGTTTCCCCTTGCTTCACCTGTGATCATGCATCATCATAACTAATAATCATAATTATTATTAGCAGCAGCAGTACCATTATCTTCATCAATGTAGCATCATCATCAGCATCCTAACGTGTATATTTCCATGCTTCACCTTTATCATCTCAATCTTCCTCATGATGAACATAACATCTTCATCATCATCATCAACAACATAAATAAACAAATCCATACAGCAGCTATCAACTCAATGATTTCTTTGTTGAAGATCAAAAAGCTGCTATAAAAAGATTAAATTTAAGCAGATACAGTGAAACAAGAGATGGCATTTATGGCATAATGGTTTGCATGGCAGGCTATTGTTCTGAGCCTATTAACACTTTGGTATTACTATTCTGAAAAACAAACTTCCCTTTATAGTCTGGGAATTCTCTCTGATAATTATTAGCACAGACTAATAAAAGAGCATTTATTAATGGGAAATAGACCTGAAGAATGTGTTGAGGTACGTGTCTGTCACTGAGCCAGTCAGTGTGTTAGTCAGTCACCACTTTTCTGCAGCAACTGCAGAGCCAAGTGGGCTTTATTAGATCCAGGGCCAAGTCAAGATGTTTAGGACACATGGTTGAAAGCCCTATTTGTTTACATGAAACTGTAACCCAGCAGAGGAGTCATCTCTTTTGGCAATGAGATGGAGAAAGAATCACCTACGTTTTGATTTAGGGGAAATGGAAACATATAAATATTTAGTGCGTACTGGCAGGACTGTTCTTGGCTCTGCAGCAGATCCTTGACTTTTCATTCTGTCTTCATATAGAAAGGACTGATAGAGAAGACTGCATACTGCAGGTAAGTATGATAGTCCAGACTAGTGACTTCCAACCTTTTTGAAAGGTAAAATATATTTATACTTATAAAACAGCCCAGGGTGATGTATTTATGTAACTTCTTTTAATTGACCAACTATCCAAAATCCAAAGATATGAGGTTTATTGGTTCCAGATCCATAGAAATTAGCATATACTTGTGGCCCATTATTATGGGCTATGACCTTAGCGATGCCTTTAATCTACAGCACTGAGCAGTTCAATAAAATCATATTGCCTCTCAGATTCTTTAATATGATGGACTTTTACAGGCCTTAAAAACTCACAACTTTGTGCAAAATAAATGTTTGGGTTTTTTTCTTTCGTATCCCTGTAATCATTTTGTGACCCCTCCAGTTTATTGTGGGGATTCTTGGGGGTGTCCCAACCCCTAGATTGGGAACCACTGGTCTAGACTCTGACTACAACAGGACCTGATCAAAACTGCATCACCACGACCACAAGGGAGATAAATAAACAAAGACAGAATAAGTGACAAAATGTGAATAAGTGATGCTCCTTGAAGCCAAACTAAGTGTAGTCATTGTGTTCAAAGGCATGTGTGTGTGCACGTGCACGCCTGACCTTAGAGGACCTATAGGCAGGCCTTACATCAGAAAGCATGGAATCAATTCTTACACAGGCACACACACACACACACACACGCACACTCACACACGTACACACAGTAGTTGCCCATTATCCAAATGACCAACATAATATTTTCATATTTTCTTAAAACACCTTGCTCAGGTTTCTGAATAAACCATTAGTGGAGCAACGACGCTCTCCGACACATACTCAAACTTCACACAGTTACACACATTCACATAGTTCCTCACTCATACACACACACATGTAACAGAAGCATTCACCGTCTGTCCAAATCTGCTTGATTAAAGCCAAATGTCTTTGAATTTCACGAAAAGAGAGAAAAAAAGAGGGAGACCAAGAGGGATTGTGAGACAGAGAAACAGACTGACAGAGAGAAAGAAAAAAAGGAAGAAAGAAAAAAAAACAGCCAGAAGGTGACTGAACACCTAAAGAGCTCTTTTCTATAATTCTGTTGAATACTTCACTCTTTAAATACGATCTTGATTAAAGCTGCTCCAACACATTGCAAGGAGTAACTTAATTTTCACTCTGATATTATGCATTTATACTGTAAGCAAGTTCTAAGCGGGCGTCAGACCTCTTGTCAATGCCTACTACCGATTTAAGTAGATTCTGAATTGATAAAATGACTGTATTACTTCTGATCAGGCTAAGTGAGCAGGCCTGGATCTCGGGACACCCATGTCTTGCCCTCAATATTATTTAATCGACCTGAGGAGTTAACAATGTACAATTATAAAAAAAATAATAATCATAAGTTTGTCTATTCCTAGAATACACTAAACATGTTACAATTCTTAAATGTATTTAACATAACTTTATGTTGCAGAGGGAAGCTCAGAAAACCAATTATTATCTAATTTAATGCCATAGATGATAAAACATGTATTTGAAAGAATCTCAAATACATGTTTTATCATCACCAGATGAGAAGTCAGACTTTTAGCTGATTTTATGTGAGTGGGGAAAGTTTAAAATATCCTAAACAAAAGCAAAAATAAAAGCATAACAACATATGCAAAAATATTACCAAAATTAAAGGTCCAGTATGTAGGATTTAGTGGTAGCTAGTGGTGAGGTTACAGAACTGAAACTTCTATGTGTCACACATGAACTTTGGTGGCCGACAGGAAAATGCAAATGGCCCTATGTAGACACAGTATTTGGTTTGTCCGCTCTGGGCTACTGTAGAACAATAGGGCAGACTCCGTCAGAGCGGACCCACTCTTTATAAACAGCTAATTCTAAGATAATAAAAACACAATTATTCTTACTCTCAGGTTTTCAGTGAATTAGTGACAACTGGTTTATGAATGTCATGACCATTTCCACCAAAAGATGCCCTTAAATCCTTCACACTGGTCCTTTAACCTGGACTCCAGATGGTGGGTTTTTTAAGGCTGATTCTGGTGTTTTATAGAGTGTGAATTATTTCATGTGACTGTTTAAGTCAAAAGCAAAGTGAAGACATTTTTTTATTTTTCCACTGGATGTGTATTTATGACTTTGAAGGGAAGAATTAGCAAAAAAAAATGTTATGACAGTTGAATTAATAAAGGAAGTATGGAAAAAGAATATTTCACAGGCTTTTTTGGTTAGTATTTCCTGCATGCCCTGACGCAAACTTGCGGTCAAGTATGTTTGAATTGAGTTTGTTGGGGAGTGATAGGGTTGTACTGTCTAGTCTTATTCACTAAGAATAACATAAGGACAGATTTCCAATTGTGTGAGGGCTTTTCATGTTCACACAGAAGATTGAGTTTCATCACAAATGCTAATAAGAGGAGCTACACTGCTACATGTAGCCCTCTGATGATGAAATCTTATGAGGCTGTCTGTTTGACATCTGACCTCTGGAGCTTCATCGCAACGTACAATATTAACACATTTTATCACAACTAAACCCTGCAGAATTAACCGCCTCTATGAACTACAGAGCAGAAAAGCTGTTTCCAATTTTCAGATAGAATCTTTGTATTTAACATGTCACTGATCTAATTCAAGCTGTGTCATCTTCCGAATCCCAGTCCGTTTAACTGTCTCTGTCACAGTTTGTACATGTTTTGTACCTCATGTCCAGCATTATTGAAGTGGTCAGAGACTATTCCCTGCAGCTGGTACTACTCACTGCTCATCTGTTAGTCGTCTGATCTCTGTCACCTTAAGAGTCTTCAGCAGAACTGTTTTTAAAGCCGTGGTTCAGGGACACAAAGCTGGCTCACTGTAAAAGCTTAGCAAAGTCAGTGTTTGTCAAGATTAAGGACAGTATGGTGTTTCTGAATGGAGCTACAGTGTCACTTTGTGGCGCATCACAGCAATTGCCGTTTCAGTACTGTTTCATAAATGACCACAAATCGAAGACTTTGAAGAATTTACTTCAACTTTACCTTGCATGACTGACAATCTTATTTTCAGGATTAGCTTTTGAATATCCGTGTCAGCATTTTGTAAATAATGGTGGTTTTTTGTAATAGTGTTTTGTCTACAGTCACATTTTCACAACCTCTATATTGATGCATGTAGTCCCTTTGAGTGCTAATGAAATTGCCATGCCATGATATTAAATTGTCCAAACTGACCTACACTGACCTACATAGTGCATTCCACTATGAGGATACAACCCAAAAATTGCAAGAAACGTTTCAGATATTCAGTTTCAGCAAATATACTGGACTGCTTCCAATGCAACATTTATGAGGCACTTAATCTGGTGGATTGTTTGATATAGCTGATCATTTTCCTGTAGATGCTTGTACTCTATGTATGGTACTCAATTTTTATTTATTTTTTAAAAAAAACAAACTTTTTTCATGTATTATATGCTTTATAAGTGAATTACTTTATAGTGGTGTCTTTCTATGCCTTTGTTTAAATGTTCTGTAATTAATACATTAAATAAAATCAGATTTTCATGCTTTTAAAGCAGGTGTAGGAGCTATAAACTGTGAAGTGTCAAAACGATCAGTCGGCAGAGAAAGGCACACAGTCTGTATTCATAATCTGTGCCTTTAAGGAAGTCCTTGGGACTTAGGTAAAAATGTGATGTTATACTATACTATACTATATAAAGGAAGGAGGAACTGCAGCTACAGTGCCATTTTAGTCATTCCCTGGCTGCAATGACGGTGCAGAGACACCGAGAAGGCAGAAGTGGAATAAGCAGTAGGGTTTGTATTAGGGGTGGGGGAAAAATCGATTATCAAGAAAATCTCGATTCTCGTTTTTAACGATTCAAAATCGACTCAAAAATCCTACACGTCGACCATATTTACTAAATATGGTCTATTCTTAACCCTCTAAAAAATTTTTATCAATTAGAAAAGTCTTAATAATTTTGAGACCGTTTGTCAGATCGCCTTACTTTCTTCGCCAGTGAAAGCTGGCGGCTGTGCCGTTCAGAGGGATGTCTCCAATGCATCGTAGCTCTTTTAGAAGCCTCAGTATCCAGCCTGGGAATCCGGATGTTTTTTCAGGAACTTGTTCAATAAAAACATAATGACAGATCCGATATTGGTTGTCTTCCGTCCATATTTATCCATATTTCGATGATAAGAGTACATTAGCATCGATGCTATACGCCATATTGGTTTCCAATTCTTCCATGGAGAGGTCAGAGGTTTGTTTGGTCTTGTCCACCAATCGGAAGACGGTACGACGCTTTGTATCCGCTTACGTATGCCATACGTCATCTGGCGCAAACTGCACTGTGATTGGCCTAATCCTGCTGTGACTATCTCTGTTACTGGTAGCGCCTCATGCATTAGAATAAACTCTGGTAGTCCCTATAATAATAATGAGACATGGGTAGATCAGGAGACAGTCTAACAAGCAGCAGGGCCTCATATGGATATAAACTCTGTGTTGACTGCAGGCAGAGCAGGCAGGAGAATCAGGCCCCTCTCTGAAGTGTCAGGAGTGTGATGTGGCCCTCTGCATCTTCACAGATAGGAGCTGCTTTGCAAAATGGCACAGATAATGGGAAACGAAAACAACTGCAAAAAACAAAAAAACAAACAAACAAAAAAAGATGGGACTTTTTTTAAAAAGCGTGTCCATTTTTTGAACTATAATAATTACAATGTTTATTTTTCACTTTCCAATTCCCAACAGAAAGGTAGAAAGGTATTCTACAACAAAACAGCTTGTACATAATAAAACCATCATAATTTCATACACACTTTGCTTTCATATCATAATATGCAACTGGCAAAACAGACTGGAGTAGATCTTGAAATTACACCTCCTATATTTTGAATCAGGAATCAAGTTTGAATTGGAAATCACTTTGAACTGAGGATCAATTCTTAATCGAATCGTGACCCCCAGAATCAAAATTGAATCGAATCTTGAGATACTAAAAGATTCACACCCCTTGTTTTTAATGTTTTTGTTTTCTACTTTTCCTGTGTTCAATTATTAATCTTCCAATTTATTAAATAATTGGGTTATTTGTGTGACCTAGACAGACTTTCAATTGATGCTCAGCCAGTCAGCTGAACATGTAGATATTTGAAATACTTCCATGGGCAATAATACAGTCTAACAAAAAATATACAGTACAGTTCAACTCCTGGCACATACTGCCTCTATAGTTCATGTTATTAATGAATTTAACAGATTTGCTGGTGTCCAAACTCCCTCAGACATGTCTAGCATGCTAACCTTCTGGTGTATTATTGTGCTTTCTGGTTGTATTGTGAAAGGTAATGTATAAGGAGGGAAAACTACTGACCTGTCTGCTGTACAGCCTTAAATGTGGTGTGACCATGGTGAAAAGAATGTGTTTGTGTAAAGCTGTCAAGATAACCTACCCAGGCAGACACTGACTCCTTCTCACAGACCTTATACTATCTTCTCCTCCATTACGAATGACTGCGTCTGTCTTTGTCTTTAGAGCACTCACATATTTGCATGCTTTGGGTATCTTCTCATACAGGACAACAGTTCATTTATCCCAACAACTACCGGGCGCGCACACTCCAGTCCAGTCTGTGGCGGTAATGTAGCAACCAGAAGAGGCAGTAATCGTAGTAGAAGAAGAAAGAGGCGGAAGAGCAGCGGATGTTTTGGAAAGCCTTCGGTATTGGAGTAAGTCAATCTACTTTTCTGTGAATTACACATTTATTCCAACCACACATGCTTTATACGACTGCAGGGACGCACGCGAACGTTTCAGACATTAAAAACAGAGAATTAGTTTGTACTGTAGCGGCTTTGTTGTGTGTGTTTTTTTAAGCAGCTAGCGTTAGCTTAAGTTAGCTAACTGTGACATTTAACTTAAGCGTATAGGTGTCTGTACCGTGTTGTGTATTTTACAGTTTATATTCTATAGTATTACACCAGAAATTGGTTTAATACGATGCTTTCTAAAACATAAGAAATTGTTATGTTTGTTTCATAGCACAGTTTTAGCCCCATTTTGTTCCTCTTGTATTAAACAAGCGGTTTGTACTTTAAATTGATTACATTGATTAGCGACCAGTTACACGAGAGACAAAAACTGGAACTAACCAGTTCAGTTCGCGTGACACAATTTGAAAGTGCAGGAAGCCTTGTTGACATGTCATTTAAGCACTTACCGTTAATTTTAGGGTTTGTTTTTATTCAAATTAAAATTTGCATTTCCTAGTCCCTCTTCAAGAGAAGTTTAATTCTGTTTTATATAGGTATAGCTATAGGTGCACACTAGGTAGGTGCCAAAGAAGGTGTTGCTGACAATCAAAATGGATTGTTCTGTAAGGATGTTGCCTAGTCACTAAATACTATGTCTGCCATTTAAAATCACTTCTCATAGGAAAATGTCTAAAAAGTCAAAAAAGGCAAAAAAGAGAAAGCGCAAGAAGTCATCGTCATCCTCAAGTGAAGAAGATGATAAGGTAAGAAGGCATTCAGCATGTTTACTAATGTTCCATGTGGATAACATACTATATTTAATTGACAGGTATATACGTAGATGAGTAAAGGTTGTGTAAGGGGATGTTATATTATATGTTATATAATATATAGATGTTATATGTTATATATATGTTGTATTTATTTTGTAACACTGTGGGATATTTGGATTGGAAATAAACCCGGGATCGTTTTTTATGTATTTAATTGGGTAAGTGGTAAGTAAACTGGGGATAGTTGTTTGTATACTAGTTGTAAATTAATTTGGAATTTTTTTACTGTTAGTATGAATGTTTATGATTATGCATCTACCATAGATAGTTAAGAAGTGTGTATCTGCCTCAAGTAAACACATACCTATATATGCCAAACTCTTAGTGCCTACAAGTTATTTTGACCATGGATACCTGAGATGGACCAGTGCCAGTAAATTTAGCAACACAAATACATGTCTCATTTCTCAAGGAACTCTAGCACCAGACATGTTAATAAGTGCTACCTACCATCTACATCATAGCATTGTATAAATACTACTGCCTCTCCATGTGATCTGTGTCAGCCAGCTGTCTATATTTTGTGTCAGTTAGTCTGCTTTTAGTCTTGTCTCGAGCGCTCGTTGTACTCGTGTTTGTTTGTAGTTCATCGTCGTCTTAGTTCGTCTTTGTATTCGTCTTTGTATTTGTCTTGTATTTGTCTTTGTATTCATGCCCATTTTATTGTACTTGTATTCATTGTAATTGTAATCATGATCGTATACTTATACTTTTACTCGTAATAAACATTTCCAGATTGAAGCTTCAACCAGTATCTCCATCCTTGAAGAAGTCATCCCAAAAAAATCATCCTATCAGTTGACATAATATATGAGTTAAAAGAAAAAAAGTGAGAAAGGGTGTAGAGATATATAAGTTATATATATGTGTGTGTGTGTGTGTGTGTGTGTGTGTGTTTTACTTCTACCTATACCTTTTCGGATACCACACTTTTATTTTGTTTATTTATAATATGTTTTTAGTTTTGGTTAGTAATTAAGTCATTCATTCATACAGTTATATGTAATTTCAATACCATGGTGTCACTATATATTATGATAAAATATAGATGTGATGAAAATTAGTGGAGCTATTGTTCCTTTGTATTATTCTGTTCATGTTTTGTGCAAATCAAATGAGTCATCACATTCATGCAAAAATCATCTAAAATTAAAAGCTTTATAACAGTCCTTACTGATTTGCAGTGTTGCCTTCAATAGACCACGAACAGGTATCAATAGGATAGCTACTACAGTATAAAGGACATAGCAATATCTCTGACTCTGACAAATATAAATTATATCATGTTGTCTGCAACAAGCATTTACTTTATCTATTCATCTGATGATTGTGTTCTCAGTTAGTTGTTTTATTCATAAAATGTCAGTCACTGAAAAATACCCTTTACAATTTCCCAAAGCCAAAAGTGGTATCCAAATTGCCTTTTTGTCCAATCAAATGTCCAAAACCCCCCAACTCGTGAAAAGTTGGAAAAAGCAATTGTGTTGCTTTTTAACACACACACACACATATATATATATATATATATATATATATATATATATATATATATATATAATTGTTATTATATTATTATCAAAATATTACAGTTTCAACTGTAGTCTGACCATATATATGAAAATACCGGCCATCCGTATTTGTTTCTCTCATCAAGGGTCTGTGCTGAACTCTAACAAGCTGTTCACACGAGATTGAATGTTTTCTTTCCTCCCCCATGTTTTCAGTCATCACAGGAAGAAGATCTTACCAAGAATCGCAAAAGTAGCAAGAGGAAGCAAGATGTAAAAAGTCAGGAGAGGTTAGCACCAGTATACTTGATGTATACCAACTAATTGTTGATATTATGTAGTTGAACATCATTCCCTGACATGAATTTTTTGTTAATTATCTCTGACTGTGATATTTCTTCTGTTCTTCTACATTTAGCCGTGCAGCAAAACAGGAAAACTGTGCTTCTCCTTCAGTTAAAGATGTTTCCCAAAGCACCCGCCACATCAAGAAGCCTGTCTACAGACTGGCAAGAACACAAGCAACAGACCAGAAACCAGTTATTAAGAAAGAAGAGTGTAGAATGCCATTCCATAGAGAAAAAGGCTCTAGTAAAGCAAAACATGATATTTCAAGGAAAGATGACGCTGGCCGTGGGAGTAAGACTGTGGAAAGGGAATCCTCAAAACCCTCACGTACCAACAGTGCAGATGCAGTTCCTCCAAGAACAGACAAGACGTCTAAAGGCAGCTTCGATGAAAAGTCTTCCCGGAGGAGCCCATCCAAATCAAAAGAGCCCCTAATGAGTCCCAGTTTGGTTTCAGCTGAGCAGAAAGAACAGAGGCAGGATGTGCTGAAGAGGAGGTGCAGAACTGAGAAACCACCAAGGTCTGGCGATGACAGCAGCACTATCAAGACCAGGGAACCAAGCAAGACCTCCTCCCACTCCAAAGATTCTCAGTGGCAGAAGAAAACAGAACTGTTTGAGAGGTTGTGCCAAAGACATCAGGAAAATAAGGCCAAAAGGAGCTTGTGCACAGAAGCAAAAACCTCCTCTGCTTCGACCACAAAGCATTCCTCCCCTCCAGCCAAGCACACTACCTCAGTTAGTAGCTCAAATGCAGTGAAGAAAGTCACCTTAATCCCACGGAGTGTCACATCAGTGATTTGTAAGACAGCTAAGTCATCATCATCATCATCATCATCATCTGCTCAGCAACAAATATCTTCTGTAGCATCACCTCTACCTATTCATTTTAAGATACCGAAAAAGGTTCAACCAAGGCCAGTAGATAATACCAGTGAGAATAATGATGCCACTTCTACAAACAGAAACCTCAAACATGAAACTGAGCTTTCAGACTCCAGGGCCTCAACAAGCAACTCTAAGCAGGAAACTGTCCAACAAGTTCACAGTGGTTTGGATATTACACCTAGTTTTTCATCTGAAGGACAAGATAAGAAGCTGTCTTCATCAAGCCCAGTCCCAGTGACGCCCCATACTCTCACTGAGCCGTGGTATGATCAGGTATAAAATAAAATGAGCATAATTAATTTAATCTGAACAAGTCAATTTTTATGCTAGAAATCATTCTAATAAGTTTTGTCTGGTAATACGTCAAGATTTTGATGTTGCAGTGGTTCAGAATGGCAGGGAGGCAGTGTTTGTGTTTTGTTTGTTTTTAAAAATGTGTTTTTCTATAGATGCAAGTAGTGGAAGAGCTTCATCTTGCCCGCTCAGAGAAGAGATTGGAAGTTAATGTCATGCAAAGCTATGGAGAACTCACCTGTATGGAAATAGACCCTTCAGAAGAGAGAGGTGCAGACACACAATGTAAGTTTTATTGTTTTACTGGAAGATGCTTTATCACCCTCGTCATTAGAGTGGAATATGAACTTCTTGTGCAATGTTGTTTTAAATGACCACATGGAGGCACTATAAGTTAAGTTAAACATTGTATGCTTTGTAATGGCCTCACATTTAATGTCCTTGAAATGAAACATGATCCATAATTTGAAAAACGTTTGCTTTTGCCTCAAAATGATACATTAAAATGTTAACAAAATAAGAAATATGAAGTTTAAAGGTTGAAGATGTTCAACTCTAACTAGATTCTTTATTCTCTTATCTTTATTGGTTTCTGGAACCAGTGGGTTTCCTTCTTGTCCTGGAATATTTTTTAAAAAATGTTTAGATTAAAAAGCAGGCCCACAGAGGATGTGTAAAAGATAAATAGTCCCATATAAAACATGAGGTCTCATAACAATGTCGCAACAAAGTTCTGTTTAATAAAAGAAAGAATTCAGACCTGCAGCCTTCAACGGCACTAAGCTTTTCCTGCTCTGTACAATTTGATTTATTTAATTCAGCTGTTAAACTCTGACAATCAACAAGAAAACTATTTACTATACACTTGTCTTTTTTACAGGTAAACAGCCTCCCCATCAAGATCTAATCCTTGTTTTGGACACCAACATTCTCCTCAGTGACTTGGATTATGTGAAAATGATCACATCTCACGGCCTTGGAGGTTTTTTAAAACTGTTTTAATATGTGAAGTTTCTTGTAAAGTGATTTGTGGTTATTTCATATGTTATAGAATGATATAACATGCCAATATAAAAAATATCCAGTTAACATTTTAGGGTTTACTTCTAGCCATGATGAAATACACTTATGAAATATGGAATCATCACTTGTTGCTTTCTCCCGTTTTAGCCCTGGTGTCTCCTGTAGTCCTGATCCCCTGGGTGGTGCTGCAGGAGCTGGACTCCCTAAAAAGGGGAAGAGGCCTGTCAGGTTCTGTGGCCCACCTGGCAACTCCTGCCATCTCATACATTTACAGCTCTCTGAAGAGCCGGGAACCTCACCTGTGGGGGCAGTCTATGCAGCAGGCCGCTGAGAGCAGCAGTGAGTGCTGATTTAAGGAAAACTTTTACTGGGAACTGTTGGGTGTTATCAAACATGATGGCTGAAAAGGCCAATATAAATCATCCCTGGTAAGAAAAGAGAAACATAAACATTGCAGAAACTGCAGGCAAAACAAAAAACACTTAAAGGGAAAGTGTCTGCTATCTCTGTGAGTAAATGTATCACAGTAGAATAATCCATCTTTCATACTGGCACTCCAGCTCTCTCTTAAGCTGTAAAAACTGAGTGGTCATTGACCTCAAATATATTACATTATAATGAATTTATATGATTTTTTTCTGCAATTAAAGCCAGTATCTTTGGAAGTCAATCATTAAGCATGGTACAGTGTTTGAGGTGTGGGAGATTACAAAATGCTATTCCATGAGTTACTAACTGTTGATGCAATTGCATAAATGCACTTACATAGGACTACTTTTACTGTACATTATTTAACACACAGCAACAGAGCTTACCATACATCCGTGCCCTATATTAACATGCACACTAGGTGGCACTATTAGTAAGCTGCAGAACTCCAGTATTAATAGCATACATAGCATATCTCAAGGGCAGGTTTCACCCATGAACAGGGTAACCTACCACTTCTTAGCTGTATATAAATTAATCAGACATTAATTTTTTATCAGTGGTATGAAGTTCTTTTCAAAATGATGTGTGATAAACTCCAGCAGAGTATTTATGGAGTGTATAAGTATCCAGTGCGTTTCTTGAAATAGAGCTAAAATTTCCATCTTGTGTTTTCATCTTTGAATCTTCTTTAAAAGAAAATACACTCTGTTGTACTGCATGGCAACATGCTCACCATGTGGTATCAGTGTCATGAATTAAACATGTCTCTTTGTCCTCATACAGACTGTCTTGGTTCTCTCTGTCACTCTTGTCTTCCTTTCCCTTCCTCGTTCTCTTTGTACCTCCTTGTCCCCAGATGGTCTGAATGCCGAGAATAATGATGACAGGGTGCTGCAGTGCTGCCTGCAATACCAGAGTCTGTACCCAGAGTGTGCTCTCATTCTATGCACGTGAGTCCCCCCTCCCCCCCTTTGATACAGTGCTGCTGCTGCAGAGTCTGTGTCCTCTGCAAATAATGCACATGCATGTGACTGTGAGTGGGCCCAGCCAGATAGTTCCAGTCGGGATGAGAGAAAGAGACGGCCAGACAGAGTAATTAGGCAAGAATAGATGTGCTGAGCTCGGGTAGTTTAGTTCAGGGATTTTTTTTTTTCGGCTTGCATTGTAGAGTGGCTATTGTATTGTCTCACCTTCTTTTTACTTTTGACCTATTTCTCCAACTGGTATTATTTCCAGACACTGTCATTGATCATTTTGCTAAATTAAAGGAAAAATTAGCGAGTAGGCATTCGATTAGGGTTGCACAGCGACATGCCAGATAATTCTGGATTTGGTGTGAGCCACTAAACCTCCAGGCTTCTGTAAAATAAATGTCTCTTAATGTGATTTGTACCTGATTTATAAACAAAACATGCTATTCCCTATTTCCTCTCTAGTAATGATAAGAACCTATGCAGTAAGGCTCTCCTGAGTGGGGTGAAGGCCCTCAGCAAGAGTGATTTGGAGGCAGAGGTTGGAAGCTCCAGGCATGACTTTCATCCTCCACAAAACATTAAGACGCCCATGCTGCCCCACATCAGCCCTCAGGTCTCATCATCAATGCAGAGCAGGAGCTCTACATCGTTGCAGCCACACAGTCATGAGAGAACAGGCCTTTCTGTAGAAGAGAACGGTGAGCCAGAGATAAATGTGTGTGTCTTGCAAAACAGGAAATTACTTGCCATATTACATCACATTGTGAGTGAACAACGCATACCATCCATGTACTTGCCATGTCTCACCACCCCTTCCGGTTTTCCATGTTTTCTTTGCCTCACTTCAAGTCCATCCATACTGGGTATTTAATTCAGGTGATGTTTTAACAAACAAAAATGAAATGAGAATAAAAAATAAAATTGTCGCCCTTACACACACACACCATTAGTTATTACTAGTATTCCACTGGAAGCTGCATCTGCAGAGAAATGTTGCCATATTACCCAGTGTGTTTTGGTTGTTATGCCACTGCTCTCTTTTTTGCTGCACATACAGGCATATTGTGTAAGAAATAACTGCTGTCCTGCATTATGTTTTTATTTGATATCTTTACTCATACACGATATGTATGTATGTAACTGAGCACAGATAAGTGGCTGAGCAAAAGTGAGGATAAAGAGAAGACAAACTGGGACCCCAGCAGTGTTTCTGAACTAGAAGACTGCCTGCGAGAGGTGCTCTCTGATGTGTTAGAGGTGGAGATGAAGGCCGCTTACGATGACCTCTGGCTAGAAGTGAGATTGTGTTACATATTGTTATTGCTGTTTCTAAATGCATTCAAAACATGGAGAACTTATATGTCCAGCATTCATGAAGTGATTTAAAAGAGTGTACTTTGGTTTACTCTTTACATGAGTTTACTGTAATCGATTTTGAGTGTCATGTGTCGTAGGTGCCAAAAATTGTTTCATTTTAAACATTGCAAAATTTTTTCTTTTTATGTTGGCTTTTGTTCATTGTGGGGTTTTTTTCTGTTGACAGATAGTTCATCTTAAACCACCCTGGACTCTTCAAGATGTCCTGCAGTGTTTGAAAAAGCACTGGATTGCCGTCTTTGGGAGCGTTGTTCCACGGAGGAAGCTGCAAACCGTCTTACATCTTATTGATTTCTTCAACTCAGGTATGTAGGTGGAAGATGGTAAAATGGCATTATGTATATCAGTGGTTTTCAACCATCATCTAATGATAACATATTTATAAAGTATGTGATTCTTTAATATGATTTTGTATATTTCTTTAATTATATTTTGTTGCAGTTTTTGTTGCAATTTTCAGTTGTCTTTGGAACTTTTGTTCAGAACTGTGTATGACGTGTACCATCCTCAAGGTTAACTCAACAGTCGACTTTATTTTACAATAATGTCTAAATGTGTCATAACAGCTGGAAAAGAAAAAACAAAACAAACAGATAACAGTGGATCATCTGGTCAGTTAGATATCTCTACATGTAGGCTACTATAAACAGTCTTGTCTGTCTTGGCCACAGTCCAAACCCCTGAGCACTCAGTGTACAGTTGCACAGTAACTCAAGAAATGTAATGTGTAACTCAGGGAAAAAAAACAACATTTTCCACATTGTTCGCACAGATAAATCTGGTTAGTTTAGAAATGAGCTCTTCTTTATAGCTGTATTTCCATAAACTGTGATTTCTAATTTGGCTTCCATTGTGTGCAGTGCATCCACTTACTGAGAATGAACCTCTTACATAGTTTCATTTTTCTCTGTTGCTGGGATTTGAAAAGGCTTGACAATGTGACATATGGTAGATGAGAACATTTGATGCTTGTTTCCCAGGAGCACATTTTAATCTTCCTTTGAATGTGAAAAATAGATTCTGAAAATAAATTTTAAAAAAAAATTAAAAAACACTAAACTTGAGATACTACCTAAGATACAAGAGCATAAAATTTAACACCACCATGCTTAGTTCCAGAGGTGTCTAAATTCAAAGATAGTAGTCACACTGCAACAGTTTTAGGACTGAAAGCTGAGCAGCATTTTTCCTTTTATTCTCCTCTGGACAGTGGTGTTGAGATATACTGAGTCATCCCCCAGATAAAACCCTTACTCCACTGGGGGATGACGTGGTCTGTTCTGCACTGCGCTAGAACCCCACAGAACTACATTCAGAATCAGGTCATCTGCTAAAACAGGACACACCGATGTGTGTCAGAAAGATGCTGAGTCGTCCTCTGCAGCACTTCTTGCTCTCGATCTCATCACTGGATCTAATTACAATGCTGTGATACTATGTGCGTGCGTGTGTGCGTGCCTGTATGCCTGCCTATGTGTGGGCGTGTCAGCCTTTCACTCAGTCTCTCTGTCCACCTGTGCGGGGGTGACTGCTACAACAGCGGCACAATGATTTTTAATCCCTTCAAGAATGTTAATAGCTAAAACAATGGAGTTTTCGCTCTTGCTCTGTGTATCCCTGGTACACTAACATGATTCTGGATTTCTCGGTACCACGCAGACTGGCGCTTTGCCAGGACTGTGAGAGTAGGACGAGGAGGAGGAGGAGGAGGAGGAGGAGAAGGTGGAGGAATGGAAGGAGGGATAAACTGTATGTGAGGCTAAGAACAAATCTAGGAATGGAAAAGTACTGCGTGCAGTTTTCTGGTCTCCTTTAAGCAGGCTGTGAGTCAGCTCTAGCCACACTTGTGAGGACAGACCTTCCACAGCTTCCTAAAAAGTGACAAAAGCTCTATTGAATTTTAATTCTAGAGTTAGATTTGCTTAAAGGTAACTCATGTCAGTGTTAGTGAATTGTGTCACCTTTCATAGGGTTAAGTCTGAAGAAGAGCGTTTTGGTTCGAAACAACAGTTATTTTTCAGAATAAAATCCTTAAAGGGGAGCTCCCCAGTGTGCAGACCTACAGTATATCTTTCCACATTTTGGTTTATCTTGGATCCAGCACCCACTACGGGATGTTCGTTATGAAGGCCCAGTCATACCACTACAGGTCTATGTGATGGGTCAAAACAACATTTAACATGAATGCTGGGCTTCGATAGGAATGCTCATCCAACTTTTGGCACATTTTACTGTGTATTGATAGCTGCTTAGGTTGCACTAAGGTTAAGGGTTATGGATAGGTATTTATCTGTTATGGTTACAGCCAGAACGCAGGGGTCTTCAATGTTTTTCTAGTTGAAAAAAGACAGGGACACTGTAACACATATACTGTATAAAATTTAGATGTATATTAAACTGGACCTACGATAAGGTGTAGGGAGGCCTAAAGTGCCATGTATAAACATACCCTTTTATGGTGCATACAATACAAAGCTCTTAAAGTAATAATTATGGGCAGACTTATATATTCATACATCATTTTTGTTTCTGAGGTAGACGGTATGTCAGTCTCTTGCTTGAAAAGTTACAAAATGATCCAGTGTGGCTCACAAGAATGTCTGTACACTTGGAATAATAATACAGTTAATTGGCCAATATGTTTAAATATTCTTAACTGTTACCTAACTAACTTGCCTTGCAGTAACGGACAGGTGCCACACAGTGATTTAGAGGTGGTGCGCTAACATGACTGTGCAAGGATTCATTGGTAGCAGTTAGCTCCTCAGTCATGTTGTGTACTTTAAATTAAAAGGTTTGTTTGCTTGTTTTTTGTTTGTTTGTTTTTACAAATAGGCCAATATATCTTTACAAATACAATGTTTTCAAACACATTTTAAATTATTTTCAATTAAAGCAAATTAAATTGTCAAACAATAACTTGGCGGTTCCCCCTGCAGTAACTTGGAGGACCCCCTAGGGGTCGCAGACCCCCCTTAGAAGACCCATTACCAAGGGAATATTATGTACTTTCAGGTATTCAGTGTAGCAAAAGTAAACTGAGTCAGACATAAGAAACACACACACACACACACACACATACAAGCTCACAGTCAGTCTGAGCTGACTTGTTTTTGGCACACACCACTTTGCCTCGTTTGTTTTCCACCTGTATATTTATAACACTTCTCAGAGGGTTATACACACAAAACATCTATGTATACCTTTATGTGCATCCACTGTCACAAATATGATGGTTCACCTCTATCTATCATGTGTTTTCTCAGGTAATACAGCAGATTGTAGCTCCACCTCAACAGCCCTACAAGAAGCCAAGGAGCTTGTGAAAGCGTTTGGGAAAAGCTCAAGCCGTGTTCCCACTGCCATCTCCATAATGGCCAACATTTACAATAAGCTACATCCACAGGTCAGCTAGTAGTAATTTTGAAGTTTAAGTGTACTTCATGCACTCACATCTCAAATGTTTTCCACTTCTGATCCGTTCAAACAGTCAGCTCCTTTTCTAGGAATGCAAAGACACACACAAAATTTTTTTGTACTCTGTTTTAGCCATGTGCTGTGTTTATTCCCAGCTAACACTTGAAGGAAATCTATTCTTTTGAGGATTTAAATGAGCTTAAAATGATTACCAAAACAATAGTTACTCAGACAGTAGGATGCAGTTTCATGTTAGACGCTGTTGGATTTTATAGCTACATCTGTGTGTTTGTGTAGTGGGAATCTCCTGCCTGTGATGTTGTCATGAATGATGAAGATGAAGACAAACAACCCACGTCTGCTCAGGTCTCTCACCAGGAAGTGTGGGCTGTGTTTGAGAACATCTGGTGTAATGTGTGTCAAATAAGGTGGGTGTAAATGGGATTTGACTGATGCAGTGCAGGGATGATTGTGGTGCAGATAACAGTTGAGGATAATGTTTTTACAATTTTTTGCTCTAAAATGCCATGCTTTTCTTGAGGGACTTTGTTTTTAGTGGAATTTTATGTCAACTTGCATTTAAAATTTATTCCGTGTTTTGAGAAGACCCATTCTTTACAGTGAGCGAGGACTTTTGCAACACTTGTGCGAATAGAAAGAAGAGTAAATGGGGAGAAGATTGCAGAAACAACAACAAAACTTTAGAGGTTGTTTATTTTGATCCCTAAGGTCATTTTTTTTCTGTCATGTTTCAGCTTGGAAGTGTTTAAAGCTCTGGGCTTTGACCATCACACCATGCAGAGCACTCAGCCAGTGGGAGGTCCTCCGCCACCACAGGACGCCTTGGTGTGTTTATACAAACTGTCCTCGATGGTCTCGCAGCTGCTCCAAGCCTTCAGCAGGTATCTCAGCCCACTCACATCACTGCTGTCATTCTCAACAGACCACCAGATATTCTGCTCCTCTGCCTGTTAGCCACTAGCTGTCTGCGTCAGTTTATATGCAGTCTATTCACTTTGGTCATTTTTGCTGAAGAGGCTGTATTCAATATTTTTATTTTATTAATTAATTACATGACAACTTGTGTGTGAAAGGCGGTTACTTATCATCCGACACTGCAGTTCCCCTCAGCTCCACAGAGGTTTAAAAATACTTTTAGCTATTTGTTTTAGATTTATGTTGTTTTCAGCCAGAGAAAGCAAAAAAGCTCCAGAAACTAACTGTACACTACCTGCCCAACAAAGTTAGCAAATAACTGGTGAATGTAGTGGAGCAATCAGCAGCCAAACAACCAGATATTACCCTTAGGAGATGTTGAGACCAAAAACAGAGCTAAAAGGAGAGGAAATACTTGACTTACTTTTGGGAAGGGGCCAGAGACATGTCTCCAAATGAATTATATTGTTGTTGGGTGTGTAAATACAAACTATTCACTCGCAAGTTTGCCATATCAACTTAGAAGTTGATGATTTATTAGTGTTGTGTTGACAGCTACTTTCCACTGCCCACAAGTGTCAGAAAATTTGTTTGAGCAAAACACAGACGGTATAATCTCCTATTCTTCCTTTCTTCCTTTCTGTTGCAGCCAGGTCTTGTATGCAACAGTTTAACTTTATTGCCATAGCTATAAATGCAAAATGTGTTACAGATCTAATCCTCAGTGGGTTTGTAAAGTCTGGGCACCTAACCATGAAAGTATTGGAGGAGAATATAATGAAAGTCTTCAAAGAAATTTCTGAGCAGGAATTCATGTGGCACCTCAGGCTGCCTCTCTGAAAACTCTTCATAATTATTGTGTCGATCTCTTTTCATCATCCCCTCTTGTCCATCTTCAATAAACCACTGGTCCTTGAAGGAGTCCCAGGGTGTCCCCAGAAAAAAATGGGGAATAGTGTATTTTTACTATTTCATTGACATTAGACTGTTTCAATAGCATAAGCACTCTCAATTGATCTTTTTGTTTTTCCTTTTGGAATGTTCCGTCATGTATATGACTGACATCAGCTGACAGGAAGTAAATGTGAACCTAAGCTGTTGTCTAGCAATACAATTTCAGTGAAACGGTCCATAGAAGTGAGCCCAATGTGAGTAAGAGTCATAAGAGTGACTATTCTGAATAGAAGTTATACTTCCTCCGTAGTTATCTCCTCAACTTTAGTTGACTACTATAGAATTCTGGTTTTAGTCATATGTAACAACCAAAATCTTTTCAGATGACAGTCCCTAAAGCCAAATCTTATCACATGGAGGTCCTTGACCTAATGTGTATCGATTTAGGGGTCCTTGACACAAAAAGTTTGAGAAACACCATTAAACCCCTTGGATTAACCCTCCTCATTCCTTCGCAAGAGTATCACCTTTGTCTCAACAGCCAGCCCCTCTAAGAAGCCCCACTAAACTGTCCTTCACCTGTCCTCAACTGCCCACGCCTTCCTGTGTGTGCGTTGTATGCTCTCAGCTCTCAGGCCTATTTGGCATGTAGTGTTAGTAGTGTTAATCTGCTTGACCTTGTAGCTTTGCCTTATCACCTCTCCCATGACGCAACAAACAGTGTTACACTGTAGCACTGTTAAGTTTCTCACAAATGCTAACAGTTATCCCTGAGATTTCTTCACCTCCTGTAGGCTGTACAACTGGGCTTTGAGTGTCACCTGAAAATATTTGTACATGCTTACATTTGACACAGATTTGAACACATCATACAGCAGGCACAGTAGTAATCACAAAGGGACAAGTGGCTGAGTGAATCTTTGGTTAAGTGCAGTGAAGGATTTCCACCATGAAGAATTAATGCCATTGCTAGATGACATATCAGTGGAGCTCTTTGGATGGATGTAGTGGTCTTCTTCTGTCTTCTTTGATGATATCACCGTGTTTCTCAAGCTGACATCCGCTGCTTGCAGTCAACTTGTTTCCTTTTAAGTCAGTGATGATTCACATAGCTGTCATGCAAGAAAACATCCCACAATTCAGAACTCTTTCAGCTCCATGAATATGATATAACTATTTTAGAAAGATGGCTAGACTTTAATAATTTGGTTACATAAGTCTTCACATATCACATATCTGTCCTCATTATTCCTTATGAATTTCTTTTGCACTCTTCTCACACACATCCCAACATCACACAAATATGAGGTCCTGTTATGAGTCAGTACATCATTTATTCCCCAGATGGGATTCACTGTGACATTTGGGTCTCTTTGAGGGCGAGGAAGAATAAACTTCAGACATTCAAAGGGCAAAGTGTGTGTTGATCCCTGCGTTTCATCCTGGTGTCGCTCTGAACTCCTACAAAACCAGTACAGAGGACTTTTCCTTTCACTGTGATATGCTCTAGAAAATAACCTTGAAAATAAGTTGTGACCATGAAAAAAAAAAAACCAAAGTGACACTTTTAATGACGTTTTACTTAGTTAATTTAAGCAGTACATCAAGCAAGACAGATCATTTGAGATGTCAGCTCATCACTCATTGCTGCGTTTCTCACCTACCCTACATTCCAGTTAGATTGCTGCGCTTCTTAGTCCTGCCGTTCCTGTTCCTTCGTCATGGTTATAAAACTTGTGATGCTATGTCTCCAGACATGCTTTATGTCATGTGCTATGTGTCTGCTATGCTTTGTTTTGTCTTCTGTTGGTGGGCTGAGCTCCCTGATGAATCTATGATGTTGCTTTGAACAGTAAACATCTTGTTGTGCAAAACCTGAACAACCAGTTAAAAATAGTGATAGGAATTTGGACTGTATATTTTTATTCAAAGACAAATATGTTTTTATACATTTATCTTTTTGTGATGGAAGTAAGACAATAAATTGATGCCCTAGTTGTGCAGTGTTTTTTCAGCTGAGAGGCTATAAAACAGAGAAAACAGCCTCTCAGATCATAACCCATTAAACTCCTAAGTATGTGTCCCAAGTGTACTTTATTACCACTTCAGCCTCCCAGGCCTCTACAGCTCTCCTGTTTATTGTTTTTGCCAGACTGTGTACGACAAGTATGGTGGTACTTCATTACAAGATGTTTTGTCATATCTGTATGTTTTGATTCAATGTACTCACTTTGTGTTAGTTAAAAGCATCAGGGGATGTTTATCTGTCATTTGAAGTCATGCTACGGATGGTACACCTGTGGCTGCTTGAGTAGGTCTTTGTGTGATGTTAATCTGAGGAGGAGCAGTGTCCTCAAAACTTCAGTCGGATGTTTGTATGATTATACTGTTGTTTTTTCATGTGGAGCTTTAAGTGTGCAGACTCTATTGTTCTGACACTTGATATCCGAAGGCCTGAATGTGGTGAAGGTGCAGATGTTCACTCTGCACAAAAACCCCTTATCAAGTTGTTGCGCAACTGCATCTGCTTTTTAGATCTCGCTCTTCTCTCGAGGTTGTAGTCACTGTGTGTGTGTGTGTGTGTGTGTGTGTGTGTGTGTGTGTGTGCGTGCGTGTGTGTGTGTGTGTGTGTGTGTGTGTGTGTGTGTTTTTGTGTGGCTTTGCTCAATTCTGTGGCTTTGGCGCATTGTTGTTCTGGGTCATATATTGTAGATTTCCTTATGTGAAAGTTGTATGTATGTGTGGATGGGTTTGTGCTTTAGTGTGAAGCACATTGAGTTCATTATAAACTTGACTACAGGCAAAAAAATAAATAGATGTTTTTACTACATTGGGGCATAAAAATAGTTATTAATAACAGTAATTATGTTTAAAAACCCCATCTTTCAGGGCGCCCGGTGGCTCAGTTGGTAGAGCAGGCGCCCCATGTACAGAAGCTGTGTCCTCACTGCAGCAGCCACAGGTTTGAGTCCAGCTTCAGCCCTTTGCTGCATGTCATCCCTTTTCTCTCTTTCTCTCTCTCCCCCTTTTACACTATATCTGTCCTATCAAGTAAAGGCATCAAAAAAGCCCAAAAAATATATCTTAAAAAAAAAAAAAAAAAAAATCTTTCACCCGGTGTCAACTGAACTGGAACTGGCTCCAGCTCCCCCTTGATGGATGGCCTGATAATATATATTACAATATTACAATCTTTATATTTACAATATAAAGAAGGGATGGGCTGTTGGTTACATTTTTAAATTATCTCACTACAACCATCTCTGTTGGTCTTTCCATTGTTTCACCGACCGCTGGCTCTGGTTTGGTCGAAATAAACCCCTAAAAAAATGTTGGCTCTACATGCTGTTGTCCCCGTTGTCTCTTTGCTTGCTAAGCAACGACTCTCACAGATTGTTCAGTGACAGGCCATAAATTAGCAAAATAAAATGACAAAAATCGAAACAACAACAGCCATATTAAAAAAAACACTGAAACACTCATTTCATTGCAGGTAGCCTATATATTTGTCCAGTCATCCAACGCTAATACTTTTCCACTCACTTTGTATACTTCTCTCTGTGAATCTCTACACTTTTGTGCTTATCTACGCACATGCATGTGTCTGTTTGGCTGCTCAAGTCTCGTTGCCTAGGAGATGGCTAGACTCATTTTCACATGTTTGAGCAGAGCTATGACTTGTTCCACACAGACTATCGCTCTTTGTCTTCCTCTCATTCATTTTTCTCATTCTGTGGATAGTGGATATGGATAATTTAGGTCTCTGCTCAAATTCATTTTCTATTCCTCCCCTCTTTGCTGTCATTACTTTCGCTTTTTGTCTGTTACTTTATTTTATTTTATTATTTTCCCCTTGGCCTTCAGGGTAGCCCTCTATAATCAAATTATTGACAGTGGTGTGTGCCTGAGTTTGAGTGTGTGCAAAAGGGGTGGATGAATAGTTTGAAAAACATTCAAGCATTGTGTATTCATTTTATTCAGTTCTCAGTGTGTTTTGACTAAATGTGAACCAAAAATGCATCAAAACTAAAAAAAGAATTATGTTTAAATGTTTTAAGATTGTTTTGGATTAAATACATTCATAAGAAATGGTTGTATCTGGAGGAAGGGGTAGCAGGGCATAAGGAATTTAAAGAATTCTTGTTGAACAAAATTAAATTTACTCTTGAAATGCTCTTCCCATGGTTGTAACAAAAGATTGTCGAGTTCAAATTCACAAATTAAGAAATTCTGGCAAAATTGGGATAATGGTGAAAATAGCACTTCTTTCAAAGCTTCATATTCATTCTAAAATATGTGTTTTTTCCATCTCAGTGTCTTGTCCTCATCCCCTGGTTTAGAGGAAGTGCGGGCACTGCTGGGCATCATCCACTCTCATGAGGTGAGTGCCATTTGTTATTGGTTTCAAATTAGATGGGTTCCGTTTATTAGCGTCATTTGACCTTATTCTGCTGCAGCTGTCTTTGTCATGTTGAGTTCACCTTGACTTGTTCAATTTTAGCTCAGCTCACATGCTTTGTCTTTCAGATTGTTGATGTCGATTCCAGATTGACGGCCAAAGACCTTCTTGATTGTTTCTCACAACAAGACTACAGGTTGGGCACACACACACATGCACACACATGGGGATCAATACTCATTGTAATAGCGTGTACATTATTGATCTACATACATTTAAGTGATTGCTGTTACATTAACACCTCTTTCTGTTTGGTAAATTGGTTGGATTTTACATTTTACATTTCTTGATTTATACATGATACACTTCCCACATCACCAAAAGTATATTAAAAAACAACAACCTTAGAGACTCAATTTTGAGTATAAATCTTAGCCATGGGATATATTTGTAAAATCTGAAATCTATTATCTAGCCAGAAGATAACATTTTTCTGGAACCTTCACTGATAAATCTGTACTGTGCCTTTTGGGTTTTGTGTGATGCCAGAGCATTTTGTTTACAAGTGCCTACTTTTAATTAATCCTGTTTGATTTATATATATCACATTTGGTAGAACATATATTAAATCAAAATGTATTTAATATTTTGTAATCACAATTAATTACATTTATAGCTACAAAGTGTAAAGGAGATTCTCCAGATTTCAAAATCTTTTAAATATAGCATTCTCTTAAACAGATTAAATTTGATAGGCGGGTCTTTTTTAGGTGGCTTAGAACCAACCACTTGAGGCAGCGTTTGTTCAGCGCAGTTTTATTTTATGTATGTGATGTAGGGGTTTTGTACGTGTAAGTTAGTGTAAACATTGTGATTGGGTCCATAGGTAGGCTATGTGCCCACAGTTCAGTTCTATCTCGCCAGTTTTGTGTCTGCTCTCAACTTTCACTTGCTTTGGAGACTCATTTTCAGCATAGCTTGATTTCTTTGTCACTTTGTGCCTGTAGTAGTTTGACTTTAGTCTGGTGGTTCCATAACTTTAAGATTATCATTTGTGACACCATTCCAGGTCAACTGGAGTTATTTTTACTCCTACGTCTACCAATACCATCTTAACCAGGTGATCAGTTAAACTGTCTCCCTCGTTCTCTTCTGGTAGACTGAGGATTCATATGTTGTTTCTTAAGTTGTTCTTCCAAAGAATTTATTTTCTTCTCTTGAGAATGGATGTACACAGCTTGGGTATGCACACAATTTATCTTTAGTTTCAACAAAATACACTTTATGTTTCAATCGAGATCAGCATCGGCAGCATTTTCTCGGTGTTTAACTGAAAATTGTTTAAATGTTTTTTCATGTCTTTTGTGTCTCCTCATTGTTCTTTGTTCTCTTCGTCTCAGGCCTTTGAGGACATGGTTGACTCTGTTGTCTGAATTACTGATAAACATGACAGATCTCTTAAACTTGAAGCAAGTTTAGGTTTGTATTTGTGGAAGGTTTATCTTCTCCCTTATACATTTTAACATCCTCGACGAGCCTAGAATATGTGTTTATTTCACTATACTTTGGTGGTTAACCACATGAAAACTAGTGAAATAGATCCTACACAAATCAAACATTCTCCAAATTCTTGTGCTCTTTGTTGAGGCATGCATGGGCAGGTATGTGTCGTGTTTGTCTAGCCTCATAGCCATTACTTTGTCATAAAACCACTCCTCATAGATATCCCCAGCAGAGCTCTGACAATAATAGTAGCCATGTCAACAATTCCAAACAATTGTGACACTCGTTATTAACAGATATCTTTGAAGGGGTGCTTAATGGATCTTTGTACTTTTGTAATCAAATAGGCACACCACATGCCAGGCTGGCATGTAATGGGACTGTGGGGCCCATATGCAGTTGCCTGGATCCCATATCGGTTGTTTTGTCAGCTGTTGAAACATATTGTCTCGTAGGGTCAGGATTTATCTGTCATACGGTCAATGCTGGTCCTACACCAAGATTTCCCCCTCAAGTGGCAGTGTGAACTAAAAGTAAATGTTTAGTAACCAGTTGACTTTATTCGCACTGTGGAGATTAAACAGTCTATAAACTGCTCCCGAATGGGCTCCTATAAACTCTCATAAAGTAAAAGGATGTGTTGACTTACCAAGCGTAGCCTGGATCACAGCTGAAGTGAGTTATGTGTCACTTCACCAAGCTATTGTTGATGTCATTTACTTAAACAGCTTATTTTAACCTGTGGCCTATATATCATTTTTTTAAGGAGAAATGTAGAAAAGTATGTTTTGGAAGGAGGTATTTGTAAGCAGCTTGAGAAACATAAGAGCTGCTTGAAGGGCAGACTTTGGGGCTACAATGTGACTTCTACCTTTTCTCTCTCATGTATGTAACACAGGCTTTACTTTTACGCCTTCTCTGCGATTATCTTACCTGACTTAGGACTTAATATTAAACACATACAAGTACACAGTTATCCTACTTATCCTCCCTATTCTGAGCTGCTTTCCTCTGCTTGTCACGTGTAATATGATGTGGTTTAACATGAACTGCTCACAACTAATGTTTTCAGGATTGCAAACAGCTGTCACATATATACGGACTGGCGTTGTGTGCTTTATTTAAATGTTAGAGATCAAGACATAATTGAAATACTGTTATGCAATAGCACTGTGATGATTAGTTGATTATTGATTAGTCAATTATCAAAAAAATTAATCACCAACAATTTTAGTAATCGGTTAATTGTAGTGCAGTGTTAAGTGTTTCCCACAGAATTAGAGTGTATGTGTGTGGCGGTAGCTGATGGAAGGGAGTCTTTTTTTTGTTTGGTTTTTTTTCCAATTGCCCTTTTTCCCCTGTTTCCCCTCTCTAAATTCTGAGGTTTTTGTGGGTGTCTAAACATAGCACAGGCAGAGCTCTCCATGAGGTCTTTCTTTGATCAGCAACCGTTTGTGACTCGCGGGGTGGATCATTGATCTGTGTGAATCCATGCACAACTGATATGATCAGATCAATGGATGAGAGAAGCAGCTATTCGCGAGTTCATTCATTTATTTGTGGCCCGTCACAAATAAATGAAGCCCTGGTTTTGTGTCATTGTAATTGACATCAAATTTAAATATTTGAATATAATAAGTTTTTAAAATTTGGTTGGATGTTGCACATTTTTTTCCACATTTTATAGACTAAGCAATTAATTAAACTAACAAACATAATAATAATAAAATAAATAATAATAATAATAATAATAATAGCTATTTGCTTACATTGCATTTTAGTAAATTTTTATGAAATACCCACAGTTCCCTAAAATTTTAGAATCAGAATGTACATATACATTGAAGAGCTGAATCAGATCCATCATGATATACTTCTAAAGCTAAATTCCTGGTGCATTTATGGCAGCAGGTTGAACTGCATTTAACAGTAGCTTCCATGGAAACACGCCACAGTTCCATGTGTTTAACAGATTATTTCTTTTCCAGCCATTATGTGTCATCTCTTAATGCTTAAAGCTGTTTCTGCTGTTTTCATAACCCCATAAAAGATATTGATTTTCACTTGCAGTAGAAGTCATTTTTTGATCACTTGAAAGAGATCATTCTGAAGTAGTACTGTGGTTTTTGTTATACTGATAATGATCAATATATTCTCATAACAAACAAGTAGGATCATCAGATAACTAAAGTTAATGTTTTACTGCCTTTTAAATATTTACTTTTGCTTCCTGGAATAATGACATAAAACCAAAGGTTTATCCAGTATTAAAGACAACATCTGCTATGTCACTTCGTAGAAAAGCTTTGCGGGCACTTAACCAGTCACGTCACTCCAGCTTTTGTTACAACAGGTCACCACTGAGAGATATAGTTAAGCTGACTGTGTTGTGATGGTAAATATTTCATTCGGTACATTCACTGTGTGGTGATGTAGGCCTTTACTTAGTGAACGCATTATCTGTGGTGTTAAATATTTGATTTTGCAGCTCAGCGCGGTGGTATGATGTCATTAGTTATATAAAGCCTTAGGGAGGCCCTTTTCAGGAGCATGGTCGGTCATCAGCGGGCAATACAAGTGGGCCTCAACAGCAGATAAGATTGTAGAAATGTGCAATTAAAAAATGAATTCTGTGTTGCTTGCTTATCATTCCCCATAAAGCAAACATCATTTGGCTATATAATTTGAAAAAAATAATAAGAATAAAAAATTAACCACTAAGCATGTGTAACTACTGACACAGGAACACTAGTTATTAAGCAATCAGTAAAGATCCCACATTGTTAATCAGTCTGACTGAATTTTCTGTCTTTAGATATTTTTCTTATTTATGTGCATGTTCCCTGCATTTGTTACTGCTCTCCTCACTGAAAGCAGTGAGGGGAGCTTTAATGTGACTAGCAGGAAGGAAGGAAATGATTTGCAACACATTTGGGAAAGACGTGCCTGCACTTGTGTATTTACGTAAGCCCTTTTCTGAATGCCATCTCGATTTTACTATTATTGTAAGAGAGTGGGTGAGAATGGAATAACTGCCAGAGTACAGTCAGGTCCAATCATTTGAATATATGCAACCTTGCATATTTGTATCTGTTTGTGATGTTTATGTGTTGCTCCAATTGTGTGTGTGAATGTCCTGGTTTTGTTTGGAAACGTGTTTGTGGAGTTTATTTTTGTGGAACTGTTGTTTTTTCTCCGCCTGGGTTCTGTACACCTGTGGATGTATCATCAGGGTTGATGCCTCATGGCTTTTATTACATCTACGCTGTTGGTTATCACAGCTGATAGGTGAGAACAAATACCTCAAGATATCACCTCTCTCTGATATTGTAAGTATGTAACGTCAAGCTCGCGTGTCACCAGCAATGTTTAACTTGCATATCAATTTTTTTCACATACTTGATTGGCTCAGACACAAACAGCATCTCCTTATCCATAGTGGTCACCCCTTTTAGCATTATCATAATATTTACACATTAGTTTTATGTAGCTCAGTCAAACAAAATGAGCACGGGAAACTGATGTTTCAGTAAACTCACAAACCCACAGGAAACACCACATACTGTAGATTATTTGAAAAAAGCCTTAAGCCTTACATTAACTCATTTTCTGTTTGTTGTATTCAAAAGCTATACTAAAGAGAAACTGCTTTGTGTTTGATAATACATATCAGTTGTTTTTTATACTATTAAATAAGACTTATACAGCAGTTAGTTCCAACCAAGCAACTTGATTGATTGAGAGGCATTCCATGAGTGCTAGTTCCTTTTGCTAGCCCAGTGTGGCTACACATTTTTACAAATAAGGGCCTGCCTCGATTAGAGGCGCGGTTACCATGCAGTTCATTTTTATAGAAGTATAAAACTAGGTTGTTAGCTGACCGAGAACTAATGTTAGTTAGCTGCTTAGATCACGCAAAAAAATAAAAGTTGAAACTTTTGTCAATACAGACATGCTACAGACATGATTAGCATGGTAAGATCCTCTACATTAAATCTTTCAGTTCATTTTACTGAAACCATGAGCACCTAAGACGTAATACTGGCAGGGTAAACAAGACAGACACAAAAAGAGGTTTAAATAAACAATTTGCTCGTATTTCCCATCTTTGCAAAGCAACACTTTTGTGCAAAGAAAAAGAAGCCCGTCCCATATAAATGCTTGTCCCAAATATAAGCCTGTTGAGTTCAGTGATTTAAGCAAATATTAGCCCAGGCTACTAATTGAAGTTTTATGGTAGGCTACAGTACAACAGCACTGGGACTTGTAACTCCTCATGTATTTCTCTGCTTCACAGCTGTTCTAAATCGTCAATTAGGTGCACATTAAGGGTTGGTAGTTATCTATGATTACTGTAGATAGTAGTGTAACAGACTGCTCTGGAGGCTTATTGTGTGTCCCTCTGGAGTTGCCATATAGCAGGAAAAAAAATTGTGGGTGAACTTCCACTCTTTCTGAGGCTCATGCATGTGTGGGAGTTTTGGTTAAGCGATATAAATAGGCAGCAGTTGATGTGAGAGCTGTCACACCGTCTTCCGTTCCCTTTATTGTTTTAATAGTTTGGCCAATTAGGCGAAAACAGGACGCCTCGATTACATGGCAGCGGTGTTGTTCAACAAGCCGCCGTGAGGGCTTTTCTCGCGTGGAGCCGTTACCCGCGCTGTTGTTTTTAGCTTAGCTACCTCAGTACAGCTAACTGGCTTACCGCGCATTGTGCTTCAAGACTGCACAACAAGAACACAGCGCGGAGACGAGGACCCTTTAAAACCCGGCACGGAGATGTTTGATAGATGTCCGCCCGGCAGGTACTGTCCGGTTGGCCTGCCCTCTCCCTTCGTTTCCTCAGCTAGATGAGGCAGCTGGAGGTCGCTGTCAGCGCGGGTTCGGGAGGCGGAAGAGACTGCATGTATGAGCTGGTGAGCATTCCTCCTACTGGCGAGAGACACGCAATACACAACCGGCTGTTACAGTTAATAGGGTCTTTTTTTACGGGAAACACACAGATAATTGTCCATGATACTAAGCAGCCGGCGTGCGCATGAAATGTAGAACAAGCTAACACCATGGACATATGCAGACGCCCGTTACAGCGATGCATTAGCACATCCGCCATATTGCATGTGGCAGGCCTGCCCTGTGCCCTGTACACAAACACAAGTAAACGTAAAACCTGTGGGTTTTCTGAATAAAAATATATGCAATTATTTATATTAATTTAAGAACTAATTATGACAGTCATTGAGACAAATTTTTTTTTTTTAAAAAGTCTGTAAATCAAAATAAGACATTGTAGCTGGCAGTAAGTCTGCTTTCTTTTCTTTTAGCAATGAAGTGATGTACTCCATGACAGAAAATTATAGACCCTTATTTTATTGTCTAAAAGAACATGGTAAAAAAAAAAGTAAACTTGCAGTAGGGTACTATTATACATATGCACAATATATTATGAAAGGCAGTTGTTCATATTAAGTGCTAAGTGTTTTTTTTGTGATTAAACTTGATTTGCAGGACTGCAAATGTAGTCAACAAGTAACAAAAAGCAAGGAAACGAACAACCATACAAACATGTAACGCCAGGGGTAACTAAAAAATAGTTTAACACAAATAAAAACTGAGCAATAAGAATATATATATATATACATATGTAGTGCATATGTTAAAATTAACACATTACATTTTGAGCACAGACATCTGGTCTTCACAGCTTTTATACTGCGTGAGGTACATCGTGTTCTAATGTAGGATTCAGCTTCCTTTTTGAAGGGTTGAAAAGGGGTTGCATTCTCAACACCGTAATATGATAAGGTTTTTAAATGCTTGAGACATTTTAATGGTTAAACAGGTTAAGAGATTTCCGTTTCCTCCTAAAAATATGTGATGTAAAGTACTGGTATAATTAACTCCTGCCTACGACCAGATCACAGCTGTGATAATACACAGTACGACAGCACTCCCTCTCGTGTGACATTGCTAAAATGGATCATAACTTTGTAAGAAATAGAGGGGCAGACATATAGAAACTTTTCTTTTGTCTACTATTTCATAATTTAGCTAAAGTATAATGTTCTTTAATCATTAACTTATTGGACTGCAACAAAAGCCCTCACAAGCCTTTGTAGGTCAAACATTTTATAAGTAAACCCTGTGCCACCTTGTTATCATTAACTGGCGTTCCTTCATAAGCCTTTTAGTGAGACTGAGTCACATGCACAAAGTCAGTGTTTTGCTTTCAAATGAAAATCAAATGGAAAACCTGACAAAATATGTGTGAGCCTTGACAGCATCATTTTGGTGCAGTAAAAGAGGGGAAACACCATTAATGTTAACAGCAGAAAGAGAAGGAATATGCCAGAGTGTTCCTGCAAATTAAATTAAAAAAGCTATAGCTAGATAAGCAATTGGAGGGTGGGTACATTATTTTATTTTTTTTTTTTTTGTTATTTTTCAGTTTTTTTAAATGATTCTGGAGCTTACCAGTCACTTCCCTTATGTAATAAAATCAAAACATTCAAAATTTAAGGGCATTAGAATGTTGCAAATCAATCTTTCAAAAGTCTTAAATGGGCATGGGAAGTAGGATTTTATTTTATTTTTATAAGATATTATATTCTCAAATTTCAAAATAAGTGGTAACATCCATTTAAATAAAACACTGATGATCATCATTTACTGAGGGCTTCTCGCAATGACATTATCAGATCAGGATAGTGGGAAAAAAAAAACACTTGTATTTAGTTTACATCCTGGATGCTCAGAGCTGAGGACACACAGTCCGCTAGCTAGCTGTCCCTTTAGCCCGATGACATGGGAAGTGCAGATTTAATGAAAAGTGGCTATTAAATCAAGGTTTGTGGCATGGCTAAAACCAGTAAAAGGCAACGCACACAAGGTTTAGAGTGTTTTACAGCTTTTTTACAAACTTTTTAAAAATTCTACATTGTATGTAGAGGCAGAGTAAGAAACACAAAATTGTCAAGAAAACTTGCCAACAAATGCTACGTCATCTCAGTTCTTCTCAACCCTCGTCTCCGCCGCTAGACAAAAGAATCAAGTTTTATGTAACAGTAAACATTTGGGAAAAATTGTCCCTAACCCTTAGTAAGTGATGACGGTTGATGTTTTGGTTTTTTTTTAATTCAATTCCAACTGATATTAAAAAAGTCTAAAATCAGACGTGCATTAAAGGGATAGGTCTGATGTTTTGAAGTGGGGGTTTGTGTTTGTGTTTTTTTTTCTGTGGAGTCTGGCTGTAAAGAGAGCAATGTAACGGCTTCATTTTCCCGCTGGAAATCACTGTCTGACATTAAGGTAATCAGGAAAAAAATACTGCTGTAGGAACCCTGTTTAATTATGGTTTATTAAAGGGCAGCCCTCCTGCACATTTTCCCTCCTATTGTTCTACTTTTTCTTGTTATATTGAATATTAGATTATGGAGACCAAGAGGTGGTCACCATGGAGATGATCCATGTGTCCATAGCAGCATAATATGATTGGCTCGAGGAGAATAGTGATCAGTTATGTCCGCTCGGCATATCACGTGGTTTGATATTCAGTTCTGTGCAAATCGTTACTGTCTCCTGTGGGTATCCATTAATCACCTGTTAATCACATATAGGCCATTATGTAACACACAGAAGCAGCACAGCGCTCCCTCTTTGTGTATACATTGTCGATCTGGGTCAGTGACTCTGTACAACTCATTTGCGTCACTGACTTTGTGTGACTACGTTCAGATATCCTTCCTGCAAAAGCTCGATGTTCTTTGACGGGACCAGTGTGTCACAGTGTTGAATCTGTAGTTTTAGCAAAGTAAACACATTGACAGGAAGCCTTTCACACAGTCCCTCTATCCGTGGAGCATGCTGGAATGTTAAGTTTGATCATTTGAGACAGACCAGCACATTCTGGGAAAAGTCTAAACCACCAAGAGTAAAGAGTTGGTAACACACATTTCCACAGATTATAAAAACACACAGCTGCACTGTCAGATGGAGACCGGAGAAGTGGAAGGATGGATGTAGGGCAAAAACAGTGGACGTCAACCACTCCTTCTTTCCTTCTTCTCTCCACTCTGCAGTTACATAACGTTCCAATGGAAACAAAGCAGAGGAGGAAACAAACAAGCAACAAGGTCCCTCAGTGTCTCCGCTGCTAGGCAGCCGTTGCCAAGACTCTTGCAGCCAATTTGTGTGTGTGTGTTTGTGCTCATAGTGAAGACTGGTTGTGTGTTTTGTTTGTGCATATGTAACGACATGGATGTATCTGGTGTTGTATCAGGAAAAATGTAATTCAGCTTGAGAAAAGTGTGTGTAAATAGCTGTGACCCGGAGCTTCAGGAAGCTGCAGCATACACAGACACGCTTTTGTCTGTTATGGACATTCTGTGCTGAACACAATCAGCACAGAGACAGTTCATCCATCAAGATGTCTGTGGAGGGTCGTCCAGGGTCATACAGATAGGATTAAAACAGTAGTACATAAATCCAACAACAGGCTTTGGTTTTTGCTAAAACCCCAGCTTTTAAAAGAATAATAACTTAACCCCTTTGAAACCTGATCAAACTGGCTTGATTTATTTCAAAAGCATGGGGAGAAGGCAATCAGCAACTTAACAACACATGGCCCAAAAAATAGCAAGAAAGCAGAAAAATGTTACGAGAAATGTATCTGAAAATAAGCAACAAAAAAAAAGAAAACAATCAAGAAAATGACCCAAAAAAAGTTCAGAAAATTTAATATGTGTATAATTTTTTTTCCTGTAACATAATTTTAAATGAAAAAGTATAAATAAAGTTTTCTGGATATTTTTTCCTTGTTTTTTGAAAATATTTGATAATCATCCCCTTTTTTTAAAACAAATTTTCAGGTAATTGTCTTCATCGCCCTTTACTAATTTGTTGATATCTGTGGGATACTTCTTGCGAAGTTATTTATGCCTTTTTTCTCCACGTTTCTTTTTAAGAAATCAAATCACTTTCAATGGATTAAATAGCTTCTGATGGGCATTTGAAGGCAGCACAAGAAAACCGATGTCCAACCAGGTTTTAAAGAGTTAATCAAAAAACAAGCATTCACATTTCTTGATAGCAGAGAATTTGTGTTAAATACAACATTAAGAGAAATCATTGATAATATGTGATAAAAAAACTTTTCAATAAATGCATGATGATAGAGAATTAAACGCATCATATCATTATTCAGCAGTTAAAGGACATGCAGTTTTCAGGACTGCAGTGCAGAAAATCCCAGATGGAGAGGACTGGTTGCATTAAATATTCAAGACTAAATAAGCAGCAATCAAAGTAAAAGTTACAAGTCCTTGGTTATTTAATAAGAATATAACACTTAAAACTCAGATAATCTGCTTTGTCTGGATTGTGAAGGTATGATGTGCCAGCAACCACACAACTGTCACCAGATCTAGATTCAAACATTGCTTATGGTGCATGAAACAGGTGACATTACTTTTTCCACCCACTTAAAATTGAGTGCAGCAAAAGACACAGAAATGTGTGTTCATGCAGGACTCCAACACCTATAGAAACGAGATGACTTCTAGAAAACGAGATGACTACTAGAAAATAGTAATGTCACAATACCAGAATTTAAAACTTTGATATAATACTAGTATAAAAGAACACATAAACACAATACTCAAAACCACTTTTGATAACACAGCAGTGGCTGCTAGCTGTATCATGCTACCTGCTTGTGCCTCTGCGTAGTCACACAGTCCCTGTTTGTTTTTTTTCTCTGCAGCCTTGGGTTGAAAATCTGAGTGTTAATCTGTTTTTTTTTTTTTGTAGGTTTGGTACTATAGATACTATTAAATGTATTGTAGAAGAATCAAATTGTACTTACTTCTGACAACCAAAGTCCTGTCTCTGCATCTCATGTATCTCTTTACCTGTGTTCCCAGGGAGAAGCTGAGAGTTGGAGGGATCCAGTTAATGCAACTTAAAGAAGCCCTGGATCGTTGTGTTGGGACCACAGGTCAAAACATCACCTTTACCACACCACCGCCCTGACTGGATCAGAATCGGGAGTTTGTACATCAGCCAAACAGATGCTCTGAATAAACTGATATCCTTTACTAGAAGAAAAAACTAATTTGAAGGGATGTCCGCTCATACTGTACCTTTGGTGATTAGAGCCTTTTTTTTTTTTTATTTCTGTGTAGAAATCAAAGTTTCTGTTTCCCTGAATGGATGGATGTCCATGGATGTTCTCCATCATCCTAAAAGGCTATACATTTGTTAAACAGTTTGTATTATCTGTTTTGGACCATTTTACAGTATGCAGAGTTCAGCCGCATCAAATACTGCTTTCATTGTACTCCAGTATTCCTTCAGCTACTTTATACCTGGTTCTCATATCTACTGTCAAATCACAGGTGAGCAGTGATTTGTCACCTTTTACATTTCAGTTCAGTTAAAAGTGAATGCTTAAATCACTTATTATTATTATTTAGATAATTAAAGTTAGCTTTCAAACAGTTTGTCACATAAGTTTGCAAAATTAGATTTTAGATTTTTGCTAATTTTAACTTTGTTGCATCATCACACATTCATGTGGTCCAAGACATGTATTGGACCATATGAATGTGTGATGATGCAACAAATTGTACTCTAGGTTTACCCCTCGGCCCATTGTGACAACTGACAGACAGCGTATTTTTTTAAAGGACTATATTTCTATATTTAATTATATTTTATCAGTTGAACAGTTGTTTCCCATTATTTATGATTAAGAAACTTTACCAAAAGCCTTAGTTCACAGGGCTCAAAGGAATAGAAGGGCATTTTGGTAAACATGTTTATCCACTTTTTTGCTAAGGATACCACTCTCATGTTAGTCCATTAATATCGATCTAGAGCGAGGAGATGATTTGCTTAGTTGAGCTTTAAGCCCGGACACAGGGAAACAGCCTGCCTGGCTTTGTCCAGACGTTAAAAAAAAAATATATATACATCAGCCTACCAGCTCACTGATAAACACATTACATCTCATTTGTTTGATTTGTACAAAACCCAATGTGCAATAATGACTAGCTTTGGTTTTACAGTAGTTATGTGTTTTTTTTTTTCCTTTCTCTAAATTTAATTTTTTGATTTTACAAAAAATTATTAGATAAAAAATCTTCTTTTCAAGAGTGTGCGGGCCAAGACAGGCAGTAACATATGTTACAGACAAACTATAAAACCTACACACAAAAAAACCCAGAAAATTAAATTACTATAAAGAAAAACTCAAAATTATGTTAACAAATATTTAGAGTGAACCATAAAAAACAAACATCTTTTTGTATTATAAGTTGTAGAGGTGCTAGAAGGCAGATTTTGTTACCTTTGGGCAGAGCCAGGCTAGCTGTTTCCTCCTGTTTCCAGTCTTTCTGCTAAGCTAAACTAACGGTTAATTTTTAGGTAGAAATGTAAATAATTTGAGAAAATATCTTTATGTAAAGGAGCAAAATGTTTACAACAAGAAATTAAATATTTTGAAGCTTTGTCTTATTCAGGATTGTTTTGGTTTTTTTAATATGCATCATTTGCTTCCATTAATCTTTCTGTAGAATTGATTTCAGAACTGATACAGACTCAGTGAATTAACCTGATCTTTAAGAACTTCATACTTTGTGGTATTTCCAGCCATTTTTAGGAGATGCTCACAACAGTGTGTGCTGTGACTGATAGCCCGAGTGGGAGTGCATGTGCTCGCATGTGTGTGTGTGTGTGTGGTGACTAAGGGGATTAGTGTGCAGGTGATGCCAACAGACAGGCTGAGATTACACCTGCTGCTGCTGCTGCTGTGTCACAAACAGAGAGGCTAAAGCATCAGATATCACGCACGTGTAGGGAGCACAGGAGGAAAGGACAGGTAAGAGGCCAATGATGATGTGATGTTATCAAACTTCCTGGCTCATTAGGTCAATGCAGAGTTGGACGCTGCAGACACAGCTGCTACTGAACATGTTCCATTGTAATGTTGGACTCCAACCTCGACCTTTTTGTTCAAAGTCCTCTTTTATTTTCTTTCTAAATTTAAACCATTTTCATGCCAAAGTGGTTTATGCCAAAGGAAATGCTTTTAATTTAAAGTAAAGTTAAAGTAAAGTTTTACTAAAGTACCGGGCTAATGTGAAACAGCTTTTACTCCAGATTGATGTGATAGAAATGTCCACAGTGGAAAAAAAAAAAACACCAGTTTTGTCTTCTCTTATATTTTAGCTTTCAGAACGCTTTTGTCTAAATTTGGTTTTCTGGTTGTAAATGGTCACCAAATGTGTAAACAGTAAGATCCAAAATGACGAAATAGATATGTTTATACTCTGCTTGCATGCGTAGTTGCCTTCACATTTTTACATTAGATTATGTCCTCACTTTTCTTTACCACTTCTTAGTTCAGACTCTGCCATCCAAGGCTTGTATAAATCCAAAGCCAAGAGGAGCCAATAAAACTTGTCCCCAATTAAATATGTAAGGGAGAAGGGTGGCTGGACGTTAGCTTACATAGATGTGGCGAGGCAAAAAAAAAAGACTAAGAGGAAGGACAGGTGTTTAGTCCCCACTTCCTGTCGCACGTGGTCCATCTGCCGTTTTTTTCTGTGACTGTCAGGTGTGTCAGCAGAGATTATCAGAGGCTAACTCGTGAATGAGCGCAGGGTAGGGATTTAATAATCTGTCTGGCAGTTGCTGGTGTCTGAGGTCATGCAGATGCAGCTGGTCCCCTTACAGCACTCCCGCAGCCCGCAGTGACTGTTGTCGTCCCTTCCTGCTGAGGTCTGTTAGCCAGCTTAGCATAATCTCTCCTAAAAGACACTTAGAGGAGCAGAAAAAAACCTGGCTTAGTGTGGTAGTCTGTGAGGAAAATGGTGGCAATGAAAGCTTAGACAGCAGTGACCAGGACACCGTAATTACTCAACGGTAAAAGCGGAAAGCAGGGGTGACGAGGTGGCAGTGAAGTCTAAATTTAGGATCAGCAAATCAGCTGTTGGAAACCAGGCTTGAAGCACCTGGTTCAGCTGCTGATTTTAAAATGCTGATGCTTACAAAACAATCAGAACTAGGCAGCTCCTCAGTATTTATTGCACTCCTCAGATAGTTAAAAACCAATCAGTCCTGGCAAGAGGTACTATTATGACAAGTTATTGCCCATTGTCACTTCATGACATCTAGAAATCAGGCTGAAGACAAAAATCAGATTTAAATGATTTATTAATTAAGAAATGTTACAAATGTGATAATTTTTTTCTCGTTCTAACATTCCTTCCAGAAGAATCTGCCAATGCCTGACACTTTAAAACACAAAAGAAAAGAAAGGATCTTCAGTAAACTGCATCTCTACATACATCAATTAGTTAAATCACAATAACAAAAGTTTTGGTTAGCAGAAGCATGGTTGTGCGTGTGGTGTGTGTGCACAAAAAATTAACTAAAACTGGCACTGGTTAGATTCATTAACTTTAAGCTGTCTGCTACTACTTTTTTTTTTTTTTAATCGGTAAATCAGCAGTGTATAAAAAATATAAAAAAGGCCATCGTTTAAGATTCAAAAAGCAATCCAGCTTGTTTAAAATGACACAAAAAGCCATGACAGGTGTTTATCAACTCGCACTCTGAGTAAGGCTTCAAACCACTGACCTTTAAATATGTGAGCAAAATTACATTTCACAACAGAAATATTCTTAAATAAAACTTTTAACTTTCAGAATTCAATTGTCACCACACCATACCGCCACCTTCCAAGTGATCAATAACGGCGAGCTCATCTGAAAACCCTCAAAGTGACAAACCTTTCAACTATAAGAGAAAAAGAAAAGCACTAAATGTGTATTAAATGTTGGCATATGACAAAACGAGGAAGAAACAAAATATATACAGCACGAAAAAACATTGTATGCAATAGAATCACCCAAATTCAAATTCCTCACACTTGGCGCTTAGTCAACATGTTGATAAGCCCCCCCCCTCCCCTCGTCCCACCCGCCAAATATAAGCCAGTCTTCACTGAAGACCCCTCGTCCCAACAACCCCCGTCCCCACCCACACATATCCGCTCATACACACACACAGAACATCACGAAACACGATTACGTCACTAAGCCTGTTAGTTTGGAAAAAGGTGAAGCACTGTGAAACTCCCCAACCTCTCGTCCCTCCCTCCTGCTCCTCCCACCTCCCTGTCTCCCTCCTCTTCAGTCTTCGGAGAGGGGAGTCAAGGCCTTGGTGCAGTCGTTCCACTCGTCGGTCTCCAGGTTGTACACCTCCATCGTGTTGAGGAACTCGTTTCCGTCAAAGCCGCCCACAGCGTAGATGGTTTCTCCCAGCATGGCAACGCCAGCATTGCTGCGTGAAGATGTCATGCTACCCAGCATCCTCCACTCGTTGCGGGCGGGGTCGTACACCTCCACACAGCGGAGCGCGTGGGAGCCATCGAAGCCGCCAACAACAAACAGTTTGCCTGGACAGAGTGAAAGACGGTATGTATTAGCAGAATGACTAACTTGTGCTTTGCACAAGAACTGAATCACCCAAATTCAAATTCCTCACACTTGGCGCTTAGTCAACATGTTGATAAGAAGTCAGTTTCCCACATAACATGATGTTCTTGCACCATGCACAATCTGAAGAAGCTGGAGAAAAACTACAGCCGACTGTACCATTCTCACACCCATTTGTATTCGTGACACTACCTGCATGGACGGCGACGGCGGCCCCCCTGCGAGCCACATTCATGGGGGCGATCAGGGTCCAGGTGTTGTTTTCAGGGTTGTAGCGTTCCACAGTGTTCAGGCAGTTCCACGACTCCGCCCCTCCAATCACGTACATGAAGCCTTCCAACTCACACACGGCTGCCTGGTGCCTCCCTGAAAACAAATGTGCTTCATGAATACGATTTCACAATATCCCCTTGGGAAGCAGATATCACAAGTGCTGCTCTCTGATTAATTGTTATCCTACTTTTAGTCTCATTCTTAAACATAATGTCTTCTCTGCTCCAATAATGTAATTCCCCAGAGGGACTAATTAAAGCTTTATACGAAAGACAGACATTTGTTAGCCCTCTGATAAATATAACATGGTCTAACCTCAAGCATTAGGCTGAATATCTTTTTCAAAGATAAATGGAAGGTTGTGAGAGTATTTGGGACTGTGTGGACACGTACTGATGTTAAGAGAGGCACAGTTGGACCAGGTTTTGGTCACAGGGTCAAAAGCATCACAGTTCTTCAGGCCCTTCTGCCCGCAGGGGTCCGACCCTCCAACAACGTACAGTTTGTTGTTTAGTGCGCAGACACCTTAAAACAGAGAGAATAGCAATGAGCATGAAGTTTCTAACCGAGAAAATACTTTATTCAAGCATTATCCTGGATAGAAATCATCCAAATCAATCATTTGCAGGAGGGACTAACCTGCATTGCAGCGATTTGTCCTCAGCTCTGGCACTTGAGTCCATTCATCAGCATGTGGATCGTACATCTCCCCACAGCTCAGCTCGTCAGAATGTCCGTTTGAACCTCCAATCACGTACAGCTGACCCTGTGAGGTGTAAATGAACAAGTCATTAGATGATAATGATACCTCAACCTTGGAGTTTGACATATATTCGGAACTACTGACATTCAGTTAATAGACTTTAGAAATCCACTTATTTGGACAGGAAAAGCAAGATAGAAAAGCATTCAAGTATTTGCTCAAGACAATTGAAACCTAAATAGGTGCCTTCCTAGGCTTATATTAGAGATGTAACTTCATTATAGAGCCAATAAATGTGGAATAAATATGAGTAGTAAACTACCATGAGCACAGCCATCTGGAATCGAGCCCTTGGAGTCCGCATGGGAGCGATGAAGGTCCAGCGGTCCTCTTTGGGGTCGTAACACTCCACAGTCCTCAGACACTCTTCCCTGTTGTAGCCTCCTGCAGAAACATCAAGATGCATCAAGGTTACATCGGAGCTTTGTAGGTTCCTCAGCTTTTTTACACAGCCCTCCTATTTAACAATAAGAACTTCAGACACTGATGCCCAGATAAGCTTGGTTTAGGTGTTGGTGGCACTTGGCCTACACAAAGAAACTAATCGCCCCAAGGTAAGTTTGTCTCTGAAAACTGAGCCAAGATAGAAGCGTGTATCTTCCTATGTATCCCACCCTCCTTTTAGTTCAAATCATTTAGCCTTTACACATGATATAATCTCTCTAATGCTGTTAGGTGCTAACCTGCTGCGATGAGTCTTCCACTCAGAGCCGCGGTGCCCAGGCCAGAGCGAGCATAATGCATGGGTGAGAGTGGCTGCTCCTCCAGCTCCTCAGGCTGGGCCTCGAAGCTGAGGCTCTTCATCAAGCAGGGGGTGGCAGAGGGAGAGGTCTGAGGGCTGCTGCGACCGTGCAAGAAGATCACACACAACACACCGTCCAGCACAGCCAGACACAGGTAGTTGTTGTCTACGGGTAAGATTGGAAATTGTTAGAGGCATTTTTTGGGGGGGGGGTGAGACTAGGCTTAGAATTCAGATGCTATGTTCTTTAAAATAAAGTTATTACAGTTTAAAGTCTGGAAGCCACCACACTTTAGACTTTCATCTCATCTATTCTAATTGTGCTGCATCTATGAGACATTCATTTCAGATTGTACTGTGACTAATTACATGTAGTTCATGCAAACACTTACTTGTGGTCTTCTCAGAGGCGATGTACTTCCACTCTCTCCTGCCGGTCTGTTTCGGGGCATTTGCTGCTTGGTTGGAGGGCGACAGGCTTCCTGAAGAGCTGCAGCTCATCTGTCTCTGGGTGCTCTCCCGTACGGGTTTCTTCTGCAAGAGCACAGTGCAGCTACAGAAGCCAAGCTTGCACCACAGGCCCACCAGTGGCCACATCACCAGGTAATCATACCCCAAAACTACAGCTTGATCCAGCTGCTCTAATGTAGACATTTGTATCAAATACGTTTTAAAATGTTACGCCATCTGAAGCCACCAACACGGCACTGCAAACTAGTTTCAGACCACACTATAATCAGATCTAACAGCACAGTTCAATCAAAACTCAAAATAGAAGGTAAAAAGCTGAGACAGCCATTACTGCATTCACCTGGTTGAGATCATCTTTAAAACACTGTCGTGTGAATATATGCTCAACAGCATTAGCCAGGCAGGTATCATGGCTCATTTCTTAGTTAACTTCTGATATTACGTTGTGGTTAAATTCTCGATAAATGAGCCGTATCTATTAATCGCCAGGCGCAGGCTGTGTAGTATTTTTATGCATGGCCAGGCACAAGCTGTACAATAAAGCTACACACTGCCAAGCAAAATGTGGTAGAGGCCTCAGTACAATGAAGCCAGGCACAAGCTGTTGAGTACCTGCACAAACTGAAGGTGGTCCTCCTCGCCACCAAACACCTCACTGTGCCCATCAATCACCAGCCCTCCATCCACCAGCTTATGGTCAGGTGAGTAGTACAGCGTTTGCACCTGAAAGACAAACAGGAACAACACACCCATGTGGCTGTCTCCATGGCAACACACTGAGAACCCCGTCATAAGGGGGAGGAGGAGGGAAGGGGGAGGAGGGAAGCAGTGCTGTGAAGAGGAAGAGGGGGAAGGGACGAAAGGCCTGGATCTTCTTTCGCCTGGATGGAAAGCTTCTTTTAAAAAAAGACACACTGCTCCATCTGCAGTGTTTGAGCTCAAGAAAGTATCCGACAGTGGCTCTCCTTAGTTTTCATCTAAGAAAAGAGGGAGTTGGTGAAGAATGAGAGGCTGCGTCTGGAAAGATCTTCTGTGAAGAATGAAGAAAAGGAGGAGGAGGCTCTGCATGTGGCCCCATTTCCACCTCTGCTGATAGGAAACCAGTCCTGAAGCTGAACAAGCTGCACATTGTGATGGCAGCCACGATAAGCAGTCAAATCCAGATGACTTAAGACAGTAGTGCTGTTGCAACAACTATCAAGCTCATCTTAAACAGTGCTCATTAAGAGATTAAATCCAAAAACAAAAGAAAAGAAAAAGCACATTATGTTCTGTTGAGGCCAGTCAAAATAAAACGTGACATGTGCTGCCCATCTGAAGGGCACATCTTAGAAAATAAGGGCAAAAGAAAAAGGTTCCTATAATTTCATGAAAAGTTGCTGAAGTTTATAATTCCACCTGGATGGTTAATAATTTATTTGCAGTCAAGTGAAATACAATTTCCACTTTTATAGTCCATTTTGAACTAAAGGCCAATGCTGTTGTGTAACACATCACGCCTATTTTGATTCCACAATGACTCTATAATCACATACCAAAGTGTAATGATGCCACTGTTGTTTGGTTCTGAGTAAACATGCAAAGGAGGCATAAAGACGGGACTTAGTAGCAGCCCTATAGTGCGATGTCTTGGTAAAAAGGTCTAATATTTATACTGAGCAGATCACTTTGCTAAAGCCTAATGCCTAATTTAAGTGGGTCTTGATTGTGTCATTGGATAGTAGGCCTGTATGAGAATATATTGTTTGGTGTAGTAAATGGGCATTCAATTACAGGGTTTCTGCATTTTAAGGCAAGTTAGATTTGAGACTTTTGTCACCAGGAATTAAGTTTGTCTAGTGACAAATTAATAAATCAATAAATTTATTATCTGTGTCAGATGTTGAGGAAAAAGAAAACCTTTTTAGAGTGGAAGGCAATGAGTATATTGTATTCTTATAAAAGTATCTATTTGGTTTACCGACAGAAGTGGGAAATATCTAGCTTTTTTGGCTGGTTTTCTTGGCGATTGTGTGTTTGAGATTCCATGTGTATGTGTGATACCACTGCTTGGATTCCCATAATGTCAGGTTTAAGAGGAGGAATTCATTACATTACTTAATAAAAAAGTAGACGTTATCAATTATCAAGAAATTTTACAACGCAACGGCAGATAATACGATTCTACTGTCCATGTCTTAGCATTTTTAAGACTTTCAAAAGATTAATTTTAAGTCATTTTAACACTAAATAAGGATTTAGATTCCTGAATTCAGTGCTTTTAAGAGTTTTTAAGATCCATGGGAACCCTGAATTAGATGTAAAATTGTTAAAGGTTTGTGAGCAAAATATTCTGGTAAATGCAAAAATGGGATGCATCTGCATATATGGGATGCATCTGTATATGTGGCATGGACAGATGGGAGCACAGTGTTGCTTGGCTGCAAAGAGGGGCTGCTGAGAGGTAGTAGTGCTCCTCTCCTCCCTTTTCTCTGACTCATTACCCTGGTGGCTCAGTCCTGGCTCTTCAGTCTGGTCTCCTGCTGCTGCTAATAAACCTACAGGAGATATAAATCAACGGGGAGGAGTGACTGTTAGTGCTGGAGCAACAAACACGCACCTGTTCAGATAGTAAAGAGGCAGTGAGACAGTAGAATCAAGGGTCACACCTTTGAGAACCTGTTGTTTTTGTGTTTCAGAGGAGAAGAGCACCTTAATACTCAGATGGGGTTGAATGTAAACCAACCACATACCCAAAATAAAACAGTGGAAACAAAAAACAAGAGCAAACAGCAGCTCTTTTTTTCGGCTCACCTCTAATTTGTAGTATGGTTCGGGGTACAGAGTTTCTTACTGCAAAAACCTCAACAAATCAGAGGAAAAAAGAACAATCCTGACATAGCAGCATGACAATGGCATGCTAGTTCTACTTCAGCCCCCTTAATGACTTCTAAATGTCAAAAACAGGAGTCAGAACGAGGGGGAGGGGGCAGGGTGGAAGTGAAGATCAGTCTGTGAGGTGAGACTGCATGCCCTGGTACTGACCTCCTCCATCAGTCGTTCTAATTGGTCTCCGTTCTCCCAAAGGCTACGCTGCACCCAGTTGAGCACCTTGGAGTAGAGCTTGCCATTGCTGGGCAGGGTCAGGTTGTCTTCTAGCATTACTTCTAACTGTAAACACACAAAAGGGGTGGAACAGGAGTTAGATTTACACATAACAGGAATAAAGTGGCTGCTTAATTGAAGAATTTAATACCGTGACCCTTATTGTTCACCGAAAAACTTGATCCTGGTTGATAATTAATTTTCCTGAGAATTAGGTTCACATGACCTGTATAATCCCTTAATTTTGCCATACTGTCAGGATTTACATTAGTATCATATTAAGTTGCTTTGGAACCACCCACATTATCCATTTGTAGGCTTGGGTTGCTTTTCTGTTTCATCTTTAAGCCACTTCTTTTAGAATTTTCTTTGTTGGTACAAGTGGGGAAGGGTATCATGTGAAACAATTACCAGTACCAATATCCTCAAACTGATACCAACGCTAATACATTTAATAGAGCCAAGTACAGTCAGGTTGCTGGTATAGGTGGGTGTGCATAGTGTCTTTTGGTTCTCAGTCAAAACCAACCCCCACTCCTCCATATGGCCACTTCTGGCCCCCCAAAAAACAAGATGACAACAGCCAAAATGCCACCTTGAGGTGTCAAAATGGTAGTCCAAGAAAACCAAGAGGTGACACTACAGTGGCTACGTCAACTTCTTTCATATAGTCACTCTGTAAAGTGCAATGGAGGCCAAACAGCTTGCATGTTTGTGTTTCAACCAAATGGCTTGATCCGATTTATTTGATCTTAACCACAGATATCTTGTGAAGTACCTAGTGCAGTCCTCATGTTAAGGAGACACCTAAACCAGGGTTCCTACAATGTAAGACAAGTTAAATTTAAGACTTTTCGAAACCATTCAGAATTAAATTTGAGACCAACTTTACAATAGCGATAATTTAAGAAAAAAAGAAAACAAAAACAAACTCACAGAAACTCATAAATTATTTCAAGATTTGCAACATCGGAAAAAAAATGAATACAATTCTTTACTTTTTTAAAGACTTGATTGAGATATTGAGATTGATTTGAGACATTTTAATACCAATTAAGGCCATATTTTTAGACTAATGAATTCAGTGCCTCTAAAGACTTTAAGATCTCAAATCATCTACGCTAGGCCTTACATTTGCGTATGTTTTAAGTCCCCTGCCCAAAATACATTCTCGGCAGGCCTTAGCAGTGGGGAAATCTATAAGAGGCACACGTTTATACTATAAGTACTGGTAATCTCATGTCAAAGCCAGACATGTAAAAGTACAAAGCTTAATCCAGTGTATGTTATTCAACTTCAGAACCACCTACGCAGGCTAGTTTAAGTACAGGGGCAAAAGGGGACAAGACAACTTCCAACCTATGTCACCTCATAGCTTCATGACTAACACTTTCAAAATCAACTGTAACTTACTAGTACTTAAAATACTTAGAAACATTATCGCATTTGTCCAACTTTAAGCCGCTACCTTGAGGCGGGGGAGTTTGAGGAAGTCCTCCTGTTCAGACACTTCCAGTAGATGGTCTTGGATGAAGGCGTCCACCTTGGCCAAAACTCTGGCATCTCCCATAGCGCTGGCAAAGTTACGAAAAGAGATGGCGCTCTGGGAATCCATTTTAGACAGCAGGTAGTCACCACAAATCTGAGAAGTGAGAGGTTTTTTTTTTAAGTTATTACGTTCCTTGTCGCCTGTAAAAATCACTTGAATAAAATTTTGGCATTGGGGAAGTAAAATGTTATTTAAAAACATACCTGTTTGACTCGCTCCATCTTGAACCGTTTGGCTGCAGAGTAAACTTCCTTGACCAGTTCCTTGTCTGCCTTTAGCCTGTGTTACAGACATAGGATACAAAATATAAGGTTGGCAACCATTTTCTAAAGTCAGAACTTGCAGTGATAAGTTCAGAGGCAAAAGGTCAAAGGCCAAAGTGTTACTAACTGGGCAGTATAGGCGTAATTGAGCAAGATCTCCACAGCCTCTGGGTCCAAGTCCTCAAAAGTGACATGTGAGACTCCGTGAGGCTCAATATCACTGTTAAAGATCTCAAACAGGTAGGGACTGCAGCAAGCCAGAACAGCACGGTGAGCCATTAGCTCATGACCACACACCTGGACAAATGAAGAGACAGAAAAAGACACAATTAGGATGAGTTGGTTGAAGGAGAACAACTGCTACCAAACATAAGCGTCAAAGGAAACTAAGGAAATAAACCCGATAACGATTGAGAGAATGTTGGCAATAAAAAGCATGTGATCAATAGTTAAATCTCAGAGCCATCTGATTGCCTTGTGCCTCAATGGCAAAATCTAAATTTCACTTTCTGGTTGGCTGCACAACTCTCTCGGTCTGTATTACACAAATGGTGGGAACAGGTTCTCACACTTGAGATAAGAGAGCAACGGAAACATAACAGGAAACACAGAAGTAAACCTTTTTTCTTGTTTCTGTGTGCCAATACTCATATACACAGGTGAACAAATCACACAATCATCAACGCAATCATCACTCAGACCCAGTAAACTATGCTGTGTTATTTCTAAACTACACACACAAATACATTTTGCCCCGTAGGTTGTCCTGAGATCGTGTGCATCTCAAACTGCTTTGTATTGTCATATTATCCCCTGTGCAGTGCACCACTTCCTCTTATATTTCACATAGTAACTCTGGCTTCTCTGAAAAAGTGTGTGTGTGTGTGTGTGTGTGTGTGTATGTGTGTGTGCGCATGCGCGCATTACCTGCAGTCTAACATCACAGAACTGTCCACTCTTTCTCAGAGCGTTCATTTTGGCCACGGTGGAATCCAGGAAACTTTCATCCTCAAAGATCAAATAACCGTTTGGAATCATCTTGGTGAATTTTGATGGTATTTCTGAAAAAAAAAACAAAAAGAAATGTATGTAAAGTGATAATACCAACATGCACTCAACATGCTTATAGCTGTGCAACACTGCAATAGCTGGTTTTATTAACTGATGACCAGAGTGAGGATTAGGATTAGGTGCCTGTGATGTTGATTGTGTATCATAATCTGTCCAATGCATTAGACATGGCCTTACCTAATAGAGAATAATGCAAATCCAGGGAAGCACCACTGCTGAGAGTAGAACTGAAGGTAGGCAATAGGCAAAGCAGACTCAGATCACAGTGGAACTCAAGTCGTCTTCACCCGAGGAGAGGGATGGGAAGTTGTTAGAAGCAATGCCAGTTGACTAAACAGGCGTGAGCAGAAGGGAGAAGGGGAGCAGCCGCACGGACAAACTATCAGGCTTGAAGCGACTGTAATCAAGTCCTCGAGATCCCGTTGGCTATAGAGTTGTACTTATTCTGTGTTGGTCATACATTATAACCTAGAAAAAAAGGAGAAAAAAAGAGAAAGGAAACACTTCGTTAAGTTGTTTTGTTTTTTTTTTTATTTAAGTGATGAGAGGGCAAATGGCTAATTTTGAAACTGATGCTGCCTATTCTTGGCACCAGTGCAATGCGAGCATGAGTCAGATCCTCGCAGTAAATCAAGGCAACCTTGGGCACTGTACGCCAGTTGAGAAGACTGCTCCCCCCTCCTCTTCTTCATAAGCTATTTTTCAGTAGAACACACAATCTCCCATATCCCCCACATGCATACAAAGTAAAAAAATAAATGATAGGATTCACATTGGCCACCTCACCTGACCTAATGTTATCCTCATCAAATTCAGAAAGAAACAATTTGAGCATTTTATCCCAGTATGCTCTTGACGAAAAGCCATACAGCACCAGAAGCTGAGCTCGTGCCAGTGATACTCCTTCCTTACAACACCATCCATTTAGAGCTTTAAATCTCCACACCTGCTGATGCGTCCCACCAGGCCGAGCAAGACCATTTAATCCATCCCAATGCTTGAGCTCTGTCTCCACTCTCTCTGAAGCAAGCCCAATCCAACTCTATCTTATGTGACAAGCCCCTCTGACTGGCTCCTCCCTATACGAGCCCTTTCATTCAAGCACTGACCTATAAGGTGAAAGCAGGGGGAACAACCTGTGACAAGAGTTTCCACAGCCAGTAAAATGGTGAGATACAGTGAAGCTCTGTTATCTGTTGCTATGAATTGTGGTTGGCCATCTTAGTTCTCACATAACATGTAACGCTGGCCCACTAGCCCCACCCACCGACAATTGCGTGTCACATCCAATACAGATCATCCCATATCTATCCATCTCAAGATATTGTATTACGCTATTAAAGAGTCTGGATTTTACTAACCGTAAATCCTCTGGCAGCCTGAACTGAGACAAACCAAAACCCACAGATCTCATATGTACTAATCAGATGAATTAACACTCATCTGACATAATTCCATGCTGAAAAACCTCACTACTTGACCTCTGCAGCCTGAAGCTAAATAAATTACACTACAGTCCCAACAATTTTATCACTATACCATATGGGGAGAGGGCACGACAGACCGCAGCAGCTGCCCATAGTCTGAAATTGTATCCACGCTCCATGTGACAAGGCTTTCCTGAGAAGCCTAGCTTTCTGAGTATCCAACTCGCATGCGATTCTAACTCATTAGAAAAAGCTGTAATTTACTCAACTGCCGCACTTATTATGTACTTGTGACTCTAGCTGCCGTCAGTGGCACATTCAGTAGCTGCATGCAAACTGTAAACCCCTCGAGCTTGTGTGTAGAACTAACAAAATTGACAATTACAAAGCATAAATCATGGAACAAATAAAAGCAGGCCTCTGCTTCTCAAAAAATTAAAAACAATCATGTGACTTGGCAAGGTAATCACCAATCTCCATGTCAGGCACACGGCGAAAAATGTGAAAACAAAGACTTCTCTCTCTTTTTTTTTTTCTCAAGTCTTGCAGGAGCTTTATCTGTAACAGTTTAAGATCTAGTTGCACTGTGCCCAATGTATGGGTAGACTTCAGCTGCTGCTATCATTAGACAGACAATGTGAAAGGCAGACTGACACCGGGGCAGATGAACAGTATGTTCTTTTTATGCTGCTGTATAACCATCTTATCCACAGTCAGATGGTTTAAAAGAAAGGCATAAAGATACATTCTTGCAAACCTACAGCCATATCTGACAGGAACTTTTATCCTAAAATAATATTTTTCTGGAAATTTTGTCTTCAGCTAAAAAGAAATTCTTACAAAGCAAGACAGCAGTGCATTTTTAATTAAGCAACTACTGCCCTGAGCAATGCCTTTTCAGTAAATAATCCTTACAACAAAAACCACATATGTGCAAAAGGTGCCAAACAACTGGTTGAACAACTAAATCATCATGTTAGATGAGAAAAGTTAACTGTGCATATCACCCTTCCCATATTAAACATTATGCAAGGTGATGACTTGCAAGCCAAACATCCCAAACTACCACCCATCTAATATTAAAAATCGCCCACAAAGCACAAATACACGTGTTTACTGTGCCAGATCAACAGACAACAAAATACTGAAATCCAGTGACCTACTAAACTCAAAACCACACAGTGTGAATTTAATAATCATAAGTCAAATATCTGAAGGAATAATAGGAGGAATTATGTTGAGATCAGATTACTTAGCCTAAGACTGTATTTAACCTTTTTTCTTTTTCCTTTAACAACACTGACAAGCCGTTGCAAAGAGACATTGAAGACAAAAAGCACAAGAACAGGAAGAAATAAAAGGAACTATGAACCTATTAACTTAGCTCTAAAAAAAAAAAGTGCCTTGCATTATTAAGATACAGTCACCGTCAGATGAGTCTTGTTTGAGAGTATTCTATCTAGAAAGATTTTAATCATGTGCAGTGTGAAAGTTTACACACTCCACATACGTACATCCTGTCCTACAATAGTGTGTTTGGTTTGGCAAAGATGCATCAAAGGTGGATGTGTAAAACTACCAAGTTAAGCAGGCTGGGAAGAGAGCCAGTGGTTTTTATGGGTAAATGCTCAAGCACGATGGCACATGCTAAAATATGGTCTTTCTGTACTGCACTGAACAGCATTTACAGCCAGGCTGGCATGGAAAGCTATAATTCACCCTGTGTGTAGATGGAGGGAACACTGACCCAATTTTGAGTCGTTATGCAACATCTGGCAGAAGACTCCTTGTGAAGGCTCAAAAGCTCAACTCCTCCACATGGTTGGGTCCACCACGCTCGCCTGTTGCCTTCTTTCCCTCACATTTCTCTTCTAAATAATTAGCCCAACACTGCCAGGCACGCCATGGCCTAAACTCTCTGCCATATTCTTTACAGAGTTGCCGCTTTAATTGCAGCTATGATTAAATAATAATCTTCTGTAAGACAATCTTACGCCATTGCCAGTGTTACTCTGGGAAACAGGCATTGGCAATTTAGGATTTATCTGGACACAAGGTTTATGTGCAAAAACTATGGGGAAATAACAGAGACAAGATTAGCTCATCGACCGGGCTCAAAGGAATTCATGTATAGACAAAAAGCCAGGCAGACTGGGTGAGCTATAAATGTAGATATATGGGCATATGCTTGAAAAGCTGGCAACCGATAAAAGAGAACAAAAAGGCACCAAAGAGAACCAGTGAGATTGTTCACAACTTTGTCACAGAGGGTAGCCCTGAATGTATTTTCCCTCTCCATTTTTCCAACTGAATAGTCAGTCACAAAAGGGCAGGCCCAGCACTGAACAATCAATGCTTGTTAGACACCCCTCCAGTGGCGAAGAGGGGCACTGCTGGATATTTCACCCGGTTTTACTGTGTGGAAATTTACCGCTTAAATCTAACACATCCAGAACAAGGGAATCTATTAAGGGCTTAACAATACACAATGAAAGAGGCAGTAAACATTGAATTGCTTGTGTGACTATTAAAAACAAAAAAATGTAAGAAGCAGCAGCAGAACCAAGACACTATAATACCTCAAATGAAACAACAGACAATGAAAATGAGGAAGAAGTCAAATGTGTTATGAGAAATCAGGAAAAGAAACATTCAAAGACTAGAGCAACTTATTACAGAATCAGTAAAGAAAGTAAGAGGAGGAAAATGTGTCTGAGTATGGCCAGTCATACTGTAAGGCTGTTTTATTAATGTATTAGATAAGCCTACTAAATGCCCCCCCCCCCCCCCCATAAAATCACTAATCTGCAGTATGTTATTTGGGGATTTTCCACGTGGTTGCCAGCTTCAGAACTGGATTGAAAGCACAGTAGGTCAAATACTACCACGGCATTAGGCAGCCCACAGCCTATACTATACAGTAAAGCACTTTAGGAAATCTTAAACATTAAGATTTGGCTAGACAATCAATACAGTACAGTCAATAATGCTGGAAGTCGACATACACAGTGGTGTGTCAATACCAAGGCTCCTACAGTTTAAGGCATGTTAGTTTTATGACTTCTTTTGGATATTTTTAATGCTATTCAGAATTTAAGACCAATTTTTACAACAGCCAACACTGAAAGAAAAAGACATTAATTATTCATTACTCGTAATGTTACCCAAACATTTATTGTACCGTCAAATTAAAAAGTCAGACAATCTTCTTAACATGTTAAACAAAAAGTCAAAACTTTCCTCTTCTAATCTGCTCTGCATGATGTTAATGCAAGAGGCATTCAGTAAATTATTTCTTTTTAAATAGATATTACCAATTATTTTGAGATTTTACAATGCATTGTCAGAAATAAATATTCATAATATCCTACTTCCCATGTCTGAGCATTTTTAAGACGTTTGAAAGACTGATTTATGACGTTTTGATACCAATTAAGGCCTTATTTTTAGATGAATTAAATAAATACCTTATATTTTTTTAAGGATCGGCAGGGACCTTGAATACCATGTCAAGACTGGTCACAGCCCATAAAATCTGACACAATCTGGCACTGAAGCAAAGGACAGGATGTACCCCTGCTACGTTACCCACCCTGTCATCCCCCAAGTGGTTAAGTCTTACAATTGGCCACCAAGTATTTCGTATTTGTCTATTCGCTGCAAAGCAATGTCATTCATCTGCCTGTCTCCTCCTCTAGAGTAATGTACCAGGGCCATGATGTCTGGCGATGTGCCAGTAAGTCATATAGCTAGCCTGAACATACATCCCGCCTCTAGAAACTGGGTCAGGAAGCCCCCCATCCCCCCTCCCAAAAAAACCTGATTAACTCGACACGGATCACAAAAGCACGAATATACAGTATATAACGACCGAGATAGTGTTAGGGCATTCAATTAGAGCCAAGCAGCTAGCAACCTGATAAAGATGGAGAGGTCTGGCACGCTCTGAAGCTACCGCATGTTAGCCTCCTAGCTTGACAACCTGCTGCTTAGCTTACATGGGGAGCCTTAAGACAGCCACATCGACTGAATTTATTAAACTGGACTCTGAAGAATACATTTGGTCGTCTGCTCATATCCGTGTTAAACGCCAGAACTGGCTTCATTATATCGTCAGATGGCCACATGCGCTAAATCCCCGCGTCGTTATAGTTAACGCTAGCTTGATGCGGAACGCGGTTTGTGACATTGTCCGCGCCAGTAACGTTACAATAGGTATTTCCAGCAGTTTCCACCCAGCCTGGGCATACAGCTTAAGCACAGTGAAATATCTAACCTGAACTCCGACTTCTTTAAAAGTGAAATTTAAACACATTACTATCCGCTGCGACCGATGACAGATTTTCAGGTTTCTCTAAATTTTAAAAGCCACGTAAACGTTACTTCTCAAAGACGCCAAACAGCAGAATTTCCTCTTTTATTATTTTTTTAAAGAGAGCAAAAAAAATCTTACCTGAGGTATTTGACAGCAAACGATATTAGACATATTTAATGCAAATTCAGAGTTGGTTGGTTCGGGTTGAAGCAAAGACGCAACGCGGCTACAGGCTCGGCTTGCGGTGGGTGTCTGTTCCCTTTCTGTACGAGAAGCACGTCCACTCTCAGTCTAGTCTGGACCAGCTCTGACAGAATGGCCGGTCGGTGACGGAGGAAGCGCGCTCCCGGCAAAAACTGTGCGACCGCCACGCCGCCTGTGACGCAATCCGCTGTGGGCGGTCCTATACCGCCCACTCCTACACTTAGTGCTGAAATCCAGGGTGTAAACTGTAAAACAGTATATGAGTGGCCCTTAGACAATTTATAGTTAAAAAATGAATAAAATAAAATCACATAAAGGTAGGTTTAAGCGCCTTCAACATGGGTGTACAAAGAGAAATAATTCTGACTATACATCCATGATTTTTCAAGAAAATAACCCTCTTTGACAAGTAAAAGTCCTGCATTGAAAATCTTTGTGAGAAGTACTCAAGAATTAGTATCAAAATACACTTGAAATATCAAAAGTAAAATAACTTAATATGCAGGATGGCTCATTTCGGGATTATATTACATTACTGGATTTTATCATTGATGCATTAATGCATTGTAGGTGTTCACAGGTTATGGGTCTGGCTGATTATTGGAGCCAATATCTGGCATTTTGCCAATTATCTGTATTGGTGTTCTATTTTAATGAGCACTGACTGAATTAATTGATGAAACCATGTGAATATTACATTCAACCAACACCAGGGAAGGCAGTACACAATACATGCAAAGAACATGTCTGCATGTGAGGAACTTACTTTGTAAAAGCTCTACATTTATTTATATATTTTGTTATTTAAATTTTCACTTTGTAAAAAATGTTACTGGGACATCAGTTACTGTACATCAGTAAATGTGCTTTGTTATATTCCCTCACAGTATACTATCATATGATAGTATACATACCTCATTCATACTTGATGATCCAGATCTTTATATAAAAAGTCCTTACTTAATATAAACATGTATATAAATATAATACAAATCATATGAATATACACCTAATTAATATTTCTTTATAAAGTTAGCTGTTTTTCTCACAGTGATCACCAAAGTCTTTTTCCCTTACAAGTAGCAGAAAAAAAATCTTAAATTCTAAGATTTTAGAGCTTTTGCATTGTAAAGTTAGTCACAGTGGAAAATATTCCATTACAAGTACAATTGCAATCAAATAAGCTGCCTATTGCAGAAAAAGATATCAATAAAAAGTATCAACCCTAAAAGTAAGCTACTTATTGCAAAATGGGGTGTGATTTGCTGAAGTCCCCGAGACTTCAACTTTAGGGATTCTCATATGTTCAGATCAAATGTAGAAGGAAATAAGAAAATATAAAAGAAAGTTAAAATAAAAAGGTTTACTGAAGAAATGAGGTTACGCAGGACAGAGAGGATAAATTAATTAAGGTAGATGAAATCAGCATTATATAAAATGACATGTGGGGTGCCTCAAACTTGTTCTTGAATACTGTGGATTTCTCGACTAATATAATCAACAAATATCCAACTTTGTCCTCAAGTCAGGTCAGCGAGCAGGTGAGCTACAAAACAGTGCCCCTGTCTCCATAGTAAGATACAGCAGGCTGTTTAAGGATACCTCAGGAAGGTGGACGCCTGCTGAGTTGAGTCCACCTGGTCTTTGGTCTAAACTGCTGCAGAAAAGCTTTTCAGCCTTTTGCCTGTCATGTCTATGTGGAATCCTCTCTTTTACAGCGTGTCTCCTGTCTTTTGAATGTGTTAGCCATTCGATTTATGCAGTCACTGTGCCACATTTACTTGCCATTTGTCATATCCTCCCCTACATGCATCTGTGAGTCACCACAGCACACAGGCATTAGTCGTTTGATATCTATTAGGAAGGAACATCCAGTCTCAACCCTCTCTGCTATACTGCACATACGTCATCTGGAGGAAGAACCCATTCACCTGCCTTGCCTGAATGAAGCTTAGTTGATTAGATTAGAGGATAAGAATTGCCTCAATACTAATGTGTCAGCCAGCACCTGCATGGTGTGTGTGTATGTGTGTGTGTGTGTGTGTGTGTGTGTGTGTGTGCGAGCACATGTGTTTGTGCGCATATGTGTGTCTGTAGTTTTCTGCATGTCAAGGTTTCTGTGAAAGCCTGGCATCTAATGTAACTATGACAACAGCAGAGCATTAACCCATTGTGCTGAAAACCACAATATTAACAACCAAAGCCAGGGGTCCAGTCAACCCAGATTAGGTTTATCAAAACAACGCAATCTCTTCATAACAGCTCTTGTGCTGGTACTATTATCACAACACCTTGTGCTTCCATCCATGTGAGGGTGACATTCCTGACAAGGTGAGAGAAGTTATTGCTGGCTCATGTGCAAGAAAATGAGTGGCTGGTTTCCAAGGATGGTCACCTGCACCATTTTCCCCCCTATTTGCCTATTATGCCTGGATTGTAGAGCAACCAGCTTTCACCAAAGATGTTTTCAGTAAGACAAATTGAAGTAAGATACAGTGCGTGCAATCATTGATGCAGCACTATTCCACGTGAGTGCTGAACACGTGCTTATGAAAATGTCGATATAAAAAACCATATAATTATGGCTTGAATTCATGAATTACAGAGTGCAATCTCCAAATCAGCAGTTTCTTTGATCTCAAGGTGTCTTTCATTCACTAATCTAAGTTTTGTCTTTGCAGAAGCTTCTTTGGGCTGTCTGACTTCAGCATTCTGTCTGCAAAGGTGAATAAAGATCCCTGGCAAGCGGTAAGTCCTTCTCCTCAGCACAGTGTCTGGAGTCTCAGACAGGGAAATGGTGATTACAGCCAATGGAGTGCAGCCAACCGGCTGCAGCCTGACTTATTTTCTTAAGTAGGTGTTTTTAGGAATTGGATCAGGACCAAAAAGTGGAAAAGAAACAGAAGAAACTGACAAATGAAAAACTGGTATCCAGAGTGAAATTGCCATGTGTTTAGTAGGCTTAATTCTGCAGGCAGATAAAGAATGTGGAATTAAAAATTAAGATTACAATGATAAATTGTAGTCGAGATAGGCAGAAAGATGTTCATTAAGCTCTGTGGTCATTTCTGAGGTGCTAGTTTGCAAGCACCTTATGGCCATATATCACCTCTTTAACAGTCAGTATGGCTCCGTTTCATCATATATATATGACAGTTTACTCACAAGATATCATAGAAGGATGAACATCTTCAGTAATATATCTTCCCTTGCTGATGCTTTTATCTCTGACTTATTATTTTTGAATCAACCACAGAAATTTGTGTGTGTTGCCTTTGGATTCCAACACAAAGGACTCAGCCTTCATTTTGCTGAGTCATCTTGTAAACTCTGGCGCCCCCTTCATTTTTTCACTCCACAAAGATTTGTTCAGTGAGGCTGCATATATGTGTTCTGACAGGGACACTGAATATTTTAGGTATCTGGGCCCAGCAGTAACACGCAGCCAGCACTGCTGTGTGGACTGAGTCGATGCAAGCAGGAGGGTTTAAGTCTTGTAAAGAATTTAGAGCAACACTGCAGTGTTGAAAAAACTTTGTCTTTTAAAGGTAACATTTGAACACCATTGATGGTCAAATTAGCTATTTACACCCTTAAGATTGCCTTGTCTTTTGTCTGCATTAATTTAATTTAGCAGGAAGAATTTCATTTTGCAGTATATTGAATTTACTAATATCTTTCCTTTGCACTCCATTCTCTTTTTTCTGTCAGTGTGGTTAATACAGTAACTAGAGCAGTAAAGATGTACGTGCCTTTCAAGTTATTTAACAGAGTTTTGTTGATATCACCACCTCATTACCTCTCACCCCAGGCCACTGCAAAATAGAACAGTGCCACGTGAGTGTTGAGTTACATAGTCCTCTGATAAGGTACTGATAAACTGTGAAACTCATTAAGTTAACCTTCTCATGACAGACCAATGACATTGACGAAACAGAGGCACTGGGTTTTCAGTGAGGCCAGCTCAAAGGTGAAGAGAATATCTTTTCAGTTTAGTTGCATCCGAGTTGTAGCCTACTTTATGGTTTGTGAAGTCTGAGAAAGCACACTACTTGTGTGACCTCATAAGAATCCAGCAGCAGTGCCACCAGAACTTTTCTATAGGCATTGCCAGATGGGGGCCACTGAAAATCTTGGGGTGGCATACCAAAATTAATCCCTAACGCAAACTGGCTTGATTTCCTTCAAAAACACAGGAAGAAAGCATTGAGCAACGAAAGAAGAAATTACCTGAAAAGTTAGCAAGAAAACAGTGAAACATACAAGAAAATAACCAGAAAATGAGGGGTTTTTTTTAAAAAAGAAAAAGAGAGAAAAGGAAAGTAAAAAACAAACAAACAAGGAAATGACCTGGAAAAAGTGCTTAAAATTATAATTATTCTATGACATAATTTAAGATATAAAATCATGATAATGGTTTCAAAGGGTTAAAAGCTATAACTGAATTTCAGGACTTTAATTATACTGTTGAAGTATGTTGGCTAGTTGAAGACTATGACCAGTAGGGCGAGTTAAGGAATCACATACTGATTTAGTTTGTTTTCATATTTTACGCTTAATGTTACAAATGATCTGGTGTGCAGAAATTAATAATGGTACCGTTAACATTTTGAGTTCCACAACAATTCTGTTTTGATGTGTTTCATATCTATACATATGTAGATGCATATATATCTATGAAGGAGTACATTGATTGTAAGCGACAAAAGATTTACTGGGAACAAGCCTTCTCAAGTTTAGGGGGGAGACTTATTGGTACCCACAGGACCTATTTTCATTCAGATATCTTGAAGTGAGTGTTCAAGGGACCCCTTTGAAAATGGCCATGCCAGCTGTTCCCTCAGCAAAACATGCCCTAAATTTGTAGTGTTATTTAGCTCCCTTCCCAACAAGCTATTCCACCGTAGTTGGTACCATGGATGCCTTATGCTGTCTAGTTTCACAAGATATCACTACCTTTGCGCTAGCACGCTAATGAGTGTGCCACAGCCTCTTAAAAACAGTAATGTCTGCCTCCAATTACTTGGGGCCTGTCATGTTCATGTTTCATTCTGCCTCTTAAAGGAGAGGTGTAATATTTTTGTGTGCCTCATGACAGTTTAGTCAATACCTATAAGCATGTGGCACACTTTCCTAATTGAAGAACTGACCCTTGAGATGACAGATGGACATAGGCTACTGTTTCATGGACAATAGCTGAAGCTCAGACTTTGCTTTCTTGCAACCAAGTGAGGTTTGAATTTAGATTAATACAGTATGTTAGACTTCATCATGTACAATTTTTCCATATTTATTGTATCACCCCTCTAAAATCGTCATAAAGTCCTAATGCACTGATATATGATAGTGTGGTGTGACGTGGTGCATGCTCAAACAGCTCAATTAAGTCACATTTAGCTAAAAAAAACCAAAACAAATAACAACATTAAAAACAGATTTAAAGTCACTTAAAAAAGACTACATTTTTTGGACTGCTTTTTTAAAGGTGCAAAGAACTAAATGGGGCAAAACAGAGCTGTTAATTTGACATAAATAGGCGGCATTGAGAGCTATCAGTTACAGTTAAGTGATAAGTTACAGCTAACACCTTCTGCTGAAACTGATAATAGTGACTATGCAGACCCACAAAGGCTCACTGTAGCCAAATACCCTCTCTAGTCTTTCCCACAGATCTGTGCCAGGCTCTCCTCTCATCCCCACACGAGCAAGAGTCAAGAGTGTCACTGAAGTCTAGCTTTCTGTCCCATTTAAGTACACAAAATCTCTCTCTCAGACTTTCTCCTCACAAAAACCTCCACCCTCCCATGGTCTGTCCCACTCTGAGGAAGTGGGTCAGTTCAGTAAGAATAGAGCACACACACACACACGCACGCACACACACACACACATACACACACATGCACGAGCTAGGTTTTGTTGAAATAAAAGACTTGGTAAGAGGCACACTGAGCTGCTTTCCTGACCCAGTGTTGCACTGATCTCCCTGGAGGGCACACTGCCTTGCTGCAAATATATTACTGGCTCTGATTAACTCAGGAACAACAGTCTGTGTGTTTTGATTAAAATGCTGCATCAGCCTCAGTCTCTCGTATCTTTCTCTAGTCGGCCAGAACCCACCTGATGCCCGATTCAGTTTCTAATTATCTTTGCTAACATGAAACTGTTTCCAATTCCACTCAGTACACTAAATGCAGTACATATTTGCAGTGAATTTCAAGCCAAGGGACTACAACCTCAAGACACTGACATGTGACTGTAGTACGTTAGCCTTGCATTGTGCAGATAGGTCCAGAAGTCATGATCCTGATCCAAAATGCTCTTATTATAGTGTACACTTAAACAGATATTGATTTCTTTAGGTTGCTAAATTACATTACATTGCTGACTCCATTCACAGCAATATATTGCTAAGCATATGTGTCAGTACTCCAGCCTACTTCTCCAATCTGGGGTCTTGCTAAACATTGACTGTGGATAAGTACTTCATACAACCTCACTTAAGAAATGCAAACTATTCCTTTAAGGCATTTATTTGACACATGACTGATAAATAGATGTGTTGCTGACAAGAATAGTTAAAATGGCTCCTGTCTCACCTGTTTTTTCACATTCACAGGGTTCAGATTTTTTCCCTGGAAATACCAATTAGTCATGCAATAAACAGCGTCCAGGTCACAAGGTTTCTCTTTGAGAACAAGTAGGAGCCATAACTAAGTCAAATCAAATGAATCAAAATTGATTAATTGATGCAGTTGTGGTAGAAATCTGTGTAGACATGTGAGCAGGTGCGCAAACGATTGAGTGCTATGTAAATGATTGAGACAACACATGATCTCTCGTACTGCTCATGCTGGTGACACCAGTTTTAAAAAATGCAAATCTGTAGACTTCAGCGTGACGGTGTGTTTGGTCTCAGATAATTCCAATCACTGACTTCTCCTATCTGCTCCTATGTTCCTCCCTGTCTGCCTCTCTCTCTCATTTCTCTCTTATTTTAGCCTTTGATTCCCCCCCTCTCTCTTTATGTGTTGAGAATTTGCTAGATTCTCATTTCTTTGAGACACGTAAATAACATCAGTCATCCTTTTCACTTTTTGAATCACTAGCCAAGTGTTTAAATCTGATGCTGTCTCTCGCTGAACTCTCTTCTCTTCTTCTCACGACTGTTAAGACAGGATTATCTCAGCTGAACTCATAAAACCTCAGAAAAATTACACAGAGCCAGGAGCGAGTGTTTCTGTGATCCAGGGAATTTCACAAGAAATAACATTCAATTTAAAAAAGCTCGACCTCAGTTTCAGAGACATCACATAGAAGCCTCAAGTCAACACTGGAGGAGCAATGTATCATCAAAAAAGCACTTGCACACAACAACAGATTAATCTTTGGATGTAAATTATTTATAATAAAATCTACATCACAGGGTTGCAATTTTCTGTATTTCCATAATATACAGCAGATTCCTGTGGGCTTTTTATTTATTCCAGGACTGGAGAGAGGACGAAAAAACCCAAAACAAATTAGAGGCAAACACGACATTCTTAAAATGGAAACTTAAGCTTCAATCCAACCTTAAAGTGCTCGTCATCTCTCAATCTTTTCCCTCTTTGTTAGACTGATTTTACAGTCATATAGGTCTGCTGTGTGAATGGTAAACTAATTACTTCATTAAAGAGCATCCTCACTGCAAAAAAAAAAAAAACCCACAGTATTATTTTATTAACCAAGATTTAGTGCTTTATTTGCTGGTTTGATTTAGGTTATGTTAAAATCAGTGAACCTCACTCTGATATGCAAAATTGAACTCCATGCACCATACTCTTTAAACCCAGTATACCCTTTGTTGTTTAATTCCTCTGTGTCTTTCTTAATGAGAATTTAATAACGCACAGCTTCTCTCTAAACACACTTCAGCCATGGTGACAGTGGGGTGCTGAGAAAAGCTGCCAGCAATACCTAATTAGTTGTGTACCAACGGCCAGCTCATCACACCAGTCTCTCCATAATGAGCTAGTTAGCAGCATTTCCCCTTTGAGGAATAGAACAATAATACACATTAGTGTTGTGTGCTACTTACAATGATAGCCAAAATCTGGTTTTGAGGCCATGGTGTCAGGTCCAGTATGTAAGATTTAGGGAGATTAAGCAGTATAGTGGTGATGATTGCAGATTGCAACCAGCTGAAATTTCACTCAGTTAGAAATCCTTCAGTGGCCATGTGAGGTTACAGGGAGCTGAATTATCTGCACAGGTCTCTTCCTCTCCAAAACAGATAGACTCTGTGTTTTAAACCGGTAAAAACACTGAATGCAGTGTGACAGTATAAATCACCATTTTTCAATGCTCTTTAGCATGTCCGAGACGGCCCACTAACCCAGACCCTGCTAATGGGTGTTCAAAGCTAAAAATTCTAAATAAAGCAATATTTAAAAAAGGTTGTTTTAGGTGTAGGTGGGCTAACTACAGTGGCTGATGTGAAAACACGGATGACCATCTCGAGCCAGTGTTGGTTTGTGCGTTCTGGGTTACTGTAGAAATAAAGTGGTGCAAAATGACAATCTCACAAGACATGTTCTCGCTATGTAGATATAAATGACTCATTCTAAGGTAACGAACACACAACACTCCTTTCATTTCTGCCTTCTGGTGATTATGCACCAAAAAAGACATCATTATAATAGGCCTATCATATTCCAGCTCTGTAACTTTCCTGTAAATCCTGCACACTGGACCTTAAAAAAAGGGGGCACTCGTGTCAACTGCCAGACTCATACAATATATGGCCACCTCCTTGATTAGAATAATGATTTAAATAGCTGTGACCATACAGTAAACATGCAGTGAGAGAATTTGGAGTGTCATTGTGTACACAGGTAATCATTATTCTGTTCACACTCAGTATTGTTCAAAGGGAATTTTCCACCGTTTAAATGAATCGTTTCCCTGGGGCTTCAGCTGGGGCTTAAAGCAGAGCTGCTGATGTTGCAATAGGATTTTTTTGTGTTTGTCCTGCTGAGCGGGTTATCCGTAAAACAGGTGGACATGAAATGTGACCTAGATAACATCATAGGTCAAACTTCAAAAAGTGGAAACAGTGCCACGTAGCTCAAGCACATGTTGCATGCACATGCAAGAGGACAAACACACACAAACACAATCGCACACATCTGAACACACACAGTGGTCTTTGGCTATCTGTAATAATTCTGTTTAAGCGGTTTAACTTTTAACCAGTGTGCCTCCTGAGAGGAAGCCTTAGATCATTTTGACCCTGGTCACATTTGTCCAGTTGTAACCAGAGATACTCACAACACCAGCAGCACAGTAGCAGTGTTACTTTTTTAATCATGGAAAGGCAATGATTTTACACCTACCTACTTTAAAATGTCAAGCGTTGTTTACACAGTTTTCTTGTAGAAGATACACAGTCCATTTTACTACCTTGTTACACTGGAGAGAGTTGAAAGTGCTGTAGCAGCACATAAATTGTACCTGAGAATTGACCTTATCAGCTCTGCTGTCTGGCTCGGTCGAGAGGCTTAACTCTGAATTAATCAAGGCCACCACAATAAATTGGAACATTTTAGATTTTCAGCTGATTAATAGGAGAAATGATTGACCACAGAATTACAATTCTAGTTTAATGTCAGAGCTTCAGAATTGACTGGCAGAATTAGTAGGTCTGGACATTTGCATTCATGTCTTTTTTATGGCAGTTTACCTGGTTTCTATGTGCACTTTTATGTCTTGTTTAAGTGGCTTCTCGGGCTCCAGCCCCAAATGTTTTCTCAAAAGTCCCAAATCTATGCTGTTCCCTAAAAACTTCCAATATAATCAAGTAAATGTTATTTTGCTGGCCTTATATTTAATTCAAAGTATTGAACACCTCATTTACATTGTTTGGGGATCCTTGATTTGCAATGAAAGCAGCCCAGAGTTTTATGGCATGGATTCAAATGTTTGATTTGTTTGCAAACATCCATTCTGTCAGCTCTTCTCCAAAATAGTCTAACAAAAATAGGTTCCAAGATTAGTAATGCTGTTTATGCCAAATTCTTATCTTACATTTGTTGACCTGAAGTCCCAGTCCAATCCTAATGATCAGTTTTAGGCCAATCAAGGCATTTTTTTAACTGATCGGGATCAACTGTTGAGCTATTTGATCTGATCCTCTGTTTTATGTCGTGTGCTACGCTTTCACATAGCGTGACGCAACAAGTGTAACATAAGTCAACTCTCCCCTCCATTTGGCTCCCATTTGTATAAGAGCAGGTGCTGAGCCTTGCCATGGCAAAACAGCACACACCATAAATGACAAGAAAACGCAGTATGAGAGTGTTTATTTACGTTATTTACCTGTGTTAGGAGCACTCATTTCTTTTCATCTCAGTGTTAGAGTCTCTTGAATATTGCTGTCATCTATGGCACATGGTGTTTAACCGTCCTGCTCAGAGGAGAGCAGTGCAGAGCTTACAACTGCACTCACCATGTCACTGCAAGTGCAGCAAAATCCCTGCGAGCAATAACAGTAACAGTAACTTATTTATGTAGCCAAATCTGCACAAAAAATAAGCACTCAGTGTAATACAGTTCATTCAGGTAGACTTGAAAACACTGGAAAGTACTTTCTTAAAGGGACAGATATGTTTTCTCAAGATGACATGGCCAAAAATTTTAAAGACAGGGTTATTATTTTATTTATTTATTTATTTATTTTATAATTTTATTTTACACTTTTTTGTAAAAACCAACAATATATTTTAAAAAAACATAAAGGAACAGCTTGTATGCAGGGATGTTTTTTCTTAATGCATTGCAGAGCTTTAAAATCAAGCATAGGCACTGTATTATCTTGCACAAGTGCATTGTGTGATACACCATATCTAGAAAAATGGAAGTTTTGGATTCAAAAATGGTATCGTCAGATACTCAAAAATAAATTAGTCAGATCTGGATCGATCTACCCCTGTTGAGGTCTACCCAGAACTGAGCAGTGATATAATAGGAGAGGCCATGACATTTACAGTCCAGGTTTGGCTGAATGAATTGATTCAGGAGTTTTGGAGAGACTGGAGTGCTAATGCATGTTGATGGATATGTGGTATTTCTTCGTCTATCACTTGCGTACTGCACACATTACAGAAAAACAAACACAGTATGCCTTCAAAGCCCTGTGCAAATCTAGGCAGCGTGAGGGAACAGAGTGTTTCGCATCCTGTTTGAGACCTGAAGAGGTAAAAACTGCCATTGATGTTTCCTGTTTAAATTCAGCAGCCAGAACAGAAATAGAGACAACAGCCTTGATCAAACGTCTGCACTCATTCAAATACACAATGATTAGACCATGTGCTTATCTTGTGGAAAATTTGCGGGTCATCCACTGTACTGTTGTTATTCCAGCAGCTTCTGTTTTATCACTGTTGTCCATGATCTGTTTTGTTATGACACCAACTGCAAATGTCAGCAGGCATATTCTGCCGTGGCAGACCATAATATTTACTTAAGAAATGGGATCATACCAAATCCATGGCTGTCTCGCTCTGTAAAGCATCACATATAAAAATACATAATTGAACATGGCATAACAATGTACCATAACATAGCATTTAGGAAAATTGCATATTCATGTATAATTATACAACGATTTGCACAATATTATATAATAAACATTACATACATTATATGATACAAAATGATTATGTTATTTAGCATTTGTGGCTGTAAAAATGGCAAAAAGTGGCTTGTGGTGAAAGGAGAAGTCAGGTGCAGTGAGACTGAAACTTGCTTTAAAGAAATGCTTGCTTCTTTCTTGATACATTTTTATTTACATTTTGATTCTATTTTATTTTTTATTTAACAATTATAAAACCTGAAAAAAAGATTATTTAAAAGCTCTTTAAAAAATCTCTTTTCAAGAGAGCCTTGACCAAGAAAAGCAACAACATAAGTTATAGACAACATAGAACAAAAATACAAAAAAAAACAAACTCCAAAACAAGCAATATAAAACACAAAAAGAACACAAAGTTAAATTACTACAAAGAAAGACTAAAAAGTACATTGATATATTCTAAAATTGAACCATTAAAACAAGAAAAACTAAATGACCAGCTAAAGTACACCCTAACTTTGGCATATATACACAAACACAAGAGTTTTTTATTTATTATATGCTTGTTATGCATGAAAAAGAATAAAAAGAAAACAATTGTGCTCAGAACAAGTAAATTTAATAAAAGAAGAGGACTGTGGATAAATTGCAGCCAGACAGCAACGTGAGGTGCTTCTTAAAATGAACCTTTTTTGTGGATTCATTAATAATGCAACTGCCTCAGAAGGAGCAGCCTCTGTAAAAATAGTCCTGTATTGTGGCTCGCTTCCACGTGTATATCTTATTTTTCTCAATGTCACATTCCAGCAGTTCAAAGCAGTGTTGATATTTTGATCCTCATCTTATGTTTTGGTCAAAAACAGTAACTCACATTTTCACAGTCCCTTCTTTGGGCTTCCTAAAGGTCTTACCAAGTTGTTTACAGGTTAAATAGAGTGAAGAGAGACAAACACTGTGAGGCCAAGGATAGGTTTTGAGTTGAGGTCAGCTGGAACTATTATGTTTTCTAGGTCTGGCTTGCCATCACTTCCTGGTTAATTTACAGGGATTAATGAAATAGTATTTGTTTTTCCATTACACACAGACAGTTTAATGCATTTTGGTACTCAAAGTGAAATCTAGAACAACACTTTTTGCATTAGCTGAGATAAAATGGAACTTTTTAGCCTCTGACTGCAGCAGCATTGATGACTGTAGGCCTCAAAGTAGATGGCTCTGTCAGCTTTAATGTGTGTTCCTTTTGATGGAGGTGTTAGCACCAGTCAATTCAAAATTGTTTAAACACAAAGGACGGATTCATGGAAATTATGTTGATTAGATATGGTTGGGTTCGATCCAAAGCTCACCAAAGGCACATTTAGTTTGAGGAAACTCAGCTGTCAATTTCCCCAGTCAATGAATATTTGGGTAATTTTCTACCTTTTGACCTCATTCTGAATGAAGTTGTACAGCTATGACATGAGCTTAACACACTGGGTATAAATGTTGGAGACAGCTGACTCTGTTTGAGGTTTTTCTGAAATGTGAAATCAAACAACAACTTTAATGAGTGATTACGATGAAAAAGAGGAGACTACATAAATCACAATTAGACCATTGTGCTTCATGCCAAGAAGCAGGGGCATTTCTATGATTTGAGAACACTGGTGGCTTAGCCCCAATCTCTGTTGGGGGCTCCAGGAAATCACCCCCCAGGAATTTGTTTTTTCTTCTTTTGGCAAACAAGCTCCTTTTGATGCTCCTTTTTTCCCCTCTTTTTTCACCCTTATTTACCTTTAAAAGACTTTTTTTCCCCTCTTTGCACAATAATTAACAACTGCTATCATTAAGATTTATTTGGAAAAATAGTTAAATGCATTGAATGTATCAATTTATGTTAACAATGGTGAAATGTAAATAAACATATTTTTATTCAAGGAAAAGTATAAAGGGAATGACATGTTGTTTGATCTGGATCTATTTATTATGTTCAGGACTATTCTTATTTTTGAAACATATATAAAGTCTACATATTTAGATCCAGGGCTTTTTATACAGCATTCGACACCAAGGCCTGACATTGTCACTGCCAGGACGAAACGAAGTACCACCAGTGACAGATCAACATTATGTCTCCATATATAGGAAGTATTGCACAGTAGCTACTCTGGTGATCATACCTGGAGCGCATAAGAGTAAAATAGATTACTCTTGAGAGGGAACAGTAAAAGGAGGGAGACGATGGTGACATCATGGGGCTAGAAAGATTGATGGGGGGACAAAGTGGTAATTATGTACAGTCAGAGAATAAGTTTACTGAAATTATCCATAAGTGGCAGATTAATGGCAAAAAAAACACAGTTGAGAAGTACAATGACAAGATATATATTAAATGTAAACATCCATGAAAGATAGATGATCTTCCTTTCAGTGCTCCTCCTGCCACGTGCCTTGAAGCCTTGGACACATGCTTCAGCATACACGCTCAGCCAGTTCAGAAATAAATCCTTGCCTTTCACCGATGACGAAGGTCACTGAGCTGATACACAGCACAGCATCTCTACCTGGAAGGGAATATGCTGAGCATGCCGGCTATGCTGTAGGAATGTTATTATTCAAGCACAGTCAGCCTATGTTGTCAGTTCTTTGTGCTATTTCAGTAATGACTCTTTTTTTTGTCAGAAATTCTTAATTTAGAAAAGCAAAGACAAAACAAAAGGTATCATAGGTCACCTGCTTCAATAGGGTGTGAGGCATTTAATCTGTCACACCGACCTACATACACACGCATTAACAGTAAATACACACACATACACTGGCACCCATTCTGATTAGGAAAACCTGCAGTGACCTTGTTGATACGCCTGTCTCCCCGCATATAAATCCACTCACTATAGCCTATATTGCAGTGTGTTGCCATGGTGAGTATATTAGTAACCTGAAGCCCGTACACGTGAGTTTCTGTGGCATCACTGAGGTAGATAGGTCTAGAATGTAAATTTGTATTGCAAATGCAGTAAATTGTGGGAAAAAAAGTAGGCTATTTTTACCACATATTTTACAGCATGTGTGATTGTATCATTTTGTTTAAATGTTAAGGCATGCTTCTACATGTTTTTGTATCTGTGTTAGTGTGTGTGAATGAGTGATTTCTTGTGTAGGTTTTTTTTTGTACGTTTATCCTTAAAACTGATTAAACGCACCCATTTCTCTCAAATTAGTCAGGCACACATTATAACATTAACAGAAATGAAGAAAATACTAATCATGAATACTGTAGCCAAAATAAATTTAGCATCAAGATAAATTTAATTAAAGATGTATGGATCTCAAAGCCCATACTCTGCCTTCCTCCCATCAGTGCATGCAGTGACCTCACTATATAAGCTAAATAAGGTGACACCATAGCTAAAAATGTAATAATAAACTGTTTGAGTGCAAAGATTTTTTTCTAGAGTTATTAAGGCCCCACACTGGTATTTTATTAACTTTATGGATTTTTTTTTTTTGACTGAGCTGCCATAACAGATCAGAGCAGCAATTTTTAACTAGCACAGTTAATGTTTTCCTGAAGGAGATTTACAAACAGGTAAGTTCATTTTAAAACACAAGTCAAGTTTGACTGTAACAATCTTAGGGGTCTTCAAAGTATTTTAGGCCAATGAGCCCGTAGCTGAAAACAAGACGGAGCCAGAACCCATTAATACAAATATTGTATGAAAATATAAGGATGCCTGATAATATTGGCAAGTCATTGGCATCAGCAGTTATTGGCTTTAAAATGAAATATCAGAAACAGCCAACATGGTGATTTCGGTATATCACACACTGATAAACATTTTTTTCAATTGACAAAGTGAACATGTACAAAACACAAACCCAATCAGGTATTTTTCTTATTTTGCACAATGAATGAATATTACATACACTGAAAAGCTTTGTATTTCAAGTGTCCATCTGTTGGTGGGCCATCATAATAAAAGTATGCATAATTTAAGTTTAGCATTTGGTTTTCAGGTAAGTGGGAGAGGAAACTTTGTTTTAACAAAGAGTTACAAAGGTACTGCAAAAGGCAAAATATGTTGGATTCGTGTTCATTTGTATGTCCAGTTTTTGAAAAAAGAAATATATTTATAAATCATAAATGATTTTCCAGCCTCCTGCAGTAGCTCTAACCACCCTCTAGGGGTCACGGACCCCTTGTTGAAGAACCAAGGACTCATGGGAGATGTAGTGGCATAAGTGTTGCAGATCGTAAACAAATGAAAATTCTTCCTTGTGCATGCAGGAGGACTACAGTGGCCGGGGCGAAAACGCGAATGGCCCTATGAGGAGCGAGGAGCTGGTGTTTGTTTTTCCCTGGGCCTCTGAAAAAACATGGCGGGCTCCATAACGAACACCTACTGTGCACGTAGATATAAACGGCTCATTCGGGTAACGAAAACTCCTCATATTTCAGGTGATTATAAACCAATGGAAACACATCATTAATGTTATATTCAGTTTCTGCCAATATGGTCCCCGAAATTCTAAACGCCAGACCTTCAAAACATAATATTTTGTCATATTTTATGTCTGTGGTAAGCTAGCGGCACCGGTGTCCAGTGTGTGACCCACAACAGTTAGTTAAGTTAACATTGGTGCCGAGTTTCAGCCACAGACTGTTTATTATGTCGTTTTTCAGTAGGTGCAGTTTTGTCATCCATTAGCATGAGCTAGCATAATGCAGCAATAGATAACAAATTTGCCTGTACAAAGACACAAAAAACTACTACAACCACCTTAATTAGACCTCTGTGAATGATTTCACCAACTACTCATTTTTTACCAATACTTGACTTCAAATGTTTTTTCATAAATGTTACAAATATTTTACACATTACATAGAAATGGGATTTTTTTTTATGTTATCACTGCCTTTAGCCACTTAGAAAGCTCAGTTTGTACTCCATTCTTTTGCTTTTGTGTGTTTTTATTTTTTGACTGACAGGAATTAATATTTCAGTCTCTTTATTGAAGAATGAAGGATTAATGTTGCTTTAAGTGGTTCTCAATAGCCTTTAAGTGATTTACAATTGTTCCATTGTAATTTACAGGTCTGTTCCGCAATGGATACAAGTATGAGGCGTCTGTCATGATTGACTCCCCCATCTTACTGTGATACCTGGAAGAGGTATGATTTTCATTTTACTTTCATGTCAGAACTGTGTATATTTTATTTTATTAGTGAATATGCATGATGTTCAGTTAAGCCTTTGAAACATGAGCAAATTGGTTTGATTTCCTTAAAAACATGGAGAGAAGTCAACAAGCAACGTAACAAGACATGGCCCAAAAATTAGCAAAAAGTTAGTGGGAAAAAAGGTACAAGAACATTCCCTGAAAATAAGCACACCAAAAAGACCTAAAAGGGGCTGAAAAGAAAAGGAAAAAAGTATTTAATTAATTAATTGTATTATATTTTTTCTGTAAAAATATAAAATTATTGTTATTTTAAATTAGGTTTACGGGCATTTCTCCGTATTTTTTTTAATCCTTCCTTTTTTTAAACTAATTTTTATGGGGTTTTTTGGTTACCTTTAACTAATTTCTTGCAATTTGTGGGACATTTCTTGCCTAGTCAAATAGTTTGTGAAAGGCATCTGAAAACTGATGTTGATCCAGGTTTCAAATGGTTAATGTTTCCTTACTCAAGTTTTACAAACAATTCTGTACCAAAAGGTTTTTGGTATGAGCCCACTTGACAGAATAGAGTATGCCTAAAAAAATATAGCACTACAGAATAGCAGACACACTAAATTGGATAAGATAGTCATTTTGCTTTGCACAGAGCAACACTTCTGTGGAGAGCTTTAGGAAAATATGTAGCAGGACTCACATGCTAACTAGAGGAAGAGAGCACACTTAATGGAACACTTTGTGACTTTGCTCACCACGAGCCAAATAAAAATTAAAATACATTTTGTGAAACGTTGAATTAATTCATGCCATGATTTCCTGCAAGTAATAGACACCTTAGTTTCAGTTGACTAAGCAGATGTTCCATACTGGAGCTTGTTTATTGAGTTGCTGGTCGACTGTGAAAAGCAAGTATTTTTAAACATGCAGTCTTTGCATTTTTGTCCAAACTCTGATGTAAGATAAACATCCACAAAGTCAGCTTCCTCAAGGCCATGGGAAGTGAGACTTACTGATGAAGTCCATGTATTTTGTGACTGATTGTTTCTTGTGGGGGTTGCAGGTTGGAGACAGTGTGTTCCCTTACATACAAACACAAATGTGTACACACACACAGTATGCCTTCTGTCGGGAGCAGGCTTAGTGGGCTTTGAAAGACTTTATTGTCAGAAAATCAACTGTTATTTTGATAGTAGTTCCTTCAGTGGGATAAGGTCAGGGTCAGTTTTGAGAAAAGGGTGGTATGAGAAGAGATAAAGTTGGCTTTCCCATAATATTCTAGTGCACATGTGCATCTACTTCTTGTTTGGTGTCTTGTGAATGAGTGTGTGTGTGTGGGGGGGGCTGCCTACCCGTATGTGCGTGGGTTTGTATAAAAAGGAGACAAAAAGACGAAGGGAGTGTGTCAACCAGAATGCAAAAGAAAGACACAATGTATTTATTGCATAATACATCATTTGTAACGCATGTCCTCCCGCCCTCTTCCTCCCTTTTTCTTTTTATTCTCCTCAACTTAAATTCCCTTTTACTCTCAATCACCCCTCCATCCATTGCACCATCCTTTTCAATCTTATTATTTATGGCATATCCCTTTATTGTTGTCGTTATTGCCCAGTTTTTTTCTGATATCCCAACATTTTTATGTCCCTTCATTGCTACAGAAACTCCCAATTACACAAGCATGCACACAAAGATGAAAAAAGGAAGGAAGATGTGAAAAGAAGATGTTTGCAACTGACAGGAAAAAGTGTCTGGACTACAGCAATAAGGGTAAGAAGTATGTAAGAAAAGGATTGGAAAAAAGGAGAGCTTAGTGGAGGGAAGTGATAGGAAATATCAGTTCATCAGAGTTTTCTCCTGCATTCCTGCTTTTGTTTGTGTGCTGTAGACAGATAATCACACAGACAATAGCAAATTGCCACAGTATGACTGGTCCAGTGATCAGGGGTGTAAAGAGGGGAAGTTGTAATTACCCTGGTAGCAACAGTCATATGACTGACCCAAATCTCCCTGCACAGTCATGAATGTTACAGTAACACAGACAGTATCACATCCTCCTAACAGCTTTGGTATTACAGGGTATTCATGTCTGCTGTGGGATTAAACTTGGTGGATTTGCATTTGATTTTTCTGACAAATCAGTTATCAGAAAGCAGCAGTGACTGTGCATAACAAATGCCTTGGTTCTGCAAATCACATTTACTTCTGTTTATACCTGTTGCTTTTGTGAAAGCAGATATCTCTAGTTTTTTGGTTTTTGACCAAAATGATGATTTACTTAAACATCTGTTTGATAATCAAATTCAGCACATACAAACACAGCCTGTGTAAAACACATCACATCATTTCATGCTTTCATAAGGGTGTCAGTTTGAAAATATGTTTTTCATATTCAAATTATCAATTAAGAAGCTGTAATTAAGAAATGTTTGGCATTTGAAACTTAAACGTATTCCAGTGGGCCTTTCCACTGTAGTACAATGTCGTCTGTGACAAGAGTTAATTTAAAATGTTTTTCAATTTTAAATGAATGAGTTTTAAACTTTTAAAAAACAATTTCCATAAGTATTGTTTAATTTTTCATTAATATTAGTACCATTAGTAACAATAACCTACTTTTTAAACTTCATTGTGGTGCAGTGCTGCTTAATGGTAACATGCCCAAAAGTGTACCCCCCAAAAAATATTTAAATTATTTGATTTTATTTGATTATTTGACTATTTTCTGACAAAAACATTACAAACTTGTTTTTTTTTTTACCAACTGGCATCACAATGCATACCATAGAGGGTAAAATGGGTTGAATAAAAATAGTTTAAGATTAATTTAACCATCTAATCAACAATTTCAGCTCTATACTAGAGTCATGCAGGTAAGGTAACAGCCATGTGAAACACGGTGCTGTTTTTATTATCTTCAGGTACGGGAAATATTTCAATTGCAATTACCTTAACAAGTACACCATACTACCCTTGTGTTCACCGTATGCGGCATGTAAATGAGCCTTCAGAGCTTAGTAGGTCACGTCCTTGCCTGGCCACAGTGTGCTGGACTCGCTCACTCTGTCACCTTTATTCTCTGTATCTCTTTTTCACTTTCTGGTACGCCCGTACACTCACATGTGCACACACACATACACACACACCTTTCTCGCAGAGTCTGTTTTCACTCTGTGTGTAAAGCAAAAGCCTGAATAAACGCTTAATTATGTGATCAGCATTAACAGTAGCTTTGAAGGGAGGAATGTGCAGACCAAATAGCACCAGAGGCCAGAGTAACGAGTGTGACAGAGAGAGGTGCAGTCTGGCCAGATCCAGTTAGATCTGAGTCTGACAGACGGAGAGAAGCTTCTTCTTTCCTCATCTGTCTTTTCCTTTATCACAAAAGAGAATGACAACAGCCTGTCTTCACTTTTCAGAAGTCACATGTCCTAAATTGTCTTTGTGTAAGGTCTGCAGTGGTTTATGCCTTCAAGTCAATGTAGGAGCCACTTTCTTTCAGGAGTGCAACATTTAGGCTGAATTAAACGGCCCCTTTCACTTTTTTTTCCTTGATGTATATATCTGCTCCTCTCTCCTTCCTCATTTTTTCACTCCTTTTTTCACCATTTACGAACTCCTGATAAAAATAGCCGAGGAACAAAGAAATGTTTTCATCTTGTGTGTGACTGACGTGTGAGTGGGTGAGAGAGAGAGAAAGAGAAAGAGAAAGAGAGAGAGGATGAGAGAGTAATAGAATGGGGACAATTGTTTGTGCACACAAATGTGTTCGCGTGGTTACCCATGTCTATACTGTACAGTGTGTGTTTATGAAAGCGAGGGACCCAGAGTGGGAGAGAGAGATAAAAAGAAAGAATGGAGAGAGATTACAAAGGATATGTTGGTGTGTATGTGCACAACCAGCGAGCCTCATTGGCCAGATGAGTTGTGTTCACTACAAAAGAGTGACTTTAGTGAGATGAGAGGCAGTAAACCCGGGGATTAGGTCTGTTGGGCAACAGAGCACCAGGCCCCAGGGCGGGCTTTCTGGTTGGCTTACTGGAAGGATGGAGCCTATGTGTCACGTGGATCATGTTTGGGAGACAGAGAGTGGTGTTTGTGTGCCACAGCCATGCCTGTCCACCCGCCAGTAATTATCACTTTACCAGCATTAAAAAAACTACCAACATAGGCAGAAACACACACACACACACGGGGCACAGAAATGGCTTAATGTAGTTCACCTGGCATATGCAGAAGGATTATTTCATAAAACGATCACAAAGTAATGCACAGGAGCTCCCACTACACACATTTTCTAGCACTTTCTAGTCTGTTTCCCGTCCTGTGTGTTTTTGAGAACAGTTGAGACAGAGGGCAAGGAATGAAAGCTGATGACTAACTGCAAAAAGCAGGGTGCAGTGTCAGCTGGAGAAAGTTTTTAATGTGAAACTGTATTGTGGTCTGTGTTTCTCACTCTTTCCATCCTGTCTTTACCTCAGCTGTTGTGCGTCTGAGAGTACACATCTCTTGAGTTACAAATGGCTCTATTTATTACTAAGAAATATAACTCAGCATTTATTTGTCATTTCAACAAATTAGTATGTTAAATTAAATGTTGCACTCTCATTAGCCCTTTTTCACACATAGATTGTGCCCAAATCTCGTTGTTTTCGCAGTTTTGCGGACATTTATATCCAGTGTTCTTCTTTTTTGAGTTAGCCGCTAACTGTTACTAGCTACTTTTTAAATCTCCCACGGTGGGTCGCATAACATGTTGTCAAAACATCACGTGTCCTGCCCATGGTCCCATCCTAATGGCTGTCCTGTTTACACAGTCACCGTTACTGTTTCTACCTCCCGTGGCGGGAACCATAACTTGTATAGACAGTGGCAAGGCAGCATTACAGCACAATATTCTTTCCTTTAACAGGCAGTGTAAAAGGGACTTTTTATTCCTTTTCTCCAAGCATTGTCTTTTATCTTTTTATTTGCAAAAAGTGAATTATTTCATTTATAATACAGACTGAAAAAATACTGCTAAGTGTAATCTTAAATTTATAAAAGCCCATGGTGGTGAAAAGACAAGTTTGCGGTAATTGTGGCTGGCTGGTGTTAGATATGTTACTTTTCGCTTTGTAGCCTGAAAAAAAAAGAAGAAATGATTATTAATTATGATTTTCAAAACATTTTCATGATGATACAACAGCAGTATGTAAAGACAGTGGAGTTTTGTCACTATACTTTCCCTCCTCCCTTTTCTCGTCTTCTTACTGTATTATTCAAAAACTACTGGTAGACGAAGCAGTAAGTCAGTCTCTTGTGAGTTTGTGAAAGCTGGGTTGAAATTTGTTGCGCAATGGAAAAGGAAGTTATGCAACTATAATGTCAAGTCCTTTGGATTATTTGGTTGTGTCAGGTTTGGTAATTCTATGGAGAAACTGCCTCAGGCCAGTGTGTTCCTGCCAAGCCGTCAAACCATCCAGAAACGAAAAAACCAAACCCATCTTGTAGCATGTTTGCTTTTTGTAAGAAAAGTTTAAAAAAAAAGAAAAAGGTAAAGCAATGTTTTCCACTAGTACCTCCACAACCTTAGGAAGAATAGGTCTGTTGAATTAGATTTGAAGCAGATTTACATATGAATCGTACTAAGACAGGAAATCATTACACATAGACTCACAATTATGTGATTATGTTATAGATTACCGAAAATGAAAACCAACACAGTTAAACAAGACTTTAATGGGTGACGTCATTGTAAGACAAGTTGAGTAGCTGGCACTATGACAACAAAAGATGTACTTATTAGTCAGCTGAATAAATCATTGATTTATTGTGTTTGGATCGAGCTCTGGTTGTCTTGGGACGATGTTTGTGCCAGTGAACAAATGTCCATTTTGTACAAACTGTTCTACAGCAGTATTTAGACAGAACAGATACAGACATTTCTCAGATAATTAGGGGAAACAAATAAAAATATATATTTTTTTAATTCTAATTGGGTATGATGCTGGCAGTCTGATTACCTTATTATAATGGTGAATAATTGATGTCTGCTCCTCAATCATTTACACCTTTATAGTGAAGTGGTCATGAGGGTGTACCTGCTGAACTGGCTTCTGTTGTGGTGCATGTCTGTCTACTGAAATATGTGTTTATCTGTTACACCTGATAGTGAATCTTTTCACTTTGGCAGAATTTATTCTGGTGTTTACCTTGGAAACAAGCTGTAGTATTTGGGCGTGTGTGTTTATCAGAGAGAAATATACAGCTTGTGCATGTTTGACAGTAGAACCTCTTTTCATTTTCTCATTTTTTATACACTTCCTGTTGTCTCTCTGAGATTACAGACACTCCCCACTGTAGTTCCAGAAAAGAAATATTTCAACATATTTACATCTGTAGATTGCCCTTGGATGAGTAATTCATAATGCCAGCTTTCCCACATAGTAGAAAGAAGTGATGCTGAAATGAGTCTGCGGGAGTGTGAGTTGATTGTGTTAACAATCCCTTTATTATTTTTTCCTGTACAAACTTGTTAAGGACAGGATGTACCTCCAAGCTGTTATTTCAGCTTGGAGAAGACAAGATTTTTTTATGTTGAGAAATGTGTTGTGTAATCACTGCCTGCATGCTAGATTTGTCACAGCGCATTTTTGAAAAGCTTCCGCCTCCCTATTTGTTTGCCATGCAAAATTCTCATCAGCAGATGCTTTCTTCCTACATCATTTGAGTGTATCTTGGTTGGTGAGGTTTGGATTCTTATTTGAATGTTTCCGTGCAACTTTCCATCCACATCCTCCAGTAAAGACCTGGTGAAACTACCTTTGAAAAAGCCAGACTCTTCACTTGCCAATGCCAGTCCCTTTACAGAGCCATTTCTTTAAAAAAAAAAAGAGTATGGCAATGACTCTCATTTGCATCTCTACTTGCCTGTATTTTTTTAAACATGCCCTTATGTTCTTATCTATTTTAAATTGCCTTGATCTCACTTATTCAGTTTGTTGAGCCCTGCAGCGACAGCAATACAAGATATCAGCGGTGTACTAGCGCCCCCTAGTGCAAAACTGAGGCAACTGTTTACAGTTTGCAATGATTGAGCAAAGTGAAGAACAGCTACTGAGAACAGTCTTGGTGATAGAATTATGAGAGGTCTTTGTTTTTCCAAGCATTTCTTTACTTAGATTAATAAAATGACCACAAATTTAAGAATCCATATGCAAATTACTGGCCTAGATAATATACACACTGGAGACCAAAAAAGAAATGTCTCACTGGGGACTCACTGACTCATCTGAGTCTCTTTGTAGTTGTGCACCACCTCTCATACATAGTAGCAAGACTTCATAGTTGTTCTGCAGTTGTTTTTTATTTTTTGTTTTGTTTGTTTTGTTTTGAATCTCTGTGTTGTCCTTATGCATCTCTCTGTGGTTTTGTGACGCTTTGTGGTCATTTTGTGTCTCTTGTGATTGTTTTGCACCTCTTTGTAGTTGTTTTGTGTCCCTTTGTAGGTGCTGTCTGTCTATTTTTGGTTATTTTGTGTCTCTTTGTGGTCATTTTGTTTACCTGTGCTGTTGTTTTGTGTCTCTTAGTTGTCTTTTGTGTCTCTTTGTATTTTGTGTGTCTTTTTGTGGCCGTTTTGTGTCTCTTTATAGTCATTTTTATGTCTTTATGGTAATTCTGCGTCTCTTTGTAGTTGTTTGGCCTCTCTTTGTGGTCATCATGTGTCCCTTTTAGTTGCTTTGTGTCTTTTAGTAGTCATTTTGTCTTTTTTCAGTTGTTTACTGTCTTTTCATGATTAGTTTTTTTGTCTCTTTGTAGTTACTTTGTGTCTCTGTAACTGTTTTGTGTCTCTGTAGTTTTTTGTGTCTTTTTGGGTTTCTTTGTGTTACTTTGTAGTTGCCTTTTGTGTCTCTGTAGTTATTTTGTGACTGTGCAGTTGCATTGTGTCTCTTTGTGGTCATTTTGTGTATATTTGTAGTTGCTTTCCATCCTTTTGTAGTAATTTGGGTCTCATAACAGTTGCTTTCTGTCTCTGTGTAATCATTTTGAGTCTCTTTGTAGTTACTGTACATCTTTTTTGGTTGTTGGGTTTCTTTTTTGAGACATTTTGAGTCTCTGTAGTTGTTCACATGTTTTTTTAGAATAATTGGGTGTCTCTTTGTGGTTGTTTCCCCCTGTTTCATAGTTTATGTGAGTCTCTTTGTGTTTTTGGAGATGAAGGCCTGAGGAGCCCCGGACACTTTGGGCTCCTGAGCCTTTGCCTTGTAAGCTTGTTCAGTAATCCATTCTTACAGCAAAGTCATATCTCCCTGATGTCGTCCCAATCACTTTCTCTCTAATTGCCCTTTATTTTTGTTTTTCTATTTATTCACTCACTATCCATTCAGTCGTGGACTACATGGATGTACATTACTGTTCACATGTTCATTCATTATTCATCATATTCATTATTTCACATTGGTGACAGAGCTAATTAGGGGAAATGACACAGAATAAAAGCAAGAAACTGATTTTACAGATGTGCAGGGACACAGTCTCTCATAGCTCTCTTGTATAATGTGTAATTTGTCATGCACAGAAGAACTTGAGTACAGTTGAACATCTTAACTCTTACACAACCATCATAATTCTGACAATTATCACCAATTGGTCTTTGGTGTTAAAACTTTTGTTCAAACAGAAATTAATTGGAGTAAGATATAAATTAGAACAATTACCCAAATGATAAAATTATGAAACAAAAACAATGAGTTGTTTTTGTTTCAGTGTTTTTTTCACAGTAGATATTTTGATTTATTGCAGCAGCAAAGCACTGTTGTTACCAATAACATTTATTATGCCTACATGGGACACTTGTGAGTGTGGTGTTGTTGTTAACCTTGTGAATAACACTTTTTCTAGTGTCACACATAAAAATGTCTGTTGTGGAAAAATAAGTTAATGGATAGTGCTCAAAAATTCTCAAGCTGGTCAAATCCCACTTGATAAGCATGTGAAATGAAATTTTGAGGATGTGCCCTATTCCTAAAACTGGTCAGAGGGTTATGTTATTCTCTACTATTTACATATAGATTTTTTAAATTAATCTCTGACAGGCAACCATGTGCTGGTGTCTGAAATAATTATTATTAAACGTAATCATAAACATCTAAACTTAACCAATTGCCATTATTGTGCTATTATGCTTTCTCCAAGTTGACTCAGTGGCTGTGGCCTTGGTGAAAATGACAGATTGATAAACTTTGGAAACTGACTTTTTTTTTTTTTTTTTACATATTTTTATATCATTTAAAAAATCATTTTTTAACGACAGTGGTGTACATGTCTTCTCATTTCAAACCTTTAAGTGTGAGGAGTAGGTACAACCGCTAGGTGGCAATAGAGAGCTCAATATCACTGAAGAGCTGCTCTTTGATTTGGCCCTGTCTCATACCAGCTTGTCTCATGCAGTTAAGCATTTCAAACTATTGCTTATTTGATTTTGAAGTTTACGTTCATAATATTTTGATATTAATCGCCCTTTTTAACTATTTGAATGTAACCGGTTCACATTTGTCATTTATTCTTATTATTATTCTCAACATTTAATGATTGCTGCAACAGGTTTGTTACTGGCATGTAAAATCCAACATCAAGCATTTAAGCTTATATATATATATATATATATTATATATATATATATATATATATATTATATATATATATACATACATACATATGTGTATATATATATATTATATATATATATATATACACACATATGTATGTATGTATGTATATATATATATATATATATTTATATATATATATATATATTATATATTATATATATATATATATATATATATATATATATATATATATATACACATACATATGTGTATATATATATATATATATATATATATGTATATATATATATATATATATATATATATATATATATTATATATATATATATATATATATATATATATATAATATATAGATAGATAGATAGATAGATATATAGATCATGGGAAACGTTACAGCGCTGCAGTTTTTTGTGTAACGTGACTGAAGCTAAGTCAATTACGCACACTGTCCCTCGAAGTCAACATCTCGTCCAATCAGAGCTCCGCTCTTCTGCATGGGGTAGTCTGAGCCTTGGAGACTCTCTGGCCAGCTGAGAGGTGGTCTTTGTATGACAGAGCTGAACAAGGACTCCTGACTCTGCAGACAACAGAAGACAGGCGCTCCTGCAGCTGCTGGGACCGCAGTAGTTGAGTTCACACAGAAGTGAGAAGCTGCGACTTTTGCGTACAGAAACTGCAGAAGAAGACGCGCACGAAAACAGAGATTCTTCGTTCGGTTTTATTTTGTGGCTGTTTGCACCTTTTGTAAATTGTTCTCAGCACGTTTCAGTCCATTTTTTGAGAGCCCGATGTCTCTACTTTTATCTCGAGACTCATCCTGAGGTTCCCGCTGGCGACAACGAAATAGTCAACAACTTCGCCTGAGAAGCATCTTGGATCTGAAATGGGCAGCAAATTGGTGTGGCTGTCCCTCGCGCTGTCAGTGGCGTTTTCCGCCGGGCAGGACTCAGAGACCGAGGCCACAAAGGAGGACATCCCAGAGGGGGCATCCACCCTGGCATTCGTCTTTGATGTGACCGGCTCCATGTACGACGACCTGGTCCAGGTCATCGAGGGCGCGTCCAAGATTTTGGAAACATCACTGAACAGACCGAAGAAAACTCTATATAACTTTGCCCTGGTGCCCTTCCACGACCCAGGTAATATGATGAAAATATAAGTGAAAGCTTAACTCTATGGTGGTCACTTTTGTATTTACGCACGGCATTTTTGCTTTGTTTTGTAAAATATTTGCACACTTTTGGGATCATTTGGAGTCTACTCTACTGCTGTGACAACAAAAGCACACAGAAAAGTGAGAAATGTGATAGTTTGCTCACAATCCGCCCTTTGAATGCCTAATGTTCCTCACACCTCCAGAGGAGGGTCTCTGGGGGATTTTGTCTCCGCACACAGATGTTCAGCCTGGCGGTCACTATTATTAGCATTCCGCCAGCGTTAGTGTGGCTCTGGGTTTGCAGCGCAACTTGATGATTATCATCACCCCTGGGTGCTCTCTCATTCTGAGGAGGGAATAATGCCTAGACAATCTATCTTTAACAGGAACCCTGGCTTGTAGGACAAAGGTATAAGCACACTTATGTAAAAATTAAAAGTTCTAAATAATTAGTGTAAAATAATCAGGACTCACATTTAGTGAAGAGTTGAGTTTTCCTGGGAGGTGTAATGGGAGTCAGGCGATGCAAATGGATCTAGTAACAGATGATAGTTGTATCATTTTCCAAATAAAATTTCTGTCTCCTAACAAGCTGCAGCTTTACTGAAGTCATCGTTTGAAGCTTGAAAGTGTTGGTGATGGAGAGACTTTGTGTTAAGGTTTTTCAATGTCCCTGTAATTACTGTTTTCTGAGAGGGAGGAGAGGTCATTTACCTGCTTGCAAAAACACCATCAAAGGCTGTTTGTGTGCTGATTTGGAGGTGAGACATGTTAGATGTCCACCTGTGAAAAATGCTCTATCAACAGCACGACCAAAGGGGAAATGCTTGATTTTGAATTGCAAAACTCTTTTCAGAATCACCTCTGTAGAATGATCTTTTTAAGAAGCATGTGTCCTTTAAACATTTAAGAGTAGAACCTACTCCAGTTATATGTCACAGTTTTGTAGTATTTGTTTATTGTCCTGCCAAAACGTGATTTAGGACTTTTCATAAGTGCACTTCAGACATGACTCAATTTAACTTGAATACATTTAGCAACTGCAGAGAAGAGGAACGAGATGAATCGACAGAGGTGCGGTGAAGAGACAGATTCCTTTTCCAGATGTTTGTTCTCCTCTGCTAAATTTCAGCATGTCACAAATTCTTATGGAACTCAATTCCTCAATCACAGACTCTGTGCCTAGAATAATAATTACATTCAAGGAAGAAAAATGGTCAGTATACACAAGTGTAACAAATGATGAATTCATTATTGCGTGCCTCGGGGGAGAGGTGAATTTTAGATCATTTGCGGATGATGAAAGAGCTGTGATGCATTGTATCTTGGACAAAGCAACAGTAGTGAAAGAACACTGCGATTATAACCTGTTTACAACTTCAAGGCTTAATTCATAGCAAATGTTACAACTACTGTCCTTAGCAAGTAATTATAAGATTCCCTCTTACAATAAGCTCCAACAGCTTGATTTAAAATTCAGTGTCGGCTACAAGCTCTATGTCTTTGTGTTTGTCCCTCACCACTTAACCGACGTTTCGTTTGCCGCTAAAAATGTTTATGAGGATGTCAGAATGTGTTCTCCAAAACTCCCAAGGGAATAGAGGAATGATTAGTACAGCACACTTACTGCAAGCAGGGGTAGCTGAACATTTCTCCAAATGTTGTTCTGCCCCTGTCTCTCTTTTTGTCCTTCTCGGACAATATCCCAGACCCCCAGAGAGAATCAGTTTTGTTTTCATAAGAACTTTTATTTGGGGCTTGCTTCATTCTGACACAGATTCATTTTCTCCATCCGACCCAGTGCGATAACGCAGTCCCTCCTGTTTGATTTGGCTCCTTTTAAATCACAGTCCGGAGCTTCCCCTTTATTTACACTGCAATCTGACACGGTAAACATTAGAGAGTGTGTTTGTGTATCTGCGTTTCCCTCTGCCTGTGTGTGTGTGTGTGTGTGTGTGTGTGTGTGTGTGTGTGTGCGTGCGCGCTTGTCTGTGTGTGTGAAGCGAGAGTGTCAGGAGGATGCCTGGATATTGGGGTCAGGCTTGTGTGGGAAGATCAGTCAGGAAGCCTCCCCCCTTTTCTCCATCCTGCAGGGAGACAAAGAAAGAAAGCAAGAGGATACTCCACATGTCATTTTACTGAGGCACAGGGGTTGCATATTTTGCACTAAAGTCTGAAAACACTCCAATAAAACAGTGGTGAAGTTGAATTTTTGCCCACCCCATTGTGTTATCGTTTCGTAGTTTTGTTACTTTTGAAAATGGCATTCACTTTATAAGAGGATCCTCTGTAAAATATCGCCCTGGACTGGTCAAATAACAGCTGTGAACATGGACATCTCTCTTCTGTGGCTACAGTTCAGTGAGCGATGACTAATCTGTCATTAAGGAATCCAGGCGTAGGCCGAGGACTCAAAGGTGTATTGCAAACACTCTTAACTCATGGAAGATTTATTTGAGAGTTAACGGCCAAATAAACTTTATTTCACAACACTCCTATCATTAGCAAGGCAGGAAATGTGGCATTTATCCCAAAATTGATGCTAAATTGAGCAGTTTTCCAATTAAACATATAAAAAAGACAATCTACAATGTGTTAAGAATGTGCTAAAGGAGTTGGCATGTGCTGTGTGTGCGCAGGTTTCCAGTGTCCTCTGAGATTCTACGTTTTTCATTGCTCTGCTGACGTCCTTACACACACATGCTCGTCCTTGTAAATACTACCTTGCTGTGAGAGGGTGTGTTTGTGTGTCTTGTATGTGCTTGTGTCAGTGTTTAATTAGCTGAGTTTGAGATGGGTCAGAACCCAGTGCCTTAGGTCAGTTACATTTTTTTTTATTGCTTATTGCGTTAGCTGTGCACTCCAGCAGAACAGATTTAAAACTGAGTGGTTACTTTAAGGTTAATGTTTTTAAAAAGTGCTTCAATTTGAAGTTGCTTGCATCGACATCAGAAGTGGCACATTTGTTTCCATTTCCATAGTGCTTAGCCGTGTTAGTCCTCCACTTTTAAATGTCAGAAAGCAACTTTCTGAGCAACTTAAATGAAGTCATTATATTTAACTTTGGTTGCAAAGTCTTTCTAGTCAATAAAGTTTTGGAGCCTTTCCAGTATGCAATCTCCTTAGTCACAGATGTCTTGAAATTGTGCAGTCTTCAGTTATTTTCTTGCTTTGCCTTATCTTATGTTTAGGTTTAGGTTTTTTTTTGTTCTTCTTCATAGCCCGGTAGACCTAATGGGAACATAATGGCACTTTGCAAAACATCAAGGCCATGCCCCTTTATGGGGGATAAAAAACACAAAACCTATGGATAGATGTCATTGCAGTTTGATGTGTGTTTGGATTTTAATTTTGACACATTAATATCCCTTTATTTCTTGTTAAAGAATAATTTGTTTTATAGACATGACTAATAATATTTTTGCAACCTCTCACTCAGGCTAACATAAGCGATCCATTGGGACGGCTAAAATCTCACCTGGTAGAGCAGCTGCCTCTGGATGGCATTTTTCTTGTTGCAAATGTTTGAATATGCAAAAAGTGATGGAAATAGTTGTGTAAACTAAAGAGAGCTTGAGAAAGAGAAGGTCATATCCTATCTTGCCACCACACATCTGGCCAGTTACTGCATGAAGTGGTGTCTGCTAGATTGACAATTTTTAAACTTAAAAAAAAAAAAGTCAAATAAAATCCTGAGATAAGTCTCTGGAAAGGTGTACAGGTAATGGGTTTCAGAGCTTTATGACAATCTGACAAGCATTTGAAATATCCTGACCCTTTGAATTCAAGCACTGGAAACTGCAATTGTGATTGTTTCATTTCAAATCCAGTGTGCTGGATAACAGAGCCAAAACAGAGAAACATATCTCTGTCCAAATACTTCCCATCTGCACTGAATGTGTTGAAGAAAAAGCAAATGGAACGATATGAGCCAAACAGGGAGAGGCTGAGTCATAGACTGACTGACTGACTTCCTGAGTGATGTCTGCCTAACATCATCTTGCTCATATCAAGAATTTCATACTCCAAAATCAAATCAGTGAGTTCTGTGACTTCTGTTTGAAGTGTTTCTTTCAGCTACGTGCTCTGTTGATTGGCTATGCTGACTTGATAACTGACCTTGCTACCCCTTTACAGCCAATTAACTTTAGAAAGAAGGAGATGGACCAAAGCTCTGGGTTTGCAGTGATGAGAGGAGATGACGGGATATGACGTCTACCTCCTCTGCATGATCAAAGGCACTCATCTCAGTGCTCATTTTGTTGGTGTTAAGTGTTCTTTTCTACCATCCCCTTTTCCCTTTGTTTCCTTCTTTCCAGAGCAGCAGTTTTTTGTCTGAACTGCCCCGCCCGTGTGAGATTACAAGGAGCCTGCATTTAGCTGGACAGAGTCAATAATGATGCTATTAGGCAGGAATGCCAAAAGAGAGAGGTAGAGGTTTTTTGTTAAGATTAGAGGAGGAGAGAGGAGTGTGGCAGACTGCAATGTGTGTCTGTGTGTTTCATGTTCTAATGGACCTGCCCTGGAATATTAAAATGGTCTTTAATTTTTAGGTTTCTACATGCACCAAGGTACTCTTATTGCAATAGTTTCAGCTCTATTTAGCTTTATAATTGGTGCTCAGAGGTTATCTCCCTTTCATCTTGGAAGGCAGCACATACCTGAGGGCTGCTACTTGAACACTTAAAACGTTATCAATTATGTTCCCTGTTGAAAAGGATGTTGCTGATGTAGTCACAGGTAGTTGACCTTTTGCTACTTGTCTACTGCTTGTGGTCCAGTATCTTTCACTGTCTGAGTGTGGAGGCATGAATTTTGGACAGGCTGCAGGAGTGAAAACATCAAGAAATATACTAGTACCTTAAGATGACACATAGCTGTAACAGCGAAGACAGTGTGATTCCTGGGTAGATTGGAATTGGAGCTTAAATTAGAGAGAAAGAGAATAGAAAGAGTTTATAACCTGACTTTGCCAAACTAAATCCCAAATGAGAGTTAGTCTTGAACCTCTTTTCATTTTTGAATTCATTTTCAACTTCCAAGGGGTGTTATCAATTAGGGATGTCCCGATCACGTTTTTTCCCCCCCTGATCCTGATCCAAGTAATTTAATATTGAGCATCTGCTGATGCCGACACAGTCTCGATCTGATGCTTTTGTTTAACTAGATAATACAATTCCACAGTGCACACTTTAAGAAGGCTTCTTTAAAATTATTTTAATGTTTTGCATCCAAGCTGTTCCTAGATTATTTCTTTTTATTTATTAGCCTATTATTTATTTTACAAAATAAAATGCAAAAAGACAAACACTTCCTCGAATCTTGTCGGTCTCCTTGCTATCTTGAGTGAATATCTCTGTTCCTTTTAGTCCAGTGTTTGTTTTTCCGGCAGCCTGTGTCTCAGTAACCTGAATGATCTGTATTCAGTTGAGCGTTTATTTTTCTTGTCTGCACATCTTTTGGGCAAAATACCCTTTGTTAGTAAATAAGCAATGTTGGCTTTTTACTTTGCAGAGGTGACTTTGGCTATAGTAAGCTGTGCACCGGTCTTCTGTGCTCTCTCCAAACAGGGCGCAGAAACACCATGCACTTTAGCTGAAAGCAAAACACAAGACTCTCACAGTGAGCTGAAATAAAACGAGTGCTGGTAACTTTAGTAAATAATGTAAACAAACAGTCGAATGCATTTGTGTTTATGTTGTGTGGTGTTTCGCGGCGGACAGGGCTCAGTTCCCGATCCTAAATCCAGTAGAGACAGAATGCAAGCAGAGGTGACGAAGGCTGCACTCTGCATTGCACTGCATGAAAGTAAAAACATCAGTGTGACAGCTGACATAGAACAAAGGATTGGATGTTTGATAAGATAAATATTCCCAATCCGTATCAGCCCTCAATCCAGTGTTTGAGATTGGATTGGCAGTGGACCAAAATACCTCTGGATGCAATTGGACAGACCTACAACAGACTACAGTGTACAGAGATGAGCTGTGCTTATGTAGCATCAATATGCCTGTGAACGAGTGTTGCTCTTTTTGTCATCAGTATTTAAAAATAGTACTCATCAGAAAGTTACTCATCAGCTTCAGCTATCTTAGTTTTCAAAAATGCCTCAATGACACTCCTATTTACTAAGCTAGGTTTATGCTCACGGCATTATCCCCGGTTATGTAAAGGGCAAAGGCTCTGCAAGAAGTGAGTCCCCGTCTCAAACATGCCCTAACAGTTATGACTTGCCAGCTGGAAATCTGTCCGGGGCAGAGGGGGACCAGACGCATCTGCCAGAGCAAATAATGCATGAGCTCATCAACTTGTCTGGTTCCCAGGCTTAAGACTTTTGCAATGAAACAATTTTTTTTTTCATCCTTCCAGACTGAGGAAGTTGATTATGTGTCAGGATCATTTAATGATGGAAGCCTTGGGCTTTCATTTGAATGTGGTGCCAACAGAGAGGGCACCAGCAAAACACTAAACCTGGCTCAACTTTTGCTGCAGTGCAATACGACATCATCTTGGTATGTGTTGCATTGGCTAATCAAAACTGTACAAACTCACATCCCAGGTTATACATTTATAACCTGAAGGCTTTCAATTTTTACCATTTACCTTGTGACCCAAAGATAGAATGATTGTTATTGACTTTACAGAGTAAAAGTAAGTAAAAGTAAAATAATGTCTCATAGTACTATAAACTGTTTTGCACTGTTTTGGTGTCTTATCATATTTCATTATATCATTGGGACCTGAAATAACATATTGCTACTAACTTAGCCCCTTGCGTTTTCTTGGAACGCCTAACTATAGCAATGACTTAATGAACAAAGAATTTTTTTTTATCATTGTAAAGTAGTCAATAATGTATTCAATCTTTTAATTAGACTTCTGTAAACCTTACATCTCCTTAAGCAATGTATCCTATACAACAGTTCATACCCTACAAATTAACATCCTATGAATAATATTACATCCTTACTGTAAAGTCAAATACTTAACATAAATGTATAGTTAAGTTAGTTAGTTAGGTTAAGGCAAGTAATGTTACTATGGTTAGGTTAAGGAAAAGAAACATGGTGACGACATGGCATGAAATGACGAAAAATTCACATGGCTGCGAACACCGGTCTCCTGGGGAAAGTCCTATGTTTTATGTCCCATTCACCATCTTCCACGCCTCTTTACAGGACTGCTTTATTCTTTTCTCACAGCAGTGCATTGGTCATATGATGACCTTGCCAAATATGTCGGTTATTCATGAATTCATGATGACATAGGATAATTATGAATTTTGGTGCATTACTTTTTGAAGGGAAATGTACAAACAGTGCATGAGACCAGTCTGCCTTAAGCGTTGGGGCTTGGATTAGATTAGCAAATTTCGAGTGCAAATCACCTTTCTGCATCAAAAGAGGTTTATGACTATTATTACTATTTTACTGTCGATGGCAAGCTAAAGAGAGGGTGGTTCACTGTGTCACAAATGCATGTTTGCTGCATGTCTATGATAGCTTTCCCCTCGCTCTGGGGCAGAGATGTTTACCTGACCTGTCCCTAACTCTTACCATGTGTCCACAGCATAAGCAGCAAGTCACTCCAAGTCCATTTATCTAGGAAAGCTGGGCACCAGAGGCAAGTCAGGTGATTTGATAACAGCTGCCACTGCTTGCCTTTTTTTGGTGGGGAGCACTTTTTAAATGCTGTTCTTGCAGTTCATTCTGGCCATCATTATAACACTGACTAGGGAAGGCTTGACCCACATAACACATTCAGAAAGTTCAAATGTAGTTATGAATAACATAGTGACCCATTTTCTACCTCAACAGCCAAGGTTTGAGTCCCAAACCACTTTCAGAATCTACCCTGGAATCCAAGCGGATAGTTTCCAGCTGTTCATTGCCAGCCACACCGGCTGCAGACATAAGTACACTATGTTGTATATTAGTATTTGCCAGTCAGCATTTTGGTGCTTTATTACTCATAATGATAAGCAACAACCTCAGCGCTTTTACTATTTCCCCTTTAACAAGGGCTTCCCTCAAACAGTTTTTATAGTCAGTTTAGGCTCAACGGATTGATGTCTAGACATTATTATTAAGGAAGCATTTTTCATAATGGACTTTTTAACACAGATTCATTTGATTTCATTGTTTTACGTCATGCTTTCGGAGTCTGGAGGACTCATTTGGAACACATTAGATTTACGTCGGTATAGATCTGGTGCCAAAGTTGAACATTGTATTTTTTCAGTATGGCATGACCTCATTTTCTTTACTGTGTAAGCTGTTTATGTACATTTTAGCTGAAACATATGTAAGGTTTCAGCTGCTTGGCTGGTGTGTTCAGAGTGACATTTACTGTCAAACCACTCATGCTAGAGTGATGTGCTTCTCCCCATAGACACAGACAGAGGACACATTTTTTAAGTTATTCTGTCTTCACCACATGCAGACATGTGTTCGAGCAGGATGGTCCTCAATGTTTTTGAGGACCATCCTGCTCGAAAAAAACATTTCTTGTACATTGTGAATGTGCAGGTTAACAAGAGTCCGGCCTTGCTCTTGTTTTTGTGGCCAAACTTTAATTTCCTTTTTAACTACATATTCTAAAACTTGAAGTTGCACAAATCAGTTCAGTTCTTCATTGTGGAAAAACTGACAGAAAATTATCTCCTGACTCTGCAGTTCCCTTCAGCGTTAGAGCACTTTTTTGTGTCTTCCAGGTCTTTCTTTTGGTTTCATTTGTTTTTCACAAAAACTCTTTGATAAACCACAGTACACTACATTCCTAGCTGAACATAGTGAAGCATGTAGCTGCTGATGGACAAATATTCATTAGAGAAGTTAGTGGAGACCTAAACAAAGGTAAAAGAAGTGAATGTTTTGGACTTGCGTAAGTGCGCCAGCCAGAGACACAATTCCAAATAATGCTGTTCCACTTCTGTTTGATATGTGAATAGAGGAGTGTTCACAAACACATTCACCATTTTCTAAGTTGATAATATGTTGGTGTTGTTGCCAAAAAAGTCAATTATTGTTGTGTTAATAAAATTTTTGTCTACTGGGCTTACTATCATACTGAAAAAGACCAAGCAGGGCATTACCTTCTTATAAAAGTTTAATGATCTTGATATTTCAGGGCTATAGGCTTACAGCCATACAAGAACAGGACATTTTCAGTGATAGTATATAGGAGATGAGCTCATGGGTCGCTGTGGAAGAAGACTCATCAGTTTAAGCTTGCTGGCCGTGAGCCAAATCTCTGGGATGTTTTCTGTAATGATTAAAAGGAAAGGAAAACATAGTGTACTAGATGCATTTAGCCTCTTCACAAAAGCCTTTTGCAGGTTAACTCTTTTTTTAGGTCTTCTCATACTCTTATTTCTCTCTTCCACTCAATCCTGAATCATTTACTGGAAGGTTGCACAACTGGTGACATCTGTGTCTGTACCACAGGAAAGGGTGCAAAGATAGAAAGGAAGGATAGAAGTAGAGGTGGCACAACAGGCTAAGTAAAACTTTTGATTGACACAGATGCCTGTGTGGTTTTTTTATTATGGCAAATGTGTCTCAGACAAGTGTTGTGGGAATCTGAATTACAGGCTGAAAGGCTGAAGGTCAGGCTGTCAGTGCCCTCTGCCCTTTTCTGTGAGGGATGTGTATTGGGGGAAGTCATGTATCATTAAGACCACCTTAGACCAGTGTTTTTAAACTTTTTCATTGACATAGCACACATTCTGTTCCAAAAATACCTGCGCACACGATAAAGCACATAATATACCCATGTTAAATTGAGTTTATTCCTGACAAATATAGAATTCGATGTGAAACCTTAGCTTGTTTTGATGAACCTTGTATTCTGTGTCAATCTGATGCAGCCCAGTTGCCAGAAGAAGTTGTTGTACATTTCTGAAATCCACAGATATGTTACATTTGTGTGTTTCATACTCATTTTATCGGTGTTTCTAAAGTGATTGTGGTTTTGACTACATGTATATGAGAAGGAGGAGATTGTGGATGGCATGATTTTTACGGAGATATTGTGACATTTCCCATCTGTAATTGTTGCACCAAAACGACATGTTTTTAGCCAAAACACAATCTTTCTGTGACCATAACAAAGTAGTTTTTGTTCCTAAACATGTCAACAACATTGTTAAAATGTTTCAATATATTTACCACATAAAAATGTACAAATGTTACATTTTCATGGTTTTGAGAAACGTACAATGTCAACATTTATTCTGGCGATGGGCTGATGGCACGTACATGCTGAGCTCACAGTGTTGGAAAGCTCAAAAGGCCAGAATAATCTATTTTACCATATAACCACTTAAAACTTGAATTTTTAATTTTCCCAACACACCTGGGTGGCTCTGAAGGCACTCTTATGGCACGCTGGTTGGAAATCACTGCCTCAGACATCTGAGTGTGCATCTGTGTGTGGTCGGTAGTGCTGATCTGTTCAGCTCGCACAATTAGAATTTCCACAGTAAAACAAAAGAGGCACACAAAACAGAAAACACCACCCAGTCACTTATGTGCTCTGGGATAACACCATTACTCATAAAATACGTGGTTGTAAGCTTTACAGTTTTGTGGTTGTAATATTAAGGTTGTTGCTATTTATTTTAAAGCCTTCTATTTAATTTTTTAGGCAAATTAATACAATTAAGTAGCCACATTTAATTGTAACGGGAGAGAGTGAAGAGAGTGAATCATAGTGTCAGCCTCAGCCAAGTCTTAGGGGTTTTGCCTTATTTCTACAATGGAGACCATATGTAGAAACCTCACCATGTTCTCTGTGTGTTTGCATGTGCCAGTTTTTGCCCTTTCAATGAGAGGCATTAAGAGACTTAACACTACCTGACGCCTCTCTATGCCACAGCTTTGTCCTTTTATCCCTCTCACCCTCCCTCTCCTATTTAATATGTTGTCAAGGCAATACAATGAGCATCTTTCTTACCTCTTTGCTGTAGTGCATTATGGGTAAAGAAGATGTTGCACAACACAACCCATCACAGGTCGGGTCAGTTTTGTAAGCAGTTGTGTTTTGTAAGATGTTGTTAGAACCATGAAAAAGATGTCATCAAGACTTATGGCCATGATTTGTTTGTTTTTGAGTTTTACATATTTCACAGGTGAAGAGGACAAAGATGTCTGGAGGATTTATAACAGCTTGACCCAGAAACCCAGAAAATTAGTGCCTTAACATAAAACATGGGGAGGTGCTGAGGCGTGAATTGATGACACACTTTTGACAACTATGATCGTAAATCAAACCAGAACTCTTAACACTTTTTACGCAACATTTTCTGTGCATTCACTATTTGCTTGTAAAAGTCAATTTCACTGGGAAGAGATCACATTAGATATATTAAACTATACCTTGCTTGCCCACATAAAGATGTAATTAGTGGTTGCAAATAAGTTAGGACTGTGTAAATTTGAAGTACTCCAAAAATATACCTTGCTTGCCCACATAAAGATGTATTCAAAGATGTCAATGAGAGATCAGCTCAAACGATAACTAATAATACCTGACCATGCTTTTACAGAAAAGTCCTCCAATAGATCTTCTATGTGAAAAAAGTCAGTTGAGCACACAAAGGGATGCCTGTTATGTGAAACATCTGCTTTCGAAAAGTGCTGTGGTATACTTGGCTCAAAATTCAAAATCCCTTGTGGTTTTTTTGCATACTTCAAAGAAATAAACTGAAATAGCTCTCAAAAATAAACAAAATGACTAAGTAAGAAGAATAAAGCAATACTAAATAGTCATGAAAACAATCATAAAATTCTGAAATAGTATAGAAAGGTGAACAAATGTGCTCTAGATTACTCTGTTCAGACCATTCACTGAGTTTAAGAGCATGGTGGACAGTCTGTAAAGGACAAAAGTCCTGCCTCCTGGGGGTACTTTTCTTTGAATTCCGTAGAGGAGCATGATGCAAAATCATAATTTGCCTTGAAGGACTTTACAATCTGTTAAGCATACAACAAGCTCTGTACTTGAAGTTACAGTTAGTAACTTTTACAAAAAAATATAACTTTTTTGTAATCACTGAAGTTGTCACTATATTCACACAGCACTAAATGAGACGGATAACTCATGAAAAATATCATAATCCACTGCTTACTCTATTGCCTTGTAGAATTTTTAATGGCCTTGTGAACAAAAACAACCAATCAGAGCTGCAGAGTCTCTTACACTGATTAAATATGAGTCAGATTCTGCTACCACATTGGCAATTTCTCCCTCGAAAAGTTTTCAGAAACATGTTTTAGTGTACTGTTTTGCTGTAAATGAAACCCTACTGCCATATTGAATACCATTAAACAGATCTCTAAACACTGCCCAGCTGGACCAGTTTTCTCATTTCAAGGCAAAACAGTACACTAAGATATGTTTCTGGAAATATTTGAGGCAAAAAATAGGCAATGCAGTAACAGACTCTTGATTCATATTTCATAACTAGGCGCTGCCTAGTTTGACAGTTTCACCAAAGTCCACAAAGCGATTGACATGTTTGACAGCTGCAATAGAGACTCCTTGGCTCTGATTGCTTGGTGCTGACTGCATCAATGTCTGATTCTAGCAAATGCCATTGGAGACAGTAGTAAGAGGAGTAATGACATGCATTTTTTCTGTCTCATGTACTTCTTTCAGAATATAGTCAGAGTTTCAGAAAAAAAAACTAGAGATTTCACATGTTGCAGAGATTGCAGTGATTGCTAACAGCCCGGGTAGGCCTCGCAGTCACATCAGCACAGATGATTCTGACAATGACGAGTATGTACTCTGCCCCAAAGAGTCGTATGAACCTGTTGCAGAGATTGCAAAGATTGCAGTGACTGCGGAGAGCCTGGGTAGGCATCTCAGTCACATCAGCATAGATGATTCTGCAATGACAAGGAGTATTACCTCTGCCCTGAAGAGCTGTATGCACCAATTGCAGAGATTGCAGTAACTGCTCAGAGACGGATCAAAGCCTGTCATGCAGAGTGCTGTCACCACTGATGCTAGTTTTTTGTTTTGTGCATCTAAAAATTGTGTATGTTTTCGCCTGCTTTCCTATGGTTGGGGTTTTACTCGTTCGCTTTTAGACTGTCGGTCTTTGTCAGGTGACGAATCATTTGGAACAGCCGCAGTGCTTTGCAATACATTTAACATTACACTTGTAGAATCTCTCCTCTGCTCTGCTTTACTTTCTGTCTGACCGTGGGTGTGTGCGCATGTGTGTGTGTGTCGGGCCAAAGCTCTGCTCAAGTGGAGGAGAAAAGACAGCAACACGGTAGAGACTGAAACATAAATAAGATAAATAACATAAGCATATTTCGTTTATTAAAGAACACTGTGTAGACCTGTTCTATATGAAAGTGACCTTAGATGACTTCTGTTGTAAAGTTGATGATTAACTGAAATTAATTGGTCTTTTTGTTTTTTGTTTACTTTGGTAACTTTAGTTAGCTAATTGGCTACTTCAGCCAGGCAGAAGGTATGCCTGTTAATTAGCAGCGTATTTACAGTTGTAACTTTCAAGTTGATTGACATGTTATCAGTGTTGATATGGTTATTTTATAGAGCAAGAAATCACCTCCACAACAGATTCTAGGAGCACACTGGCAGGGAGAGGAGGGAGCCAGCCGTGTGCTAGATGCACTAGACAGGGTTTTAGATGTCAAAAAAAGGGCATGGAAGAATTATAGTAGTTGTGAATGCTTCACATTCACACCCAATGACACTAAGCTATTTTCATAAAAATTTCCAATTGTTGCTTAAGGCAATTGTTTTCAGTATTATGCATTCTTTCACTGTGCAAACTCTGTACATCCAGCCCGAACAAATAATGCACAAATGTTTTGCCCCGACATGAAACAGTCTTTCTCAGCATCTCTCTTGCTGCATGCAGACATAGGCCTAATGTTTACAGAGTTTGAAGACAATGAAGTAAAAAGTGACACTCACACCTCTTGCCAAATAGTACTCAGTCCTGTTTTAAGCAATATATTATTCACTAACCTTTTCCCTCTTCTTCCTTCCACATTTATCTACAGTCCTCTTTTGCGGCTGGCATTCAGACACAAAGTCTAGGCGGTCACCCAACCACAGAGACAAGATTACATTCAACTCTTTCTTTTTGTGTTTTTCCTTGAAGAAATTCACAGTTCCACACATCACATTCAGTCACACTGATCTTTAAGATCTTAAAGAAAAGACATCTTTTTTGGGCCCACTATGACTCCACACTTTCCCAGACCAGAAGTAAATGGAGGATCAAAACATATGCAGTAACAAGTTGAAATCATTATTTAATTCCTTAACTTTACTGCCTATTATGCAATTATGACGTCTAGATAATTTTTATGAAGATCAAGAGCGATAATAGGACGCAGATGTTGACAGATATTTTGCAATCCTTGGTCAACCACAACAGTCATTTCCTCAGATAATTTAAGGAGATTCTGCTGTCAGGAACATAGTGTCAGGGAGGTTTGTATGTGCAGGCTGAAACAGTTTACTTACAATATTATGTTTTTATAAAGTTATATAGCACCCCATACACACAGATTATTATGCACACATTTATGGCAAGGGATTTCCATTTGCTGCAAGGTTGCAATGTTTCTTTGGTTGCATGAATGGTCAAACCACAGAACCACACAAATGACAATCAAAAAATGACATACACACATGACGCCACGCACTTACTAAGACTTACCCTCAGTTTACATCCTCTTCTACGTTCTTTCTCCAGCATCAAGTCAGATGGATGACTGGTGAAGGGTTCAGAGCCGTCATGTGTATCTTGAGCACACTCCCCATCAGGCCATGCATCTGGGAAGGATTACATGCCTGTGTCTGTGGTGTGTGCATCAGTTGGGTCTCACTGTATGTTTATGTGTGAGTGGTTTTGTGCGATTATTTGAACTCATGAATGCCACTATTAGAGATCTGCGGTTTTGTGGTGCATCATCCGGAGACACATCCAATTGCTTCAAGTAAAGTGAAACAAGAGAGGCAGAGTTTAGCTGCCTGGTGGTCCTGCTCTTTCTATCTGTGTTGGCTGTGGGGAGAAGTTTCCATCACAAGTTTAGTTTGCCGTGGTTTGAAATCAAGCCGTCATCAGCTCTGTCGCTTCGGGCTAAACTTAAGTCATTAGATAACTGCTGTTGAAGTAAGACAGGGCAAAAGATGCAGTTTAAAGAGGCGAGGGTTTGTAAGAATGGGTGGAGATCATAGGGAAGCACAGCAATAAGTAACAGAAAGAAAATATAGCGAGGAAACAAAGGGGCAAAACTGGAAGAGAGAAAAGCTAAGACAAGACTGAGTGTTGGTATTGCAGCCAGAGGAAGAAGAAAATGGATACATTTTGAATACAGTCAGTGTACATCAAGCAAAAATGTGACTTTATTATTGTAGAACATTGGCGGTCTTCAATGCATTATGGAGAATATACCTGATAGTAGATCCTAGATGACTTTTCTGCTATGACACATGGAAATATTTTATTTGGTGAATTCTTCTTAAACTTCATACTATTAGAAGTAAAATGTGAATCATTTTTGATCTGTCACCATTAGAAGCGTTGTTAAATTTCTGTAGCACTGAGGAAATGCTTGTGTCAGTGTCAACATATGAAAAAAAAACAGGACTTTGTTTAAAATAAATGAAGATTATTATCTTGTGAGGTCCTCATTATGCTTTAAATAGGCAACACATATGAACTTGGAAAAAAAGCAGGAATGTTTACAAAAATCTTTCTGACTGATCTCATCACCGTGTCTGAGTAAAATTGGCCAATTTGAGCTAATTTAATTAGTGATTTATATCTCTATCAAAAAGGCAGGCAAAAAAAAAGAATGAAAAGTACCATGAAGGGATAAAGAGTTAATGAGTTATACAGTTAACAGCTAAAAAAAGAATGGCAAAAAGGCAAGTTAGGATTTATGAAAGGAGAAACTTTAACAATTAAGTGCGGCATATTGTACGCAGTATACTCAGTATACTCTAATCATCACTCTAAATGTGATGGCTGCTCATAATTACAGAGCAGTTTGTTGTTGACCTTTTGTCCACAGCCAGTTTGTTTTTTTGTTAAGTGGACTTTTGTGCCTTATGTGTCTGCAAACTTGTTTGCTCATTTGTATGCTGTATGTATAGTGCTGGACACTTTCCTCACTGAGGAACACTAATTGCACTGTGTGCTGTTTCACATGTGTTTTCTCAGTGGGGCTGATTAAATGAATTATGCCCCATAGCTGATGGTCAGGATGAAAGCCACTTTTTTTCTGGCAGATTTTACCCTGAGTCAGCAGAATGACAGAGAACAATGTGTGTTTACGGCGTCTGTTGCTGGTAAGTGCTATAACAGCTTCATGTTGTGTAACCTGTTGGATTTTGTTGGACAGGGGAAAGCAGTAGAACCTCCTTCACCTGACCGTTATTTGAGTAAATAATTTATATTAGTAACATACAGTGGCTCATTAAATCAGTTTGAAAAAGCAGGCACATTGGACATTTTATTAAAGATTCAGCGTGTGAAAGACTCAGCGGGATTTTGTGCCCTATAGCAGCGAGATTTGCAGTGTCCATTGTTCAAGAGGTTTTTACCACAAGCTGTGAGTTTTTGGAAAGGTATGAAAACGCCACTCTGGGCTACTGTAGAAACATGTCGTTGAATATGGTGATCTTCATAAATGAGGATCCACTCTATATAGCAATGAATGGCTCATTGCAACGTAATGAAAACATGACACAAAAAATATACTAATTATATTTTATTTAAATAATTTAAATTATATTTTCTATACTTTAATTATATTATATTTTAATTTCTGCCAACATACAATAAAAATCTTGGATGATGAATGAACAGCTGCCTGTATATAGGCAAAAGAATACAACCCATTGTGACTGAGTTGCTGCTGGTAATGATGAACAGAAGGTTTAGGTTAGGGTTTCCTCGTGTCATTCACAGAACTATTTTTCTTGAGCTTTGTAATTAGGATTTTATAAACCAGAGTAATTGTGAGTTAGGAACATCCTGGTCTTTGCCTTTAGCAATGAAAAAAATACAGTAAATATGATTGCTGCCATTGCAATATAAACTTTTCCCACTGTGGCAAGGGGTCCTGGAGGCACAAAGCACAAAAAGAGCATAACTTTCCCAAAGTGCTGCATCATCACACGGTCTCAACACTGGAGAAATGTCAGCACAATGTCTCTTTCAATTGTCTGTCATGCAGCAGCTTGCGAAGCTCCCCTGTCTTATGTATTGCTGCCAAAGTTCTGAATTTATTTGCTTGGAAGACATTAAAGGCTGTGACCTTTCAGTGCATTGGCCTTGGAGTTCCTTGCTGCTGATGTTGTAAGGAAAGAGAAACTCACGCTGCAATGAATGCGTGAGTGATTCCCAGCAAATTACTTAAGCCTGAACATCAGTGGAGGTAAAACTGAGTTTGCCATTGGACAGATGCCCAGTTTGTTCCATCCCATTAGACTTCCTCTGCGTGCTTAAGCTTACACGTGATTTGCAGATGCATGCTTTTACAACCGGCATTACGGATGAATGCTATAAATATATCAAGGTGGAGTAATTTGTTTGATCATTTGTTTCAAGTCCTCTTTTGTCAACAACCTACAAAACAGATGAAAAAACAGGATGAGATGCAGATCTTTGTTTGTTTTTTCTCTTTGTTGTCCCTTCTTGTCAGACTGTAGAGCATTCTTTCACTCTGAGTTTATTCACGTGACCATGTTCATGCCACTTATGTGTTCCTTGTCATCACAGAGAAAGCCATTTCCTGTGGGGCAGCTAAAAGATTTTCCCTGTATGTGTAGTCATGTAAGTCATTCAGCTGTTAATGAGGAACATAGCTTTGCTCTGAGTTACCCAGAATGAATTTGTCCATTTGTAAGGTTTTGATATTTTGTGCAAGGAACCATTGGTTTTGTCTAGAGATGCACTGATTATAATTTTTTGGCTGATTCCAATTTCCACTGGAAAGTGGAAACTTGGCCTTAAATAGTCAAAATGCATAAATTATATCAAACATGATTGTCTCATTAGGCACTTATAAAAGTTATATTTAAAAATAAATGTTCATATCTATTAAAAAAAACAAAATTCACTCATTTGGCTCTTTAAACCATTAATCAGTTGGTGGTGCTGTCAGATCATGCTTGATTGACAGTTCGTTTTCAGTTCGGGGAACGTTACCTTATGTAATTTCCTCTCTCTTCAGTCACTACTGTTTAAACATTTTGTTGCCTCAGAAGAAACCACCAGATTTATGAAATAGAATCTTATTCTGTAAGAAAGCTAGCTCACAAAGTAGGTTAGACCTGCCAACCCTGAGTTTTTATTTAACTATACCTCCTGGAATATGACGCTAATTGCCTCAGCGTTATCATTAGCTATTCTATGTGAAACTTTTGAGCTTGTTATCCAATATCCCAGCAGTCTGATGATTATCTTGATTAAATGGCTAATTAGCAGACTGGGCTAGACCGCCCAGATTTATGTTTTGATAGAGTTATACCTTGCGGACAAAGGACCTAAGTATTTTAACATCGTCTATCCACTGACATGAATCGGTTAGCATTAGCTTTGCTTCGCTACACTTAATGAATTAGTCAGCTCTGTGATTAACACAGATTAGGGTGGTACACCCTAATTTGCTAGTTGGCTAAGCATTATAGCTTTCAAACCATGTGCACTATTTATGGGATGAAGTGCAGATTTTGAGAACAGCATGCTGTTGCTCTGACTTACTGTCTGTGCTGCTGTTTGCAACATGAACCATTGTGCTGTGAATGCATGTAAATTTGATCAGCACAGGATTGGCTATATCTGAGACTGATCAGCCACCAGTCATTGCTGATCAAGCTCAAAATAAGCCAATGCCGGTCACCAGCCAATTGTTGTGTTTGAAGCAATAAGGATTTTCCCTTCCCTTACCACAGTTCATGAGGTGCATTTGGGTAAGGTACTTGAGCCCAGGCAGTTTAAGTGGACTTCAGCAACTAGGAAGCTCCCAGACTTCAATGTTTTAACTCTTTGACTTTGGTACTGGCATTATGAAGAAGCTCTCATACTCTTCCTTCTAAAGATGCATAAATACATAACAAAAGAGGGAAAAAAAGGACAGCAGTGCCAGGGTTATCTTGATACCTCAAAGTCAAATATTGTTACACAGTTTGAAGGGTAAGGTGTCTGTCGTGTCATTGATGAGTATTAGCTATGGTTTTCCGCAGTGCTGGTGCAAAGACGGGGGCTGTGGTTATGGACACCGTAGCCAAAACAGTCTAAAGAATACTTACAACAGCCATGAGAACTTCTCCCATAAGAAAAGAGAGGTCAGCTTTTCCATCTCTAAAGAGTTTGGCTCGAGATCCATGTTCCGTTCAGAGCCGCCAGACACATTTCCATGTTAGTTTTAAAAAGTGTCTCTGATCGCCGCAAATGTTCCTTCACTCCACCTTGCGGATATAAAAGGATGCCAAAATCTGGGTCATTTGGAAAAAGGCTTCTTGCTTCTTTGTGTACATTATTAAAAAAAATAAAAAGTGCTTATGGAGTGCTTTTCAAGAATAACTGTAAGGTGATGCTGGTTGCAGAGCAAAGAAAAATGAACGCTTCTGAATCCTCGTTGCGTGCATTGTGAAGTTATGTCAAACTCAACAACCTTAAATGTTTTACTTTAAATATCACTTAAGACAGAAGCATAATAGAAAGCTTGATGATAAGTATATTTAAGAAGTCTTAACATTAAATTTGGGCCCTGGTCTCTAGACAACACTGTTGTAAAACAGGTCAAACTGTATCCTTTTTCAAAAGTCAGGGAGCCTTTGTAATTGCCCTCTCTTCAACAAGGGAAACCTTGTTTCCCAATCTGCTTGCATGTGCAAAACTGCAGTGTGTGTATGTGTATATGTGCCTGTGTGTGTATGCACTTTTTGCAGCCCCTCATCAGGCTCATTCCACAGCACAGCTGCAGTGGCTGAAGTCACACAGTTTGACTCAAGAAGGGGCTTAGCAGCTCATTAACGGATAGAACAAAGAAAGCTGAGAAACAGCAGTGACTACCATCACTGGCAGAAGTACAGAGCACAAAAGATGGCCCTGCTCTGGACAAATCCTAGGCAGACATTAACACACGAACTTTACAAAAACTGAATGGAAAAGTCTTTTGTCTGCAACCAAAGATGAGTCGATAACACAAGAAATGGCAAGGAGGATTGTTACAATTAATCGATTAGTCAGCTCTGACGTTCACAAAATCAAATGCATTTTCCTTATGTATTCAAGTCTAACTTCGGGTAAAATGTCAATGTTACCAGCTTTGGTGCATCAGTGACAGAGTGAATTGGAAGTTTTGTCAGTACAGATCTTTAAATATTTATCATCATTGTATCTGTCTTGAGAAACATTTATGACAATAATTCCAACTTTCCTTGTCTTTGCTTTCATGTTTTACCTCTATCATCTGTGATTTTTTAAGTGTCTTTGTCACATTTCCCCCTCTCCCTTTCTCTGTTAGTTAAATATATCTCCTTTCCTGAAGTTTTTCCTCACTGTAGTTCATATTGTGACATTTTAATCTGGACATCCGTACAGATCTGCCAAAAGCAATATTTGGCTTAGGACAAGAATGCTGTCAGTTATTCATCTTATGCAGACTTTAGCCTGTGGCCTTATTAATCACAGAGCCTCTTTTTGTTGTTTCTTTGCAGAGATTGGACCCGTAACAATCACAACAGACCCCAAGAAGTTCCAGTATGAGCTGAGAGAGCTGTACGTTCAGGTGGGTTCGGAGATCACGTTCATCGAACGAAAAAAGCGGCAGCAGTAGCCTGAATGCCATAGCAGTAGCATAAGGTCATCTGGCCTTGATAAAAATGGGAAACTGTGGTAATACCAGATGTCTGGGAAGGAAAGTTTGTTAGCTGATTAAGACCGGTCAATCCACATTGGACCACGAAAGAAGGTGTAAACAATGATTTATTTTTCCTTACTTTTAAAGGCTACTTGCAGTTTCTGTTCCCAGTTTTAGAGGGTTTTCTTTTCTTATTCATAAAAAGGTAGCTCATGTTCTAGCACTCATGGTATTGGTCATATGTTATGTTGTTACTGTTGCAAAAAAAACCCAAAAAACTTTCTTCATCCCAAGTTTATTTGCCTTCCTGCACCATTACAAACAAATGTATAAACAAAAATATAAAATGGCTAGACAGCTAAACAGAGATCTGCCAAGTTCACATTTTTGTCTAATCACTCAGAGAGAGAAAGGAAGTTGTGCAGAAACCTTGCTGTGTACTACTTGGGCAAGGAAAAGCTGCAAAGATGGAACTCATATCTAATGCCTTTGTACACTGCATGGTTTGTTCGACTCAGCTGGACTCAGTTAATTTTTGGTACCAGGTCCTTGTCACTGTTTTGTTATCCACTGAAGTTTGTACCCCCTAACTTTAGATGGAATTACTTTTGCCATAGCAATGCCGTATAAAACTGTTATGACATCATCATCAACGCAACACTCATTGAATCCTTTCATTGGCATCCAAACAGAGGAACGACGGCACTTAGTTAATTGTACAACATAGTGTAGCGTGTCGCATAAGTGACAATTCTAGTGATGATTTTCTATGACCAATTGGAGGTCTGCAGCAGTTTTAACTTCAACCTCTAGTATTGGCTCACCTTGCTTAGAATCTCAACTGAGACAAAATAAAGTACCAGGTACTATCCACAACTTGTGCCAATGGCAAACCAAGAAAAAGTGAGTCAGGTTTAGTTTGGTTCCATGCATTGGACATGCAGCAAAGTATGACAGAGACAGACAGACAGACAGACATGGTCAGAGATAAGCAGCATTCAGAGGTCTGTCCTTTGAAGAAAAAGATTTTGGCAAGTATCTGTGCATCCTTGGCATGTGCAACAGTTAATCTGGTGTGCAAGCGTGTTGTGTGTAGAATGGAAGAGATCCAGTTTCCTCTCACTTGCTGCTTCATTCCTGAGTCTGTTTTTCCTCCCTCACCTCTTCACCTGCACAACCCCTGAAGAGGTTTTGGCAGGAGTGCATGGAAAACATACTCCTTGGAATTGACATTTTTCTTGAAGTTGAAATTCTCTGGACATGAATGCCATTGTGTTTAAGGGTGAAGATGTTTGGAAACACTTAATATTTTTAAGCCACAGGAACAAAAGTGCACAAGGGGGTTATCAGGCTTAGTGTTGGGGGCGAAGTCCAGAGGGAGGATGTTGGGGTTCAGGACAGACAGAGGATTCCTGTCTCTTCACCATTCTCCCTTCTGGGCCTAAGTCCGTGGGTCACTTCATTCCAGATGTTACACTTGGGGGTGATGCATCCTAGCTAGCTGTTGAACCCCTCAGACAGACAGAAATGTGTTGGAACGCTGCACAGAACGTTTGTCTCCGACTAAGGCTTTGACTTTTGCTCAGCGAGGAAGTCACGCAAGGCATCATGGGGCTAGAAATAAGGTGGATAGGATCATAAGATATCATATGAACTGTTGTATGATGATAAATCACACATTCACATATATGTCACGCTTTTTCTATGACTATGTTGCAGGCTGCAACATTGCTCTTTTATTCTTCTATTTAAAGCAGCATATTTTTATAAAATGCAAAGTTTGTGAATTGGGCATATCCTAGCCTGGTAAAACCATCCTGATGACATGATCTCAGCATTCTGTTTCTCTCTCTGTATCAGTCAACTCTATGCCACCCCTAACACTTTCAATGGGTGGGACACTGGCCCTGACAGACAAACATCTTCAGCTAATCCTGACATTAGCACTAGCCTCTGCTACACAAATACATATAATTATTTTGTATTTACTATTTTTATGTGACGGGGTCCTCGTCAACAACAACCCCCATGAGGTTTTTCACAACACACTGGAGTTGCCAGCATACTTAGGCATTTCTCATTCATCAATGACCTGCCTATGGACAGCTGGATACCAGTTAGCAGCCTCCTTATTGTATGCCCAAAGTATTGTGAACATTGATCTGCACTGCAATGATCCCCAGCTGAATTAACTTCACTTTTTGTGGTCTTTACTCTAACAACGTTAAAGTTAGAGCTTGTTGCTGAGGGAGCCGCCATTACTGTTCTGCAAGCAGTGGCCTGCTTGTTTTATTGTCAACTACAATGCAGTCCCTGATTGGCTGCTTGCATTTTCAGCTACCGTTGGGATGCCTCATTGGCCCGACTGGACTGTAAGCTGTGTAAAGTGTGGCGGCAGAGAGTCCAGACTGATAGAAAGAGTAAAACAGAATGTTGAGCTCATGTCATCATGATGATCTTACCAGGCCAGGCATTTCCAACAAAAGACATTTTTTTCAAGACATAATGTTGGTGCTTTTTATGTATTGCTGATTGGAAAGTCAAGCACCAAGGATGTTCACAAGGTTGTTAAAATACCAAACTCACTCAAATGCAATTTTATTTTAAAAAATTGAAACAGGTAGAGTAATGTGAACGAACCATCACAGAGTGATGTTTCAAGAGAGTCAGTATTGGCTTTTCTTCTATTATATGCCTGCTAGTTGTAATACTTTAATAATCCAACTGACTGAAGTCATGAAATGACGCTATTGATAATTTTATATTGCATACACTTTTCGGCCATTTTGTTAGTTACATATGTACAATTAATGCATCTGTTGTGCCAAGAAATAGATCTGTATGATGCATATTATGTTCAATTTTGGTTGGCATTGTCATTTTACAGGCATACCCATTAAAATGGCCATGTATTACCTTAGATTACATACTTAACTAATATACTATTTCATACTATTTGCTGACGATATCCTTCTCTTTCTCAGGGAGGTGGGGACTGTCCGGAGATGAGCATTGGTGCAATTAAGATTGCCTTGGAGATCTCCTTGCCGGGATCCTTTATTTATGTCTTCACAGATGCCCGTTCCAAAGATTACAAGCTGACCCATGAAGTCCTGCAACTCATTCAACAGAAGCAGTCACAGGTTTGGATATTACTGCTACATACAGTACATTGTATACAGGTTTAGAAGTGAAGAGATCGATTTATTTTTTTTTTGTGTGTGTGTGTGTGTGTGTGTGTAGGTTGTGTTTGTGTTGACAGGGGACTGTGATGATCGGACTCACATTGGCTACAAGGCTTACGAGGAGATCGCCTCCACCAGCTCTGGACAGGTCTTCCATCTAGACAAGAAACAGGTCAATGAGGTAAGAGTATTACTGGAAACGGAAATTTGGAGCTCCACTTCTGTTCAAGAAAATCGTCTTTCTGGTCAGCGTGCTTTGGTCACAGTGTTCAAATCATTTCAGCTTGGCCTGGATTCTACCCTTAAGCTGTGTAAATTAAATGGCAGTTGAAGGTTTTACAGCCCCTCTCATGTCTTTTGCGGTGCCCACTTTCAGGTCTGGACTCCAGATCAAATGTGCAGGAAACATTTAATTGATTGATGCATACCGTAGCTCTTTTTAACCTCTCCAAGAAGTGTAAATCAGCAGTCTTGGACTGGGCAGTGAGTCAAAGTCTGAAGTTTGAAAAGAATCGCTGTGTTATTACTGTAAGATAAGAGTCATTGCTGCAGTGGGAGGAAGGGGTTTGAGATTTTGAACAATTTTCTATAGGTTTGCACTGGAGTCTTTCACTTTTTCGTCTTTTTAGTATTTCTCTATATATCTATTTTATTCACCTTCTTCTTCACTGTCTCTCTCACGTTGCTTACATTTGCACACATCACTTTCACTAAAATGTAAGCACTATCACATGCAACACCCTTTTCACAGTCCAAGCTATTGCGCAAGATTTCAAAGAAGGCAAAAAAGTAAATTAGAATTGTCATTTTTTTCCACTATTTTTGAGAAACACAAGTTTCGAATAACTTTAGCATTGTTTGGTTTGTTGGCAGTGCTTATTGGTAAAATGCTTGTGGCTAGAGTTGTGCAGATTTCTGTTTTTGCCGGATCAGTCAAGTATACAAGCCTAAAGTGGTTTGATTTTATGCAAATTGGCTGACACATTCTGGCAAAGTAAAAAAGGTCCTCTACATCAGCAACCTGTGCTGACGGCATCACGGCCCTAAATCCAACTTGTATTATGTCAGTAATAAACAATGTGATAAAAATGATTATTAAAATATGTTTGATTGTGTATAAATTTACTAACAGAGCCACTATAGTCTGAAAGGGTGCAAGATGAGTACGGTAACATGAAAGAGATCATATTTCAGTAGAGGTGGGAGGCGGGGAGAGTAGCACACATTGTGTTTGCTTGAAAGTTTGTGTTTACTGGGGAGACATTGTTTGTTTACATGACGTAACAGCAGTGCATGTTTAAGAGACCTATGCCTAGTAGTAGAATTTAGTATGCTGGTCTGGTCTGCTCCGGCTCTTAATATCAAACTGGTTTGAAAGCTTCTACACAGGCCCAACCCTACTTGAGGCCTTAAGAAACAAAAGGATGAAAATCCCTAATTACTAATAACTAATATTTCAGACTATATAACATGTATTATTTTGAAATCATTGCAGTTCTATATGATGAGCAATTTTACTTTTTGTACCTTTCATATATTTTGATACTAATCAAAATACTTTTGTACTTTTACTTAGGTAACATTTTGAATGCCGGACTTTTACTTGTGGCTAAATGGGTTTACACCGTGTTTTTACTGCTTTTATAAAAGTAAAATATCTAAGCACTCTTTTCACCTCTGCTCTCTCATCACAAATGCCTGTTTTGCATATTATGGGTGTAATTGCGTCTGGGTCTCACACAGTAGCTGTTGAGTTCTCCAGAGGGACAGGGGAACAAGGGGGCAGGACACGGGGGAATGTTAGAAACTTCCTGAAGAAAGTTTTGCACATGTTGAGGGGATGACCTTGTGAGCAGCTGAGGGGGTAATTCTGTGTGTGTGTGTGTGTGTGTGTGTGTGTGTGTGTGTTTGTGTGTCAGTTGGTAGATTATTCATGTTTAGGAATGTTTGTCTTCATCTGTTAAACATTATGGTCTCAAAATGAAATACCTTATCTAACATCGATACCATCAAAAACACAGCCTGCATTTCCCACACTATATATTCTTCACATGTACCTCCTGCAGGTTCTGAAATGGGTAGAGGAGGCAGTGCAGTCATCCAAGATCCACCTGCTTTCCACTGATCACGTTGATGGGGCCAGCAACACTTGGCAGATGCCCTTTGACCCCAGCCTTAAGGAAGTCACCGTGGCCCTCAGTGGCCCAGCACCTAACATTGAGATAAAGAACCCCCAGGGTATGATCAGTTTTACCATAAATATAAACAGTACTGTCAGTGGTATCCTAAAATTCTTAATTTTGTTTGATTGACATATTTATTAGGTCATATACTGTATGTATACAGTATATACTATATATACATTTGAAGAAACAACAGTTGCAGATGCCTCTATTCAGGTTACGAGGGCTAATTAAATGGCTTGATGTGTGTAAACATGATTTGAATCATATGTTGTGGTTGTAACATTCTCGAGATCTCAACCCATGGTAACATCTTTGGGAGCTTTGTAATAAAACGCTCTCTCCCACATCATAAAAACACCACATGAGAGATTAAATATCTTTTGGCAAAAATATCTTTCAGTGTTCCACTTAAGCAGGGGTGTCAAACTCAAATACACAGTCAAAGTCACACGGCCAAAATTAAAAACTGGGACAAAGTCACAGGCTAGACTCGATATTTTTTGAAAAATTGACTACAATTGAGCATGATAAACTTTTTCATATGGAAACAAACTTAAGTTTTGCTTAAACATTGAATCTGGAACAAGCAAAGCTTATTAATATTATAAACACATGATAAAACAAATTTCAAATAAAAGACACATCAGTGGCATTCTTTCTTATTTTTATTTAAATAAATAAAATTAAATTAAAAAATTCTTATGCCCCTCTCTCTATCTGTAGCCTTTCGAGTTCATTTTCAATTGAAACCTTTTTTCACAGGCCAACAACAAAACAACCAAAAAAATAATAATATAGATACTCTGCCTCCCACCTGTCTAGAAAGCTCCTGTTTTCAAAGTCCACCTTTCGTTTTGCTATTTTTTGAGAGGGATTGCTTAAATTTGTGGGGGTTTTTATGTGAAACAAAAGGCTTAAAAATGATAGTAAATGCAGACAATTTTCATGACTTTTTCTATAACAAAGAAAATTCATTGCGATGTTTGCATAGATAATGACACAAAATTTGCTAATGCAGCAACAAGATACATCCAGCACAGCTACAGTGGATTCTAAAAGCAGAAGACCTGTCCAAACACCATGTGTGAACTTCAGGTCTTCTGTGGGTCTCTCTAAATCAAAAAGGAGCTCTTTTTTATAATTGTTTTGGATCAAGGTTTCACAGTCATGCAGGAAGAGTTTGAAAAAGAAAAGGACAATTTACTTTTTAGGAAGTGAAGATAGCTGTAGCTGGTAGAAGCTGAAATACAGTATGCAGACAAAGTAGAGGTTTTTTTTCTCTATCATAGAGCTGGATCAATTTCAACATCATCTGGGGCCCACTAATATAGCACATGTTGTTTCATTTACCTTCAGCCTGCTGTTTAATACTAAAACCATTTCCTGCATATGTTGACAACTTCAATATTGTGTGTGTAACTTGAAACATCAAGAAGTGTTAAGAATTCATTTATATCAGTCAAAGCTGCAGAAAAGGTGAATAATTGTCTCAGTGTTCATGTTTGGCCTCCAGGGAAGTTCGTGGGGAAGAGCGACGGCCTGACGGAGCTCCTGCACATTCCCAACTCTGCCAAAGTTGTCAACATCAAGGACCCACAGCCTGGGATGTGGTCTATCAAGGTAAACAATCCATTCTTTTAGGGAATGTGTGTAAAATTACAGGCTTCTCCTAACAATTCCCAGAGCTTAGCTGTCTTTTCAAAAGACATACTGTCAACAGTTCAGTAGTATAACCTTGAAATGAGGTCACAACTCACACCCCAGGAGGGAGTTGTGCCCTTGAGGAAGGTTCTTAAGTTGAATTACTGCAGTAATATATCAGCATGTTGAGATACAGTGATACGTAATCAATTTAGCATGCATGTAGTCTGGTGAAAGCATCTCTCTGGAAACAAAAACATGATCAGAAAGACACGTTTGAGAACTGAGATGATTTTTAAGACAGTCCAGGTAGATGAAGATAAAGTATGTTCAAGGCTGCTGCTGTCAACACAAACCACTACATTTTTTGTTTGGGGCACCCTTGCTGTTGTTTTCCCCTTGCAGAGTTGAAACTTTTTGCACCCTGCTGTCGAGGTAATGCTAAAAAAAGGTCACACATTTGACTCCCTGCACTGTCAATGCCAGATGTTGGGAAATGACAAGCATTTTTACCTGAGTGATTTGTTGTAGGGGCCCCGCTAGCATTGGCCCCTCTATTCTCTGTAGACTCCTTCTGGGACACTTTCCCTCATTTCAGCATAGCTGTGTTGTGTTAGCACCCATTTGATTTACAGGGGAAGAGATTAGATGAAAATGTGTGTAATCTCTGTGTTTCCTCTTGAAGAAAAGTGCAGTTTTGAGAGGATGCATGTATGCTGACGTTTTTGCATATTTGCCGTAGATTCAATTGGATTCCCTGTGATTTGGTCCGGCACTTTTACACTTCTAGCCTCATTTTATTTTTGCAAAATATGAAAACTCCCTGATTATTACTACAGTGCCTCTTTATTGCTGGGCCTCTTCTTCTCTTTTTCTTGCCATTCCTTTTATTGCGTCTAATCCCCTCTCAGCAGGCAGTTATGACATTATGGGTTATTATCGGCATTATGGGAGATCCATTCACAGTTTAAATAGCATTCATTTGTCTGGATGTACAGGCCTCTCAAAATAGTAATATGAATGTGGAACATGCATTCAATCAGTGATGCATTTTTGTTTATGGACTGAGGTTATTCAATGTATAGGGTAAGCCAATCCCTTTTCAGTTGTGTCTGCACTTAACCCACAGGTTAATCTCATGCTGTGGTCTGTCACTAAACACCAGTGTAAGGAGATTTTTCTCTGTACATAGAAAAACTGGCAGGAGCTCAACATTTCTTACCGTGGCATTTTAGGCTGTCTTTTTCCTTTGTGATAGAGACTAGGAAACTCTTCCCCCGTATGTTACTTTATCGCTGACTACAGCAAATTCGCAAAAAACTTCAGCATACATGCATTGATCAGGATCACCATTGGAATATATATACCATTATATATGCTGTTCCTAAAGTGTCCTCTGTGTAGACGGAGCAGCCGAACAGCAAGCGCAGAGAAAGTGAAACTTGAGGATTCATTAAGCTTTGACAACTTTACTTCAGCCTCTAAAGGCCATTTAAGGAACTACATTTTTTGGCACTTCGGAATTGGCTTCATTTCTCATCAGTTGTCACTCGTTTCTACCTGATCCCCAACATAAAGGGTCGTACCGAGAATCATCTGTGACAGGCTCAACCCAGACTCCCTATGAGAGGTATACTATGTTTTATCTAGGTTTCTGTCCAGAATCGTTTCCCTTTTTAAGGGTTCTAACAAGAATTCAGCCAGGGGGTTCATCAACAATGACAAAACACAAGTGAAAGAAGTTGATTAATGAGATCCCAGATGCAGTTACAGTACATTTAAAAATAACATGAAATCATGGGTTAACATTTAATTTTAAGGGTGAGCATCTCTTAACACTAATGCTTTCAACAATTGCTTTAAGAACTCTTTCTGCCAGAAAGGTTCTTCAGATGTCAGTGGTTTTGGGGAAAACCTTTTGGAACTTTTATTTCTAAAACCTATCAGAGGGTTTTGGTTGAGCTCTATGTTTTCAGACTTCAGCCACGTTGTTGAGCTGTTCCACGGCAAGTGCTCGTAGAAGTGATGAGGAATATCAAACAGACAAATAGCAAAACAGACATTGCATCCTCCTGTCTCATTTCTGTCCCGTGTTTGCCTCTCGCTCTGCTCCCTGTCTCATCCTTCTTCGTGAATCTCTTTCTGTTACATGTCTTCCATTTTGTTTTCTCATGTGTCTTCCTACCATCACATTTACTCCTTTAATTATCTCCCTTGGAGAAGCATAGGAGAATTCTCTGTTCTCTCTATTTAGTCCCAATACATCTTGTTTTTCCCATTTTTCCTCTTGGACTCTGCCTTTTTCAACCTCAGTCCCCTCACCACTCTACCTGTCTTGCAGACTAGAGATATCTTCCTCTCATTTGTAGCTGTGTTTCCTAGGGCATCGAAAGAAATGTGGATAAATACTTGAGGGGGATTTCACTGTTCTGCCATGCTGGGTTTCAGTAAGGCTAATGGCCTGTGACATCCCAGTGTAGGAGCCAGACCATAGATTGTGTGTGAAAAGGAATTTGATCCATTTTAATCTGCCTTTAATTGGATGTTGGGTTAGAGTGTAGAAGGTGGTCTGTACCCACTATCACCCCCCCCCCCCCCCTTTTTTCTCATACTTTTACTTCTTCACCTTACATTGTGCTAAACTCAGTATATTCTACAACTATTACTAAATATGATTAATGTGCAAATACATTGTCTGCAATTAATACAGAGGAAATAATGAAATTATCATTTTAGCACTAAGAGGAAATGATACCAGGTGTGCACAGACATATGCAAGTCAAAAATCCTTTGGCGTCTATATAAGACGTACCAGACTTAACTCTAATGTTAACCCATCTGTGGTGGTGGATGGGTCCAACAAACACAGGACTTGTACCTCAGACATTGGTGTTTGTATCCTGTGTGAAACCAAAAGTCAATGTTGACTTTGTTTGAACAACATAATGTAGTTAAGCAGACTTATTTTAACCCAAACCACAGACTTTTTTCTAATCTTGTTGCCTAAACCTAAAGCATTTCTGGTGACAATACCTCTTTCTTGTGAACATGAGAGTTTATTTTGAAAAGACACTATGCATGCAACAAGCTAAAATGGACACACCGTCCCTGAACGTTTTTTTTTTAAAGTTTAGAGCCACTTACCAAGCTGCAATATTTGATGAGTTGAGAATGTGAAAATTTGCCAGTCACCTCTGTTAGATTAAAAAAGAGGATCTTCATTAGTGGTAAAAATATCTTGAGTTTATGCTTTGTGGGACTGTGTGTATATTTAAATGTGTACTCTACTGAGAGTCATCCAGGTGAGGCATCTTCATTCTGCAGTGACCTCAGCATTGATGAGTACATTTAAGCTTCATGCTGAATTTTATAGCCCATGATAACAGTTTAGAAAGGCTGTAATTTCAAAAGCATGCAAACAGCTCAAAGAAAGAGTCTCTGTGACTTGCCCTTCTCTTGTTCTTTGTGTCTGCTTTCCCCCCCCCCTCTCTCTCTCTCTCTCTGTCCTTATATTGTTCAGTCTGATGTGTAGACAGCAGTCAGGTACCCTGCTGACCACAAAACAAAACATGACATCATTTAAATAATTGGGAAGAAGAAGCAAGACAGTAATTTTAAAGGATGTGAAGAACTTTCTTCTCCCAAGCACGTCGAAAACAAAGATTAAACAATGTTTTTGACCTTAAACGCCATCCTGTTTTCTCATGTTACTGATCCTTAAGCCCATGTTTCTTTGATTTTAGATTGCTATGATATACTATTTCACACGTTTTTATTTGCAATAAATTTTAATAGAATTTATATATTGTGTAATCCAGGATGTAAATCTGGATTCATGGTGAACATTATACCTTGCAGGCACTGCTGTTGCTAGTTACAGACTTAAGATAAATGTAATATTATATAGCCATTAAATAAGTTCATGGGAAAAGGCTATGCTCAAATCATTCTAATGTCACTTTGTAATACATTATAGTTTGTTTTGTTCTGTTTTCAAGGGAAATCAAACATGAACAGCGAAAAGTTACGTTTTTTTTTTCTTTGAGTGTGTTCTGAAGAATCACTTGAGTGGGTTTTAATGTAAAAGACTATCCTTTATTTCATACCAGTCATACTAAAAGACTATCCTTTATTTCATACCAGTCACACAATATGTAATTGTGCTGAGTAAGGTGCTATCTGAGATCTGTGCTGGTCAGCCTGTCTGGGTGGGTGTGAAATTGGGAAATGAGTAGCTTTAATGACAGGTATTCTTCTTGCCTTTGCGCAGAACGTGACCTTTAAGGGACCTCTCCCCTAATTATGGCCTCATTTACAACCAACTAATGACCTGTGATAATTCCATGGTGGCCTTTGGGGCAGGTTTGATGACCACGACATGTATTGTTTTTCATGATAGCAGGCATTAGCATTTAAGGCTGTGTCAGATCCCCTTTGTCCTCATATTACCTCATTGTTTGGGCAATTTAACCCCTGGCCATCTTATGTGTCTGTCTGAATACACTGGTCCTGTTTGGTAGTTTTCTTTTCACAGGGAATTTAAGTTTATGTCAGATAGGTCTCGGTAATTGTAAACTACAGTAAATCCACACATTCTCTTTAATTTCAGTCAATTGCAAATGACAGTGTAGGTTTACATGCCTCACTCTGCATTGTGAGTCAATGTCTGTGACACCTCTAAGTTGTTTTACCCAAGATGAGGAGTTTCCACATCTCACCAACCTATATTTCATTGAAATTACTCTGTCTCTATTTTTGCAAAGCTTCAAAAGACCTTCACATGATAAAGACCACATGACTCGTCTCTCTTTGATTATAGTGGTTGTGTTTGTTTAATTAAAGTATAAATGTCAGACTGAATAGGTCATCTCTGAATTGTGGATGTTTTATAAGCTCGGTTCTGAGGCATTCAACAGTCAGCATTGACTCAAGTGGCTTGTCTACACATGCAGGGATGGTTGGCATACAAAAGGCTGTTACACAACAGTGTCAGTGCTGTGTCTGTCATTTGGACCACTTAGTGCTGCCTTTGATTCAACTAGTCCCCTTTTTTTTGTTTTCTTGAGTTACATGCAATGTATCACCTTCAACTGTTAGTCTTTTCACCCAATCAATTTGGACCAAACATCAAATACCACTCATTAATCCTTTGAAACCTGGATCATCATCCGTTTTCCTGTGCTGCAGTCGGATGCTTTTACAGGCATTTAAACCTTTAAAAGGCGAGCCAATTTATTTGATTTCTCTGAAAATGTTGGGGGGGGGGTGCAAGTTTGCATTAAATGTCCTGCAAATTGAAAAAAAACGAGCAAAAGATGACAAGAAAATGAACTGAAAATGAACTAAATAAATGGGGGGGGGGTCATTAGAATATTTAATTGTTATAATTATATATTTAAGATAGAATTTCCTGTAACTTTTTATTAATTTCTTGCTAAGATTTGGGTAATTGCTTGGTTGCTCATTGCCTTCTTTCAATGTAGTAGAAAGAAATCAAGCCAATTTGCTCAGGTTCCAAGGGGTTCAATAACAGTTTTAAACCATAAAGATGTGACTGCATAAAGTGCCAGTTTTACACATATGTGCTCATCTGTTTACAACACATAAAGACAAAATTTTATTATGAAGATAATATCAGAAACATGGATGTACTAACCAGTAGTTTTGAGTCACGTTACCGGACATATGGAGTCCTGGACATATATCTCTATATCTACATGTCCCTTTTCTTTGATGCAGACCTCTAGTGAAGGAAGACACTCGGTCCGTGTATCAGGTCTCAGCACTATTGACTTCCGAGCCGGGTTTTCCAGAAAACCCACCATGGATTTCAAACAGACCTCTAGTAGGCCAGTTCAAGGTCAGTAAGGTCAACTTTGCCAAAATGTTGAAAAAATGAACCCACAGCTACTTTTTTGCTTTCTTTCACCTGTTGGGTACACTTACATCTTTTAGCTTTGGAACATTAAGATATACAGTTTATGTTATTTAATCTTTTCAGGTATTCCCACTTACATCCTTCTGAACACCACTGGGCTTTCGCCTCCTGCTCGAGCTGACAGGCTAGAGCTCCTGTCCATTAAGGGAGAGGTGCTCAAAACTTTGCCAATCCGCTACTACCCTGACCGCAAGCCATACGGCCTCTGGAACATCACAGAGTTCATTCCACCCAACGAGGCCTTCTTCCTGCGGGTGACAGGATATGACCGGGACGGTTACCCGTTCCAGAGACTCTCCAGTGTTTCTTTCTCCAGTATTGTACCTGGTCAGTGATGCAGATTGTCACCCATATTTGTGTCTGTGTACTCAGAAATTCATGTGACCAACTTTGCTGATATGCTTCATTACCTTTTTTAGATGCCCCAAAGGTTCTGATGCCAGCCACAAGCCATGGTTACTACCTCCAAAGAGGGGCTATCCACTGCCAGGTAGAGAGCTTGATCCCCTTCACTTTGCGCTTCAGCAGAGATGGCAGTAGACTTGGGGTGGACCAACTCTTCAGGTGAGCAGGACTTAGGAATGTCAGTTTACAATCACAGATTTGCCTCAAGGGGGGTTTACAGTCTATACAGTATGCATACAGTATGTATGAAAAGGAGATACTCACCCTCCCCTGTTGCATTTCCTAATTTAAACAAAAGATTTCAAAAGTCAGGTATCAAGAGGAAAAGACATGCTGTGGAGTACATGTTCCTGCCAAAACTAAGTAATTATCAGCCATAAGGTCCTTTTATCCATCTCTCATTTCCGACCTGTTTAAAGTCAGGAGATTAACACATTTTATAGCTGTACTTGAACTGTGAAATGAGATACATCTGTTAAAGTCTTAGCCACCTTTTAAGCATTTCAGAAGATTATTTCAGCGACATGTGGTTAGCAGAACTGTATTTGTCCAGTGGTTTTATGGTTTCTCCTTGTACTACCTTACCAGGTTTTGAAAAAAAAAAATCAGCCATGTAGTCATGTTCGAAGTAAATGAGCTCCACAGCTGCACTATGTTGTTGGATTGGATGATGAAGGATTTGCCCCCTCGTCTCTTAGCGGAGAGGTTGATGATGATACAATAGTCTATTTAGAAATTACATGCTGAGAAACCAATTACCCCTTAGTCAATGACTAATGGTTCCACATTCTTTGCAAATCTATTGATACCCTTTGAAAGATCTGTCCAGCAGGCAGAAACACAAACAAAATGGATCAAACTCTGCTCTCCTTCCAACTCAGTTGGAGGTTAAAACTCACGTATTCCATTTCCATCTCTACACTCCTGTGTGACTAAAACTGATTGAATTTCCATCGGATCAGGGGACGAGCTAGTAGCAGTTTGAATGGATTCAGCTGTATTTTTCCTTTTGATTCCAGTGAGTCCAACAATGCATCATGGCAAATACCCCAGGTAACTCTGAAGGATGAAGGCTTCTACGAGTGTGTTGCTATAAGCAGCGCTGGGACAGGAAGAGCTCGCACCTTTCTGGATGTATCAGGTAAGCACACACCGGGACTCATTCACGCTGTCACAAGACACTAATAGGCCATCTATTAACCTCTTTTAATAACTGACCTGTAATGCAATGATTTAATGAAAACTGCCCTCCAGTGTGCTGTGCAGTGTACTCCTGGGGACATTGTAGTCCCCAGATTGTTTCTGGGAAGTGAGCACTCTAGACTTCTATGCTGCTCTTTGATATACAGAGCTGTGTCCACACTGCAGCTGCACAGAAGAAGAGACACTGTGTAAGGCTCTGTGATAACATCATCTACTCTCTTCTGATGAGAAGTGGTGAATTTACAGCTCACAGCAACTTGATATGACACGATCTCTGGCTTTTGTTTGATATTTAGTGCCTGTTAAAAAAAAAAGTTGCACATTTGCGATCCGTCGTTAACGCTGTTAGCTTGTTTACTATATTATGTGAATGCCGCTGTAACACTGAACATTCTGCTGAGCTCATTCAAACTTTAAAACTTGATATGAAAAGAAAATGAGTTGTTGAATATTCATATTGAACTGCCAAATCTAATTTCACTGACATTATTTTAAGCAAGATACCAAAGTCGAAATGAATAACATTGGCAGGCTATATTACAGGTTTCCCCTATGTTAGCATGTAGCTATGTGTAGAAATGTATTTAATGTAAACACTTGCATAAGTGTGCCTGGAGCAGATGACCATAGAACAAAATGCATCACAAACTGACATCACCTTATCTCGAAAGTAGAAAGAAAGTTGGAATCAGAGTATTCAAGATGGCCTGAAGCCTGAAGGTTCTTGCCCACAGTTAATACTTTTACATATGTTTACCTCTTTATTTTAAACTTTGGCCATGTTTTATATGAACATCTAACACTGTAACAATATATATACTTATATAAAACAGAAAATAAAGGTAATCATAATAGACCCCCTTAACAAAAATGATACAAAACAAAAGGAATTTGCAGAATATGAGACAAATAATATATTAAGAAACTATTGGAACATGTCACAAAGATTCGCTACATAGACAGCAGTGTTGACTTTTGTTAATGGACTGTAATACTGCAGTTTATGTTAACTAACAGTGCATGGTGAGCTACCCTCCATCACCACAGGTAATGAGCCAGGACTGTTGGACAGGAATGCTTAGGGGCTGGCAAGCATTAGACTGTCAACAAGTGTAATTGGTGTGTGATGGATCTACTTGCAGGGTAGTGAGCAATTTAAAGTAAAAAAAAATAAAAAATCTGCTATAGCATACGTATCTGCTCAGTGATGTATTTTTCCTGTATTCTTTTGAGAAAAAAATCACACCAAAGGGGAGCAATTACATTTTTTTACATTATTAGGTATCTATCTATGCAGATGGAAAGCCTTTTTGGACAAAGCCAGTCAAATCTGGACTAAAGCAGTAACGGCTGTGTACTCTTTAATACTAGTAACAGCATGATCAGCTCCTGCTACAGTGTGAGTTTGTTTACTTTGGGTGTTTTTCATTATGCTAACTTATGCCTCCTCGCATCCTCTCCCCTCCTGTTTCCCATCCACCATCATCGAGGATCTTTCGATCCCTTAAATACACCTTTAAGAGACAAAAAGTGAGGAGAGAAGAGGCTTTTGAGGGAGCCAAGAGAGTGTAAAATCAGGTGTCCTATGTGTCATCTTTCTGACACATCTTTGCTGGAGAAGTGGGGAAGAGACACATGTAAGGAAGCAAGGAGAAACGTTAGGATAATGAAAAGCACCCTTTGTGTTCTCTCGTACATTACGGTGTAACACCGGGGCTCTGTCAGCCTTCCAGCTGTTATCAATCGAACTCAGACACTGCCACAATCCTTCAGTAGACCAAGAAGAAAAGGAGCATTTCTGATTTTTAATAACCTTTTTTTCTTTCTTTTAGTAACAAACGTTTTTAACAATATATTTAAAAATACTTTGACATCATTTTGACAACAAAAAGGGATAAGTAAATGTGGTTTCACTTGGACTTATAAGTGTCATTGTCTTTAATCTACCATGTCATGTTTACAAAGTAACACTTTCTGTATAAAGACATAAAATATTTTGAGTGAAATGGTGCAGCAAGAGTTTGTGTCATGCTTAGTAGGTTTACACACGCGCTCACACACACAAACTCAAGCACTAACACTACTTTCAGACATATGGTTGGAATCCAAGCACCAGTTGATGTGGGTTGAATAGAGTTCAAGGTCTCTTGCTGTGGATCCCATGCAGAGAGCCTTCGTGATGGTGGCATTAATGTAGCTTTAAGGAAAATCTGTCCCTATAACATGATGCTGTAATGCATGCCTCACAGCGATCATGAAATCCTGGGTTTATGGTACAGTTTGTGTGCCTGATTTGTAAAGTAATGGGCTGTAAATATGATGGAAGACAAGAATATATGTAAAGCTGTAAATAAGGGCCAGGCTGTGCACGAAAAATGCAATATGGTGATAGTAAAGTTCAGGTGGCATTAATGCAGGTTCAATACAACAGTGTTGCTTAAACACAAATAATCACTGACCACCACAGTAAGAAATGCATAAAAATGTACAATCTTAAAGAGAAATTTATCATCTATGTAATAAATTGCATGGTGGATGACTTTGTGATCATCACAATGTCAATGCTTTGAGCTGTGGATACTGATTTATACCTTTAATTTCACCACTGGGCAAAAAATTAACTTTTGCCTATTCCAAAATACTCTGTAGTGTGTTTATTTTTCTCTCTGAGCCCTTTCCATTATGAGACCCCTGAGCTGACACCACATGAGTCTCAGTGCAGTCAGTAAAAGTCTCCCTGTCCAAATTTTTGCTTTCCAAAAAACTTCCTGCTTTGTGAAATTCACTGGAGCTCCATCAACATGATGAATGCCAAGCAGAAAGGGAGAAGGTGGAGAGCGGGGAAAAGAGAGTGAGAGGTAGTTGAAAGAGGCTTTGTGAACCACAAGAAGAGAGAGGGAGCCAGGCAGGGATCTGTGTAATGTATGAGCGCAAGTCATTACTGTAACTCACCTACCATTTTCACAGTCCAAAAGTGCAGAACGGACTTAGTTTGTCCAGTTTTTACCTCTTATGATGTCTGTAAAATTAGGTGAAATTAATCCTACTCAATGACAACCTTTGTCACTGGGCCAGTGATATTCTGAACAGGATGACAGACCCCTGCATTTTACACTTGAACACACATAAACATACACATAATAGCCACTCAGCTGACAAATTTATGTCATCCTAATCCCAGGGAGCTGTGCTGAAATACCCAGCATCCTCCTTGTATCAGGACCAAAGCCTTTGCTATCTCCTACCCTCATCTTCTCTTTCTCCTTCCTTTTACCTGCTGAATAAAATGATCAACACAGTGTGAGGGAGTGTTTTCAACACGATGCTAAGAAAAAAGACAGAGATAGTGGAAGGGACATAGAGAAATAAGAAGATTGCTGACCATCATTCTAATAGGGATGTTTCAAAAATGACATTTCTCTTACACACGGCAAAGAAAAGTTACGTGAAGTCCCTTTATACAAAGTTGAGAAACATATAAAACCAAACACACAATGTGGGCCACAGCAGTGCATTATATGAGGGTTATGCTGACATAAATATGGTGATTTTGGTGAAGAAATATGGATTATTTAAACTGCATTTGCAAATGATGGAGGTCCTGTCAGAAGCCACGTGAACAGTCCAGTCAGTACAGTACAGTGAACATTAAAATTTTATTTCATCACTTGTAATTTCAAACTTCCCCTCCACTCAAAAATGTCTTTTTCGTTGTGTTGCTGTTTGAGCTTCAGTGTACAAAATGATATAATGTGGAAGGTTTGGCACTAGAAGAATTTTTTCACATTCAAGTGCTGAAAATGGAAAGTTTCTTTGTGCTCATTGAACATCCCGTTTTCAGGTATTGGCCTACAAGCAGCATTTGTGACATCACAGAGAGTTTGAGAGCCAATTCTGGTCCAAATATTCAAGTTGCAAAAGTGCGATGTTGAAATTTGAAGTGCATGTACACTGAGAATTACATTGTAGTGAGGTAGCAAACACCGGTTGTCTGGAAGGTCAACTTTTATTTATGAATTGTGGATGTTTAACCCTTGGAAACTTGGAGCGACATCACTTTTCTTCTGCTGCTTTCAAATGCCTTTTACAAGTATTTCAACCTTTGCACTCTGAACACATAGGTGCCATTTCTTTCAAAAACATGGGGAAAAAAGGCAACAAGAAACTTGGTTAGAAATATTCCACAAATTGCAAGAAATTAGCAGATTTAGAATTTTTTTTTTTTTTTTAAAGCCAGGGAAAAATGACTTGGAAAAAATGAAAAAAAAGCTAGGAACAAAAAAGATTTATGATTATCATAATTACGTACAATTATGTCACAGAAGTATTACAGTAACTCAGTAGTGAGCCCTTGTCACAAGTTTTGGGCATGAATCACAAGCAGTTCCACCAAAGATTGATGTCCACCTCTCAGATTGTTTAATTTGAATATTTTTAAGATAAAGAGGTAACATTGGTCAGTACCTCACAGAGGCCAGAAGCTTTTTCATTTACTCTTAAGCTTCGATTATAATATATATCATGTCGTCATCCTACAGAGCCACCTCCAGCCATCACAGTTGCGGGTAATGTGACTGTGTCTCCTGGCTCCCGCGCTGTCCTCACCTGCCACGTCGTCAGTACGGTCAACTTCAACCTCACCTGGCTGAGAGGAGGTCAGGATGCCCGTCTGGACCCACAGGTGCACGTCTTGACCAACCTCTCACTGCAGGTGGCTGCTGTGACCCCAGATCATTCGGGCTGGTATGAGTGCATCGCTATAAATGAAGGAGGGGCAACAGCAGAGCGAATCTACCTCACTGTGCAAGGTGAGGAGTGGTGTAAGATCAGAAATTTGTTCAATGTGCAAATACATAATACACATTGAAGTTCATATTGACTTCAAAAAGCTGAGCTTACCAGCCTACATCTGAGCTATAATTTTGTTGCTGTTTTATGTGTGTACTTACATGTGTTTGTACAACTTTTCCTCTGCGTGATTTACACTGTGGCGAAATAGGACTCTTGGCAAACACAACCCCCTTCCGAAATACATGATCATCTCCCAAGTGCCCCCGCCCTTCTTTCCTCCCCAGCTCCCTATAATTCACCCTAATGTTTTATGGGACGTGTGAAAATAATTTATGCCTGACTCTTAGGCAGCACTAAAGGAGAGCTTTCCATCTCCGGACAGCATTTATAGTCATGTTCTTAACACTTTACTGACACTTATTCCGAAACACTTTGTTGTACAAAGTATTGCTGGCTATCTTGCTAGCAGCACAGAGCATCAGCGCCGTGCTTGGCCAGGAAATGCCGATGTAATATAGCCACTAAAATCTGTCATTAGTGAATGATTTCAGCCAGAAGCCATGGAGGAGAATCCAAGAGGTATAGAGAGTTGAAAGAAAGCAAGTGAGAGCAGCAAAGAACTTTGTTTTACGCAATCCAGAACAAATAAACATCTAGTATTTACTTTGTTATACAACCATCAGCCCAAGAAAAAGCTGATTCAAAGACCATATGCTGCTTATTGTCACCTAAATTCCTCTTTTATGTGTCCTGCCAGGTCTTGATGCTTCTAAGCAAATATTTTATTCTCTCTCCATAAGAATAGAAAAGAAACTGCTCCATTTCACCTTAAGCTGACTTTCTTTCTTGACCTAAATTTGAGTAATTGAAAAGTTCACTGTGTTTTTTACTTGGAGGGGCTAGTTGTGTCTGTAAAGTAAACATCAATGACACAGAAAAGTTGCAGGTTTAATACCAGTGCTGCAGACAGGTTTGGAGGGGAACTCTATCATTTGGCTCATCGTACTGAGTGATAAGTTGCACAGACGACCCTGAAGCATTTTCCCTGGTTAAACTGGATATTTTTCTCTGTTTATCTCCTCATCTGTTCCATTATTTTTCATCCTCCCATACTTTCTTTGTTATCCTTTTCTTTAACCGATGTCTTACTTCTTCTTCTTTTTTTTTTTTTTGGCGTTATCTCTTTCTTTCGCTAAAACAGCTGTCAGCAAGCCCTTGGGGTTTCCTAATTACCCCCGGTCAGTCCCATCCTAGTTATTAGCCTCACTTTGAAGTGAGTAAAGTCTGCTGACATCTCACAATACTGTGATGGAACACAGTGGAATTGGGTGAACATGCCAACAGAGACAGGATGAAGAAGTACAGATTTTTAGCTGTTTTCCTGCTGTTTTAGTAATGAAGAAAATCATCCAGAAATCAATGTCGTTCATGCAAGTTGTTGATTCGAAGAAGAGGGGAGGATGAGATAGAAGGACGATGAATTGTGAGTGGGAGTGAATGCAGATAAGCGAGGAAGCAAGAAATACAGAAAGACAAAGCAGGTGATGATGGGAGTGCTAAAGACAGGCTTCCTCCTGACACATTATGGCTGCTGCTGAGTCAGGGTCGAGCAATGTGTCTCCCCTATCAGGAACCTCCTTGCTCCTGAACTCAGAGGGGGCAGGGTGACCTTGCGAGTTGGAAGAAGCAAGTAAGGAGAGAGGCCGGCTTGGCTGTAAATACAGTTCTTTTGACAGCCTTACTTTTGACCTTGTGTGGGTCATACAAACAGCACAGTACAGCCTGAGGAACTCCTGAGATTAAGATCAATACTGTGGCAAGTTGAGGTATTTTTGATTTGTTTCAAGTCAGGGTTGTTATACATTAAAATTATTGCTTGTGAATTTAATGTCAGCATCTGGTAAAGGTGCTGCATTTCTTTCAGAATGGGGCATCCCTGATGATTGAAGTTAGAGCATCAGCACAAATTTCTACTTGTATACATTCATTCACACCAAGTTGTGGCTACTGGCCTCTGTCGCTGCAGCCCTTACTAGAAGGAACCAAAGTCAATGCGTCCTATTTTGGTTTATAGATGGCATGCAAGGAATAATAAGTTTGACTCACTGTCCCCTTCTTGTTATATGAAAAACACAAAATGTACCTCACTTTCATCTTAGATGGACAGAGTTTTAGTTGTTCTCCACTGTCTCTCCGTTGTGACAACTAGTTCTCACACTGTATTTCCTACACTTTGGAAAGGTCAAGGACTCTGGAGATACTCCAGCAGTGGGAATAGAATAGAGAAAACACGCCGATGAAAGGATGAGTTACAGTACGCATCATGAATCAATTGGAAAATCATTTCAGATTCCACAGCTTCTCTGGGTCTGGATTCAATATTCCTCCCTGTTTTACCAATAAAGACAGAAAAAACATATGCTGTGAAACATTATTAGTTGTAGTAACAGCCATCACTCTTCCTGATACAGCAACAATAAAAGTTGATGCTCTGTAACATCTTGTGGCTCAGCTTAAAGTCGTTCAGATAATAATGTTGCACGTAAAGGTCCAAAACCAACGAAATCACCTTAAAGTGTATTAATATGTAACAATATACATGTATCAAGATTTTATGTGACATTTTTCAAACTTAAATACACTTATATCGTAAGTGATGGACAAAAATATTTTGATAAATATTCCTAAATCAACTTTGATTTCCACTTCCACAGCGTCTTATTGTGACTATTTCAAAAATAGCTTATTGACCAAGTGGTTGAATTTACCCAAAGCAGCAATGATGATATATTAGGTGAATTGAGTGGCTAAATTAGACTGAATATTATTCAACTGATTAATCTGGAAAATTTGTATTTTTTTCTCTTTTCCTCTAGAGGTGCCCAGGGTTTCAGTGGAGCCTCGCAATCAAACCTTTACAACAGGAGATGAAGTGAGGATCAGATGCTCGGCCAGCGGCTACCCTCCACCCCGTCTGGTCTGGACCCACAACGGCATGTTCCTCATGGCATCCAGCAGGTTAATCCATCTTCTTTTACATGAATAGATTTGATGACTTTTATGTATTTTAATTGTGTGTCTTAATCCTAATCACTAGTTTGACTTTTTCTCTCTCCCATTCTTGCAGTCATGACCCCATTAGTATTTTTATCATGCTGAAATTTTATAAAATACTACATTGTGTTTGTCATGTGTGTTCAGACACAGGATGACTCCTGGTGGCACACTGGTTCTAAAAAACATGGAGCAAAGGGATGGAGGAGTGTATGGCTGCTTGGCCAGCAACCAGGCTGGGACGGACACAGTGACCTCCATCCTAACTTACATTGGTGAGTACCACAGAGAACGTCTATCCATCCATCCATCTATCAGCTCTACCGGCTATACCTGGTAGATTCAGACCTGTCTGGCTGTGAGGCAACAGCGCTAACCATCTCACCTCTGTGGCGCTTCAGAGCATATACAGTCAAATGGAAATAAATAAAACAGATATTAATTTTATCTGCACATCCATGCAGCATGCACTTTCTTTCAATTTGCTCTCTCCATCACACTGATGTTCTGTCTGTTGTTTAATAATTCTCCTTCCCTAGAATCTCCTGTGGTGACGGTGGCTCTGAGTGATATTCTCATTGGCATTGGAGAAACTACAGTGATGGCCTGTTCTGCGTCTGGAGTCCCACAGCCTGATATTTGGTGGTACAAAGGTAACACCTGAGAAGGAAAGACAGCAGAAAATAAAACATGCATAACAAAAAAATAAAAAATAAATAAATATAAGCTTGGTGTGCAGCTAAAATAACACCATCCGTTCAGTTGAGAAATATTAATTCCGCAGAAGGATTGAGTGGTTTAGTTTTCCCACTATTTGCTCATACAATCCAAATAAAATACGCTGACCAGCTTCATATTTGCATTTATTCTAAATGCTAGGTGGTGTACTGCTGCATTCGTCATCCCTCTTGGACGTGGACACGTTCGGAGGTACACTGACAATCAAGGAGACCCAGGATGCCGATGCTGGAGATTATACCTGCGTAGCTGTCAATGCTGCTGGCACCTCATCAGGAAAGATCTCTCTTGATGTAGGAGGTGAGTGGTTAAATGCACATAGTGAATGTGTAGTAAAAGCACCACTCACTATAAAGAACCCATAATAAGAACAGAGTAAAAAGGAAAATTACTACTTGTGTAGCCTTATCAGAGCTGTGAATGTGCAGACTGTTGCTTGTTTTTTGTGTTGCAAGGTTGCAACAGGTAGCTGTTTCATGGTATACATGCATCAAACCCAAATGGTCAATGAATTGGCTGTTATGGCTCACAGTATACACTTGTGTGTGTGATGTCTGTGTGTAATGACACAAAGGCTGCTTTGGTGCTGTTCAGGAACTATGCCTTTGCCTGGCCGAGGACAGAACGTGTCTGGTTTACACCTAAACAGGGTTACACAGGGGTGTGTCAAGATCTGGGCAATCTAGACTTTTACCCATGCACAGAATATTAAATATAACAGACATGTATTACACACAACAATGCATACTCAGACATCTGTAAAACTGTTCTGAATACTGCTTTTGCATATTTCTACTGTTGTAAATTCAACATATGGAACTCTAGAATGTTAAGTGTTAAATAAATGAAAAATATAAATCAAATAAAAATCATATGAAAAATTTGGGTAAAAAATGAATAAATCAAAATAACTGAAGACATTGTTAAAATTATATTATTTTGTCATTCGTTTTCATAGTAACTTAATTTTGTTGGATATCATTTTTGTTTTGCTATAGTCATTTTTAAGAATGACCTTTTTACAAAGTCTGTTTTTATTTAATTATGAAAACCCCGGGGCTGACCCAGAACATGCTGGAGGGATTATATTTCTTATCTGGTCTGGGAATGCCTTGGGATCCCCAAGGAGAAGCTAGGTAGAGAGATGTCTGGGGTTCTTTGCTCAGCCTGCTGCCCCTGCGGCCTGGCCCTGGATAAGGGGATGAAAATAGATGGATGGATTTTTCCAAATAACACATTTCATGTCATGTGATTGGTTTAAAAGTTTTTTAAAAAAATCTGTAATGAAATAAAAATGAACTCCTAAATGATAATGAAGAATATGATATTTATCTATTTAATTTAGTCATGTGATTATTTATTTGATAATTATTTTTAAAATAATAAACACTTTGGGGCTCCATAACCACACACTTCAGTACATCTGGTCCTAAAATCTGTAGCTTCCATGATTGACAGCTTGATTGTCTGTGGAATGCGAAACAGATGGATGGGTATCTCCTGAACTTCTTGATCTTTTCCATCTCCAACCTTGATTGTTCCAGCCGCACCTAAGTTCACCCGAGAGCCATCAGATGTAGCGTTGGACATCGGCTCCAACGTGACCCTGCTCTGCCTCGTCCAGGGTCACCCTGAACCACAGGTCACCTGGAGAAGAGAGGATGGACTTCCCCTTTTCAACAGGCCCCGTGCACATGGCACTGTTACACAGAGCAGGGAAGCTCTTCACATCAACAGTGAGTGTTTAGGGGGATATATGCATACATATTACACATATAAATGCTTTACATTTATACCCACATAAACATTGCTTTTTCTGTCAGACCTGTGGGTGGAAGATGAGGCAGTGTATATCTGTGAGGCTCACAACCACTTTGGCAAGATCGAGGCCCAGGCCAGAGTCACTGTGACTGGACTGGGTGAGTCTGAAAAGTCATGTCGCTTTCTTTCTGTCTCGTCCCTTAATATCAGAAAGTAGTGTCTCTTCATCTGCAAATTAGTGCAAGTATTCATAGCTCAGTGGCTAGGCCTGTCTTCTGCACTTCAAAGACAAAGCTGTGTGGCAAATCCATCTGCACAATCACACATGCTTAACTTTACTTTTTATTTGCTAAATATGCATTATGCATATTATTATGCATTACTATTATGCAGTATGTCAAATCAAAGATTTCTAAAAGTTGTAAAACAACATACAGTACCTTTGAGTACCTACGTCTGTCTGTATGTCCGTGATGTGTGTGTCTCTGTTTCAGTCTTTACACATGAGTGCGAGTTCATTAGCACATTTCAGTGGGTGTGTTTGAACACATGGGCCTTGTTAACCACTGTTTCTGTTTCACCGTTTTCTTTACAGTGGAAACACACTGAGCTCTTACATGTGGGCCAAAGGTTAGAAACCACAGACCCACCCAGATGACATATATTACTGCCCCACTGCCCCATTTCCCCACTGACGATGTTATCTCACAAGACACACACACCTAATGCAGAAGCACGTGTGAAGTAGCTTCTTGGGACAGCGGTGGAAGAGGATAGCAATAAAAATGGCTTATTTGTGTGTTCATGTGTGTGAGTGAGTGTGTTTGTGAAGCTCCCAGGCCAGTCAGGGCGGTCATCAAATTCCCCTCAACGACACCCTGTTGTCTGTCTCAGCCCCAACAGATGACATCAGCATTGTCCATATGAACACAGCATTTAGTTAGTGATATCATTGAGTTTGTGTGTTTATGTTTGGTCCACAGATTTGCATATATGAGGGAATAAAGGGGTGTGTTGATACTTTTAGCAGCTGTGGAAAATGTATACTGTATATTCTATATGGTGAATGTGTTTATAGCAACCAAGCTTTCCCTGTTCATCATACAGTACAAACACAAACACTTATACATGTGCTCCTTTGGGTTTTGCCAGAGGTAAAGACCTTTGACCATTAGTGTGTTATTTATGGTAGAAAATAAATATAACCACACTTTTTTGTCCATTCTTTTGGATTTACTAGACCAGTGCCTGGTCAAAGTGTGTCCTTTGGGAACGAGCTGATTACTTGGCGTACCGTATCACTTGCAGCTTTCTGAAGAACTGCTCATCCAAATAAATTCACACACTGGTCCTGAGCTACACCTACCATGACATAGCAGCGCTAGAGTAAACATGTCAGTTTAGGTTGCTACAATCTACAATCTCTCTTTTGTCATCTATTGTTGAATGTACTGTAGCAAGCAACAATTGTCTGTTTTTTGTTGTAATGATTCAAAGGGGCCCCCTCTCAATACACTATACAGTGTGTGCATAATGCACTACTAATTAATATGTGTTGTAGCTCTTAAGCACTTGCACTTTACCCTGTACTCTCTTAGGCCCTCGGAAATACATTCACAAGTGTGAAGTCAATTGAATCAATGGTTGTTGCAAAAATTAAAAGACAGACGGACAAAGACAGACAGAGACTGATTTTAAAGATATGGTGGAATGAAATATTTAGTTGGGTTCTTCTGGTTATATACTTTAAGAAGGTACTTGACCTGTATGTGTATGTGTCTGATCTCTAGTTAGTATCAAATAGCCTCACAGGATTTTTAAAGCTCCCTGCTAATATGAAACTACTGAATTATTTTCTTGAATACTTTCCTTTCAAGCTCTAAGCCTTGTTAATGTTTTTTTTTTACATAATCCCCATAATTGTTTGCACTGTATCTGCAGTCTCGCCTGTCATCGCGATGAGTCCAGCTGTGCTCAGTGTGATAGAGGACCAGCAGGTGACTTTGCCCTGTGTGCTCCTGGCTGGGAATCCACTGCCTGAGAGGCAATGGCTGCACAACTACGGCTTGGTGAGGACACATTTTTTACATGTTTTTAATGTCTTTATTTGCATCCAAGTTAAATATCCATGATTCAACTGGAAGCTGTTTCACCCACAAATGTTTCAGGTGACCTCAGATCAGTATGTGACAGTGAGGCGGGACGGCAGTCTGCATATAGAGAGAATGCGGCTGGACGATGCGGGTGACTACACCTGTTTGGCTGAAAATGTTATCGGGGCCACAAACCATACCACCACTGTCAACGTCTATGGTAATATACAAAAACTCACACACAAACCAATTTTAAACAGAGATGCACATGTACAAATGTGAGGAAAATTACACTAGTTAAGTCTTTAAGATGCCTCATGAGGAATTTGCGTATAGCTGGACCCATACTGAGTGTGTCCAATCAAGTAGACAACGTACGTGCAACAGGAATTGGGGAAATGTGATAAATCTGCTGACTGTACAGGGCAAATGTGTAGCTGATGCTGTTGTTAGGTTTGTATGTAATATTATACCAATATTATGTCTTTATACAATTTTTAGCCCCGTCTGGAAACATCTCATCAATAGCTAGCAAGACCTACCTATCCAGTTGCCACAGAGTTTTGTACAGTTTTATCTCAAAGAATAACCTTGTCTGTAAGATAATGGCTACATAATGGTATGTAAAGTCATAAGTGACTTGGATAAATTCACATACCAATAATTTGGTGGCATTATTTTTTGAAAAAGCTAGCCATGCGCATAAAAAGGAGAAACAGAAGATCCAGAGGATGTTTTTATTGAAACAGCAACATTTTTCTTCATGTCTTTCTATTTTGGATTTATAAGCATAATATAAACACTTAATGAAAGGTTTATAACACGCTATAGCTCCAGGTTCCTGGTTTTGTGTATATTGGCACATTTGGTGCCACTGAGCCATAGTTATTGTTACAAATTACCAGTGCTTTTTTCTGCCATGAGGAGGCAAACATCTTCTGTGATTAAGAGCCATTTTTAAATGTTTTATTTGATATGAAAATGCCCCATATGTTTTTTTTTCTTTTTCCTTTATTCAGTGACCTCCTACATTTCTCACTGCCTGCTGAGATGTCTCCTTTATACTGCAAAGGACTCTTAACCTCATGAATAGGATTATCTTTGAGGTTGCATTAAAATAGGAGCAGCTGAGGGTAATGGCACAGTTTGCAGCGCAGTGAGAGGGGAAAATGTGTTCTCCATTTACGCTAAAGTCAGTCACTGCCAGATCCTACCAACTTCAATAGGAATTGTCCCCAGCATGTACGTAAAAACACTGGCTCCCTCAGTTCTTGAAATGAGGTCAGTCCTTTTCAGCTGTATATACATAAAGCACTGGACATTTACACTATGTAGGTCAATTTATAGTTACATTTGCCATAACCAATGAGAAATACTTTCCATAAAACCTATGCAAAGTGCACGGAAAGAGTGCACATAGAAGACCACCATGCAATGCAGACTGGTGTTGTATACACTGTGTGTGATTTTGTTGTTTAGTTAAATCAGATTTTTTATTTCCAAGAAGATGCTCCAAGCCTCCCAGGGCTGATGTTTTTTGCAGATTCCCGGCGCTGTAACAAAGAACAAAAACAAGACAGATAGTGAAGGAGGGAGGGAAAAGACACGAAAGGAGGGAATAAAATAAGAGACACATACACAGAGACAACTAAAATATATACACTGTACATAGATTTTTTGCATCAAATGCTTGATGTATGTATGCACAAAAAAACATATCAGACTGACTGTGTTTTATTTTTGCTTGTTTCCAGTGATTCCTACCATTCAGCATGGCCCTCAGGTGTTCAGCACAATTGAGGGCACGCCAATCACTCTGCCTTGCCGTGCCAGTGGAGTACCCACCCCTGACATTACATGGACCAAGGTATGTAAAGTCATTACCTCCCTAAATATAAACTACAGCAAAATGTATTTATTTTTTGATTAATTTATATAAAAGGGATCATGTACAGTTTAAAACATAAATGTTACCATTTGATGCACCGTACCAGATTATAGCTTAGAGCTAATTTGCATCTGCAGTCCCTCCGCAGGTCAGAACAAAGACACTGCACAATAACATAATAATATAAAGCTGTACAAGAAAAATGGAAATAGGAAAGAAAAAAAACCCACACAAGACAAACGATACCCAAAATAAGAGCCAACACTCTGCTGGCAGTGATGTGCTTTTTTTCCCCTGCCCCTGAAGACTTTGATTTTCTCTCCATAAATGGCAAAATAGTAAAAAGGAGACAGAGGGAAATCTCATGAAAAAAGTATGCAGGTGATTCACAAAATAAAATTTGAGTCAAATGAAATATAGCCAAGATTGCTCATGTTGCATCACATTTTGGCCAAATATCACCAGACTCCACAACTTGCTGCATTAAGAGAGCTCTATCGCCAAAGTAAGCAATATCACGCAATCCCATCATCATAATGTTTTTCTGACAGCTTTCATGTCCAAGAGGCTTTTCATGATGTCTTGACTTACAAACTTCCTGCACAGATACACTTGTTGACTTTTTAGTACTAAGTGAATGCTGTTTTGCAGCTCATTTGTATTTGAAATGTGTTTTATTTGTATTTATGTAGCGTGGCTGTGCAGTTTTTGGCAGAATTAAGCACGACTTGAAAGAGTCCAGATGTGGATGCACTGTTTTCAGCTGCAAGGGGACAGATCCTTGTATTGTTTTGTGTCAAAGGTTGGGGTTGCTGTATGTTTTTAGTCCAATACTTTCTAATGATGGGCTCTGGCTAGAGAATAGCACATACTGAAAAACACCTGTGAGTCTGTGTGAGGTACACATGTGTGTACGTGTCCGTTAGTCTGTTCAGTGTGCGCAGTCTTCACATGTGTGCTTTTGTGTGTTAGTATGGACCTGTAAGCCAGTTTGTGCATGTGTGCAGTTCCTCTCTTTTCCATCTTTTACGCTAGTTTCTCGGAGTTGTAAAAGTGATGCTGTTAAAGTGAACAGGGCTGCGGGGACACATGAAACTAGACCCTGCTAAGTTTTGCACCAGCTGTGAAGATGCGATTTCCTCTGATTTCTTTGCTGTTCTCTATAACATCAATCAAGTCAAGTTAATCGTGTTAGATCCAACGGGACAGTATGGAGATGACACATGATGCTGACATCACATTTGCTTCATGCTTTGATTGTATAGCCAATCACGTTTTTATTCTCAGCCTTTTTATTCAGCAGTAGGGGAAAAAATCAAATGAGAAATTTAAGAGCTCTTAGAAGGTCAAACCGTAAACCATGTCAAGTGTTTATAAAGTGAATGAAGCAAACGCTGGCCCCTGCCCTTTCCCTGATAATTTGTTTTGTAGGGTGGGGAGCTTCTTAACTTGGGTGGTCCAGCCTTTTCCCTGGATTCTGACGGCAGTCTCCTCATCACCTCCCCCTCTGGAAATGAGACAGGAGAATTCATCTGCACAGCTACCAATGCTGCCGGCTACACCTCAAGGAAGGTCCAGCTCACTGTCTATGGTAAACCACATCATGTGTACAAAGAGAAAGAAGCTATATTTAGCATTTAATGTCAACAAATTGTTACGAAATGATTTTGAGACATTTTAGATAATCAGTATGATCATTTCCAATAAGTCTAGCATTCTTTACCAGTTGGCAAATTATATTGCATGTTATGTCAGTGTCGGTTTTTGCAAGAAAAAACCATCACAGCACAAAGATTGATGCTTAACACTAGAAAACAGGATTTAACATTCACTATTTTGCTTAATGGTGTAAACTTATTTGCAGTTTACCTTGTCCATGTGCAGATCCAGTGTTCTCAGTGACTGTGTGTGATTCTTAAAGCCAATCTTAAGGCCGAACGTCTAAACTTTAATGTTTCTAAAACCATCGATACACAGCCACTCGCAGTCATGCCTATTTTCTGCAATTGTGCATAGGCATGAAAAGGACAGACATCCAAGTGCCTGAGAAGTAATTTTTCTCCACTTTCTTCAAAGTTTTACTTGTGCTACTGTCACAGTGATGGAGAAGGTGACTGTGGTTTTCAGAAAAATCTGCCAACCTGCATTCCATTTTTTTAATTTAGGTGCCAGATTAGAAATTGCATTAACTGGAGCGACATTTATAAATGCAATATTTTATTTTCCGTAGCCCATTCTTAGATCAGTTTTACGCTCAATTTCCTTTTCTTGATAATAACTAACTCTCTCAATGTGATCACCACTTTTGAAGGTAGCCACTTCAGGAAAATATATAGACATGGCTTCACTGAAATCGTTGACAACACATTGTGTGATTTTTTCTTTGTCAATATGTATAGGCACATAAATCCATTGTGAGCATTTGCAGATATTGTTTTGGAGTAAGGAACTATGCCAACACACCCATTGCAATAAGAGGCAATTTTATCACAATCTCTTGTCTTTTTCTCTTTTGAAAGTAATTTTTTGTTTGTATCTTTGCACTGTCTTTCCACAATGTCTAAAATATTCATATACTGTGAATCTATGTCTAAGAACTTTACACTGAGCCCTTGTTTCTGTGTGTGTTTGTTCAGTCCGTCCTAGATCCAGTGACGGCAGCGGCGGAGGCTCAGCAGAGCCAATGAGAATGTCAGTGACTGAAGGTGAGGATGTCATTTTGCCATGTGAGGTCCACAGTGTCCCGCCTCCCACCGTAAGCTGGGCTAAGGAGAGGCAGCTCATCTCCCCCTTCTCTCCCAGGTAAAACACACACAGAATCACACACATCTCTGATGTTGTTCATCTGTAATCCAACAGCTCCTGCTGGGGTTCAGCATTTAAGCTACTTTCCACTATTTTTTCAGACACGTGTACTTTGCTGCTTTCACTTACACTACATGAATAATATTGTCCGTTAAATATGAATAAGCATTGGTTTAAATCATATTATCTTGGCTGTAAGCTCAGAGAGTTAGATTTGTAGCTCTAAAAGACGAGAGAACTTCCATGCTGTCTACAGTGCTGTGCTGTATCTCTGAACTGTTCATGGCCCCAGGGTATAGTTTGTGGTTTTATAAGATGACTGAGTAATCAAACTCTTCTCTGTGATCTGTTGCACCTACTGTGCGCCTGCCACAGCCACTGCAATTGTGGTCGATGGTGGATTAGTAAGAATTACGAGAGTATCTGTTTACAGAGATGACTGAATAAGTCATTGAGTAGAAAATAAATCAGTCTGTGTTTTTGCTTGTTTTGTAATTGGAAGCTTTGTGAGACAGATTTTCATTCAGACTTTTTCTTTACAGTATAACTTATTGCTGTTTTTGTGTGTGTATGCGTTCCTCTTAGGCACACTCAGCTTCCCTCAGGCTCTATGAAGATCTTGGAGACCAGAGTGTCAGACAGTGGACTTTATGTGTGTGTTGCCTCAAATATTGCCGGTAACCTAACGCAATCCATTGAACTGAGTGTTTTAGGTAAGTTAAAGATCACAAACACTAACAGATATCTAATAATGATATTATCATGGGCAATGTTTGTTTAACTCTTCCATGCCTAAATAATTTTTGAGACTCAATCAAAAAATCATGCAGTCATTTTGATCTAAGTTGCTTACTGAATTTTCAAAAATTTAAAATGTTAATCCCATAGTAGTCATATAATTGATTCCAACTAATATAACTGAACAGCATTTTAAATTTAGACAGAGAAAACATCAGATTCAATACAGTTGCAGTCTAGAAATGTTGAAATTTGGGATTACATATCTATTGAGTGGCAGCAGCACATACACTATCAAATCTAAACTTCAAGGCCGACTTACCTGTGTGACAAATAGCATGCAGGCTTTAATTGCATATCTTCTAAAACCACTTTTAAGAAAAATGACAAATAAATCTTCCTTGTACCTTGTACAAAAGCCACTTAAGCATATGAAATCATTTGTCCTGCAGTTCCTCCCAGCATACAGGCGGGCCCCAGGGTGATGAAAGTACAGGTCGGTCACCCTGTGGAGCTGCCCTGTGTGGTAGGAGGGGTCCCAGAGCCCACTCTCACCTGGACAAAGGAAGGTAGGAGGTACCCAGTATCACCTGATGGGAGCCTGGCACTAAGAAATGTGGGACTGTCTGATGAAGGAACCTACACCTGCACGGCCACCAACATTGCAGGCAGCGATGAGGCTCGAGTTCAGCTTCTTGTGCAAGGTCGGTGTAAATTACTGTCTTTATCTCACAGACTTGCACTGTGTTCATTACACATGTGCGTGTTGATTTTTTTCAGTTTGTATGTCTGTTTTTATATGTGCTTAAGTAAGACATACTGTACCATATGTTCAGTACAGTTTGTAATTCTTTAATTCAATACAGTTTAATTTTTCAAAGATGCACCCTAAAACTGTTGCAGATGCTTCATAATGTGAACACGTGTAGTTTGCTCCGTGTGTTTGTCGTTGATTATGTGTTTGTGGGTTTTCAGTGCCCCCTGTGGTCGAGGTATTGGAGCCCCCCTTCAACAGTCCCCTGCAGGAAAGAGTTGCAAACCAGCGTATTGCATTCCCGTGCCCTGCAAAAGGTAGTAAAAAATTTCCACTCAGTCTCTGATGTTATGAGGAAGAAAAATATTGATCATTTTCTTATCCTGTACATAATAACAAAATGTACTCACACTGCTATAAAAAGTGACGTTAAGTGAGACAAAGTTAGTTCTGCTTGACAAAAGCGCTTTCACAATGATCGCTTTATCAAGCGCAAATTATTATTTTCTTTTTGTCAGTGGTTTGGTTTTCATTTTTATTCTTTCCCTTTCCTCTTTCAGGTCTTCCTAAGCCAGTAATTCGGTGGTTGCGTAACGGCCAGGAACTGACGGGTAATGAGCCCGGTGTGTCCATCCTGGAAGATGGTACACTGCTGATTCTGGCCTCTGTGTCACCGCTGGACAACGGAGAGTATGTGTGTGCTGCCGTTAATGACGCTGGATCCACTGAGAGGAAGTACCAGCTCAAAGTTAATGGTGATTGACCTGCTCTCTATGGCTCTGACCTGTGACTTGGAATAGTTTTACCATCTTAAAGTCATTTAATAAAATATGACCTTCAATCTTATATTATACATACATGTGTTTCCATGAAAACTAATTCTGAGAGTTGGTAATCACCTGTGAAACCTCTACAGTGCCCCCAGTTTTCCGTGACAGGGACACGCCTGGGAATGTGTCATTGGTCCTGAGCCAGTCCACCAGCTTGTTGTGTGATGTCATAGGAAGCCCAACCCCTGTCATCACCTGGTACAAGGATGGGACTCCTGTAAGTGAAATCCCATCAAATAAGCTGTTATCATCTATTCTATACAAAAATGTTGTCAATTGTCATTCATGTTTTCAACTCTAAGGAGAACCGGTTTTTGTAAAAATGTTCTTTTAAAGGTAAATACACACATCAAAGACGCAGTCTGAGAGATTAACTAACATGCTGTGTTATGATTTTCATAACCTATACTTGAACTGTGATCTGGTTTGTCCTTTACAAGGGCTGGATCACAAAACTCTTCATGCATAAAAGTAATTGGGAATTGTAATGACCTTTCCTTTCAGTTACCAATGAAAGTGCTCATAAAGCCTGAATGAGGTCTGATCACAGGGTAGACTGGCCAAGAGAACAGACCTTAAACCACTGTGCATCCTGTGTGTATGCATGTGTGTGTGTGTAACAACGACCAGACAGGCCAGCCATGGTGGCAGCATGGTCAAAGCTGTAATGACAGAATAATTATGATAAATTGATGCGAGAACAGAGAGTTAGCACAACCTTTTCTGTAACATCCCAGTAAGCTGGCTGTATTTTGTTTCTTTTGCTGCCTAGCTAATTATTCCTGCAAGGCACAGAAGGGGAAATCACTTAATCTGTTCAATCTGTTAATTATGAGAGCAATCTAACAAAGGATATTCTGTTTTCTGAATGTTTTGGCTCATACAATCAGTTTAATTTTACTTAATGCATTTTCATCTGAACAGATCTTTGGCTCTCAGACAGCAGTTGCAGCTTTTTTTCCCCTTGTTTTTTTTTAGTTTAGATCCTTTTATCATGATGTCTTACAATTAGTCCCATAATAACTGTCAGACAGTATTTCCTAAACTGTAACTCATGCTGTTGTTTTTGCTCTTGGGGTTGATTTAATTTATTTATTTATCAATTGATAGGTAGTTGCTAGCAACAGCATTCAGATTCTTGACATGGGAAAAACTCTGAGACTACTGAAGGCAGCCACAGCAGACGCAGGCAGCTACAGTTGTAAAGCCATCAACATCGCTGGCAGCACAGAAAAGGACTTCTTTCTTGATGTACTGGGTGAGTAAGGGCAGTGAGCAGTTGTCTATGGAAACTCCAAGAATTGCTGGAAAGGAGTTGTATGCAGTTGTGTGGACATGCAGAGTAGAAATTAATTCCACATTAATGGAAACCATTTAAACCCTTTTAATACAGAAAACAGCCACGTATATCGGACTATTGACTTCTGGAGCTTTTGTGTTTAAAGGAATACTTTTACCTACAAACGGATTATTTGTATATTAATTATTTACCCCGTGTTATATTGAGTCTGTGAAAAAACTTTCTTTTTTTCCACGTCTCCACAGTGAAAAAATTCTTGATGAATTTGAGTAAAGTGTGTGAAGGAGCGATTCCATAGATGCTTCTTTCCTGCTGATGTCAGACTGTACAACCAGCAGTGCTCCCAGTAGAACACACACACACCAAAGTGGACTTAAAACTGTGCAATTTGATTATTATTTCTGTGTGCAGTTGGTGTAAATCGATGTAAATACGTTTTTTAACTGTTGAGTTTTGTGTCTTTTTTATACTATTCATATTGTTCTTTTGCTTTATTTATCTTGTACATATCTGCTCTGATATCCCTTTGCTGCTGTAACAATGCAAATTTCCCCATCGTTGGTCGGATTTAACAACAGAAGAAATATATCAAAACCTTCATTTACAAACTCTCACACTACCTGTGCACGTCTCATTTATTTAGTAGTATGCTCAGCACTTCCTAAACAGATGCATTTTCACTAAAACCCTACTAATTGAAACACTTCTGAGCTACATACGAGTGGCTTGGACAAGCACTTGTTTGAAATGTGCTCATGCTTGTCATTGAGTAAGGAAGTGTTTTAAACAGCAAGGTTTTAGTGAAAATGCATGTGTTAGTGAAGCATACAAGTGGATAAGTGAGACTTAGATTATACTGCATACATTTGATGACAGTTTGTAATCAGATTAAGTGGAACAATTTTGCTGTTGTTAGGTGCAGCCCCCATTCATTCCAATTCATCAAGAATTTTTTTCTAGTTTTGATTTTTTTGTTCACTGTGGAGGGATGCTAGAAAAACACATTTTTGTCCTCAAATGCATCATAACAGGGTGAACCACTGATCTACAAATGTTCATTTTAGGGGTGAAGTATTTCTTTGATTAGCTTATTGATAAGTCAGCTAGTATACAATTATTCACTCACTCTGTTCCCCAGTCCCACCGACCATTGAAGGATCAGACTCTCCTCAAGATGTTTCGACCATTGTCAAACAGGAGATCATTCTCGAGTGCAAAGTGCAAGGTGTGCCCTTTCCCACAATTCAGTGGTACAAGGACAGGAAGTAAGTGCCTGCTATTTTCAGAGTATTTATCACAATATTTACTCTATTCGTATTGTGGTAAGAATTATATTTTAAAAAACTGAATAAAGTAGGTTAAATTTTTGTTTCCAGGCTGGTGTTTCTTGGTGATCCCAACCTTGAGATCACTGATAGAGGTCAGATTTTGAGGATAAAAAGTGCCCGTCTTGGAGATAAGGCCCGTTACCAGTGTAGTGTCGTGAATACAGCTGGCAAACAAACCAAAGACTTCAACCTCAATGTCAATGGTGAGTGTGGATTTTAACAGATCTTACCCAGTCAGTCACTGTGTGCAAAGCCTGCTCTTTATACAGTAAGATTTTGTAATGTTCGTGCCATTGTTCCAGTGCCGCCCTCCATCAAAGGTGGTAACATAACCACAGAGGTCACAGCCTTGCTGGACACGGTGGTAACACTGGAGTGTGAGGCGCGTGGGGTCCCTCTTCCTTCTATCACCTGGTACCGAAACGGAGAGGCCATCCTATCCAACAGACAAGTCCAGTATGTCGAGCGAGGCCACTACTTGAAGATCCCTCGTGCGCAGGCGTCAGATGCTGGCCAGTACACCTGCAAGGTGACCAGTGTGGCCGGGAGCGCTGAGAAGAGCTATGACCTGGACGTCTACTGTAAGAACATGTGGCACTTAATAATCTATGCACTTGTGGTTTTCTTTCTGCCATATGTCAGGGTTAGGGTTAGGGTCATCACAAAATGATTTAGGAAATCTAGAACACACTATATCAGGTTTTTAAACAAAGGAACTCTGAACATAAGTTCCCATTGTCTGCATTTATAATCCCTCTCATCTGTTCTGAGCTCTGAAGCTTATTATTGTATTAATCGAAGCTTTAAGGCATTTGGTTTCACTCACAAAGCATAAAGAAATTTGCAGCAGTCAAGAATCATTTCAAACAGCTGTGGATAGTTGGCAAACATTTTAATGTACAAAATAAATTTCTTGATCCTTGAAGAGAATTAAAACGGAAACAGAGCAGAGGACTTGGAGCATAATGCAATTTTACACGTTGTTGGCCGATGAAAGCCTGGGGTGTGAGATGTAAATAGGATACCAGTCAAGCAGAAAAGTCCTCAAAGCTTTAAACCATCTTTTGTTTTGTTCCTTTTTTATGCATGTCCCCCCCAGTGCCTCCTACCATTGCAGGGGGTGATGACGGGCCAACTGAGAGGAAAGTGGTCCTCAGTAAGCCTCTGATCCTGGAGTGTGAGGCTGGGGGACACCCTCCCCCCTCCCTCACCTGGCTGAAGGATGGAGTCCCTGTGCGTGATGGTGAAAGTGTCCGTCTTCTTGAGCGGGGGAGTAAAATAGAAATTTTCTCAGCCACTGTGTCAGACTCGGGACGTTACGTCTGCGTGGCTACGAGCATCGCTGGAGAGAAGGAGGTCAAATATGACGTCAAAGTTTTAGGTATAGAAACACACAATAATAACTATATTCTATTCTATTTTATTCTATACTGACATGACCAAGCAGAGTGGCTGCATACGCATTCATGCCTCATTGTTTTTAATATTACACTGTCACCGTCAAAACTTAAATCTTGTAAAGGATAACTTTTCCAGGATGTTGGCTTGGTTTTGTGCATACATGTTATGGCCTTGTAATCATTCTAAAGCCTTGGCCTGACCTTATTATTGATTTCTTTGTTGGACCTTAATTCTACTTTGTTTTACACCTGAATTATTAATACAAGCAACGAATGAATTGTCTCTCTGCATAGCAGTTGGGCATTTAGTGCACTGCTTACAAAGACAAGTTAAAAAGATGTAGAAGCCAGACATTTGATTCATGCCAGATTTAAAAACATCAGAGAGAATTCAGCCCCCATGGGAGAAGTGTTTTATAGCTGCCAGGAGCCAGGACATTTGTTGAGGACTTATCTTAGTCCAGGTTACCAAAACTATACTGTAACGTGTAGAGCCATGGTGCTTGAGCTGTCATCATTTATCAGAAACTACCCTGTCTTCTTAGTATGACTCCATGTGGGATTTGAGAGGAATTATGTTAGTAAATGCTTTCGTTATTTCATGTATTTCTACCGCTATCTCTTTGACAATGCTTGTCAATGAATGCCAGAGGGAAAGGCTTTCTACTGGGTATGAAACACTTGTCTAATTCTGCCTTTAATGGCACAGCACTTTTGCAACCACATTGTAAATACAAAGCACCCTCTCTGGTATTTTAATCTCACTGAGCTTAATCACTCCAACAACTGCAGCCTGTCATGTTTTATTTATTGACACACCAGCTGGAAAACGTTGTGCCGTTGTCGGCAGGATTCGAACCTGCGCGGGGAGACCCCAATGGATTTCTAGTCCATCGCCTTAACCACTCGGCCACGACAACTCATGTGAAACTAGAGCTGACGCTGCTGACTCATGCTTAGGCTGTTGCTATCTGTACCATGTGTGCATTCCACATGGGAAACAGACACCTGCCATTTTTCTGTGGCTCTGCACGTCTGACTGATAGACCCCAAGAAACCAGAAAATTCTGTTTCAGAGCAAGAGACCCAAAGATTTTATCTTTATATTCCTCATACCATTTGTTGATGCTGTTACCATTAGCAACAGAATCAGAGGAAGAATATGTATAAAAAAGTAATGGAATAACTGTTTCAGAGTTGTGATATTGAAATGAATCAAAACATTTGAAACCTGCCTTTAATTCATTATGATGTGGTTTTTCCAGTCTTAAATATAAAAACAATTATTAATCCATTTATTGTGGTTTTCCAGAGATGCATATTTTGAAATTATTCTTTCAAAGATATTTATTTTTTATTTATCCTAGTTCCTCCTTTCATTGATGGAGCTGATGACGTGACAGACAGCACGGTGATAATCAACAGCCCTTTAGAGCTGGACTGTCACGCCACTGGAACACCTGCACCTGTCATCACGTAAGGCCTTCTCATGCAAACAGACTTAAAAACACATACATGCACATACACATATTCACTCTAAAAAATGTCTTTTCTCTTGCAGATGGTATAAAGATGGAAAACCAGTCAGACAGGGTGAGGGGTTGCGGGTGGCAGCGAGCGGTCGGCGGCTGGTCGTTTCCCGTGCTCAGGTCTCTGACACGGCTCATTTTCAGTGTGTGGCCACTAATGAAGCAGGAGATCATGAGAGGGACTTCAATGTGGTTGTCCATGGTAAATATTGAAATGCTTTGTTGTATAATTAGCATGAAAATTAATTGTTTTGTGACAACAAATTGATGTAGTTAATAGTTTTGCATGCACTATAATTGTAATAAATGTAATTTGTGCTTTAAATGCAAGCTACAGGAACGCTCCTACTTTGGGTAAATACTACTTTATGGTTTTTTTGTAGTTTCCTTTTTGTCACAATGTGCTGTCAAGTGTTTTTAAGAGAATAATTGTATCCACTTAATCTCCCCAGTTCCTCCATCCATCCGTACCACAGGGCCTGCTGAACGTTCAGTGGTTCTTCACAAGCCCATCACGCTGGAGTGCATCTCCAGCGGCATTCCTCCTCCCAGTATAACCTGGCTTAAAGATGGCCGACCTGTCGACACAACACAAGGGAACCTTAAGGTTGGTCCCCTGATTGACTGAGTATTAATTAATTTTAATATGAAATACCACTTGACTAGTCACATCTTAAAGGAAACATGCAGACTCAAGCTGTTAAGATGAACACCATTAGCTGTTCAAAATTGTTAAAATTGTTGTTGAATTTTACATGAATTTAAAAAAATATACACACTGTTTTGTTTCAGGATGGTAAATGAAATTGCTGTGATGCAACACAAAAGAAAAAAATAAAGCACTTTTCGCTTTTTCAGCAACATTGACATAAATCACACTAAAAATTACTAGACAAAGTTTTATGCCAAAGATGTTATTTTATTTTAAATGGGAGTTGACTACAGTTGACACTTGGACTTAGTCGGTATTTAGGGTTATGCTTAAAGATATACTATGCAGGAACAGGCAAATCAAGTGAGGCGAAACAACCAAGGAGAGTGAATCTGGGGTTGGCTTTTCACTTTCGTTCTCACTGGTAAGCGTGTGTACAGTAACCAATGATCCTGAGTGTATCTTTATGAACAGAAACTAAGTAGAATATTATTGGAGATTTTTCAAAATTCCTTATGTCCTCTGTGTGCTTGTATCTCTCACAGCTGGAGTCTGCAGGCAGAATGCTGAAGGTCACAGAGGCAAGACTAGAGGACTCTGGGAGATACACCTGCCTGGCCACAAATGCAGCTGGTGAAGCCCAACAGCACATACGGCTCAGTGTCCATGGTAACTTAAATATACACACAGCCTTATCTCTGCGTGTTTCTGTACCTCTCACTCTTCTCCTGTCAAGGGACGAGGTGGAGACAGGAGAGTGTCATCTGATAAATTATACCTCTTGTGTTTAATGCTCATGTGTCCCTCAGAGCCTCCCAGTATCCCTGACTCTGGAGAGATCATGAACCAGACCATCCTGTCAGGCTTTCCTACTGAGCTTGAGTGCAAGGCCACAGGCAGCCCATTACCTGGTAAGACGCCTCACAAACTTCCTCCTCCGTCCTGCTGTGCTCACTCACAGGCTCCAGGGCGTAGTTTCCTCTGACTGCTGAGCTGGAATTGGCTGAACCGCTGCTTTCCTTATCTTTAACCATTAAGGGAAGAGCGGAAAATTGATCTCAGATGACTCCCTACAGGCTGCTTTACTCTTTTCTCACTGCATTTCTCTCCAGTGTCCAAGTTCAGTACAGATAAGCAGTCACATTCCAGTGTAATTGAACACTCTTTTCTTGCTATGTTTCTGTATTTTACAGCAGGTGTTTCATTCCAGTAATGATCTGATATCTGTGAAACAATGTTGCGTGTGAAAATGCTTATTAGATTTTAAGCTTCACTATCCAAAGCAAAAAACATAGAGATCTTGTTGGCCAGCTACTTAGCTTTGTCTGTCTTTACATAATTCAACAATTAAAACATTATTGTGTACCCAGAAATTTTACAAGTACATACTATAAAATAGCAAGTTCTGTTACTTCTTCACGAAGCACTAAATGTTAAAAGAGGTCGAAATCTGTTTCTGTGTTATGAACTGTCCAGACCTTTAAGGTCACCTGGAAATAGTTTGCTTACTTTTATAAGGTGAAAAACAAGACACTGGAACATATCTGGAACAAATGTACAGAAGATCAGAGATCTGATCCATCTCTAAACTCAAAGCTAATCAAGGCCACATACATTACATACACATACATGCTTTTCATAAAATTTTCGTGTCATTTCTGTAATGTAATTTTACCCCAGTCCTTATTCCTTTGTATTTATTCTTATCTTTATTTTATTATATCATTATGTTCAATTTTGATTTATTTTTATTTTTCTGATGTCTTTTAAATGTAATTTTTTGTGCGTTTTCTGCTTTATGTAAAGTACCTTGAATTACCTTGAATTCTGCTTCAGCTATCACATGGTACAAAGATGGACGACCGCTGACAAGTGCAGCTGGGGTCACTATGTTGAAGCGTGGCCAGGTGCTGGAGATTGAACGGGCTCAGCTGTCTGATGCTGGGATATACAGATGTGTTGCGGTCAACCTGGCTGGAGTTGCTGAGATAACACACAGCCTGCAGGTGTACGGTGAGTGACTTTTTATACGTTATACACTACACACAGATTTGCCGGATGGTTGATTGTGTTATTTTGAAAGTTTCTTGTTCTGACGTCTCTTGAGAGATCTTAATCTGGGTGAGATTGCCCGATTAAATAAAGATTACATTTTTTAAAAATTAAAATAAAACAAATCCTAAAGGAAATCAGTGAAGTAGACATTATAACATTGTTTCTCTATAATAAGGAGATGACTAAATGACACAGGGATAAGATAGGCCTGTACTTCAGTTATCCTCCATATCCAAACTCCAGCAACATTGTAGGATTTTTCTGTATCTGTCTTCACGGCATGCATTTATGCAGCTGTTTCCCTTTCTTTTGTTTCAGTGCCTCCGGTCATCTCCAGCCGAGGTGGCACAGTAACGGTTGTGGTGAATGAAGCTGTCAGACTGGAGTGTGAGGCCAGCGGTGTTCCTCTGCCCAGCCTCACATGGCTCAAAGATGGCAGCCCTGTGGCAAGTGTTTCACATGGCATACAGGTGCTTATAAATCAGTTGAATTAATCAATCAATTCATATTTTTGTACCGTGCAATTTTATCACTATCATTATATAGGTTTGTTGAGAGGCAAATGTGGAATGGTTACAATATATAACAAGAAGTGAAATTATACATATAGATTATTTTTTTATGAAATATATCAGGGAGTCATGGTATATTTCTGTAGGGTTTTTTTGTGTGTATTTGGTTGTGCTATGCACCATGATCAGGTCTTTGAGTTGTTCCTGTCTCCCTCTCAGGTGTTGTCAGGTGGCAGAGTGCTCTCTCTGAACAGTGCACTGGTTAGTGATGCAGGCAGGTACACCTGTGTGGCTGTCAATGCCGGAGGAGAACAGCATCGAGAGTACGACCTGAGAGTTTATGGTGAGTAGATCAGCAGTATTTATTACATACATGTTTTATGAATGGACATGCAACGATTCTGTACATACGTATATAACATATGCATACAGCTACATATTTGACTTTTAGGAAGCAATACCGCAACAAAGACACAATCATCAGTATTTTGTTCTAGAAATATGAGAATGAGATGAGAAGGTGTTTTGTTTTGTGTTTTTTTTTTTCAATATTGGAATGCTTTGAAATCATCACAAATTTTAGCATTAAGATAGTTGTGAAACATTAGCCTCATTCGGCAGGTTGTTGGCAGGCGCTGTTGAAAGAAAAGTACTAATGTTCATTTCTTCTCCCTAGGACACCGTCTCCCTGTTCATAACTTAAATGTATTTTCCTTGTTTCCTTTCTTGAGTAATGGTTATGGCCAGCTGTAGTTTGTCTTTCAACAGCCCCAGATCCAGCACGAAACCTGAATTAAAATACTGAAACAATATTTGAAAAAGGCCTCAAGCAAAACATGTGCGTGCAGAGGAAGTAAGACTTGACTAAGTTTAGCAGTTCAATAAACCTTGTCAGTTTCCTGCACAGAGCCAAGCTTGACGGCGGATCAGTTGTTATACAAGACTGATCAAAGCAAGTGACACTGAGGTAATAGGAGACAAGCAGTTTACATTTGGGGATTTGTAAAGTCTGTCTTTGTGTTTGTGTTTGTGTGTGTCTGTCCCTGTATGTCTGTTTGAACATATGTATGCAGAATACAAACATCCACATGATGTGCATTCCCCTCAGAAAGATCAAAAAGAGCATGTCTGGAGAAATAAAGGCAGATTTGTTGTGGTAATTGCTACCATTCTCCTGCAGTTTCCTGTGTCTGGCCAAATGCTGAGCTGAGGGCCTGTTTCTGTCTGCACCCCAGTGACCGTAATACAGAGGAAAGCAGTCAGCAGTCATTTTCTAGACCACGCTAGAGTCACCAAAAAAGGGGTGATAAAAAACTGATAAACACACACTTTGATTAACAAAGTATAATTTACACACGAAGTCCAGTCAGCTATGAGAATAGAGTGATAGTCATACATGACATGGAGACCTCCAGACAGTTTCTGAGCTGTTGCACAAAATTATCTGTTCACTTTTTCCCACTGTTTACCACAGAGAGGCAAACGATATGAACGTAGGAAATTAAATTAACCGATCTCAACAATACCGTCATTGGTTGCGGTGATACTTAAATAGTCACAAGAGAACAAAAACATTACTGAGGGAATTTCTTGCTCCTGAGTCATTATACATCTCAGTGCATGTTAGCAATTTCCATTCAGATGAGGTTTCTTAAACTTCTTGGAAATGAAGCTTCACTGATTGTTAATACCACAAACAAATGCTGAACTGGTTTATTGATGCTGTCATAGCCCAAGATAGAATTAGTACTTAAAGAGCACCAGATGCCAAACTTAACAGAGCCTGTGCATCTCAGGAAGCAATTATTCTGTTTGCTTGTGAGGTAATATGAAAAGTTCACAGCATTTGGAATGGCTTAGCAGGCTAACCTTCAAGGTCAGTTAATGTAACGTCGTCATGTCTGCCACAGTGCCACCTAACATCAAGGGCGAGGAGGTGAATGCCACGGTGATGCTCGGTCGTCCAGTGGAGCTGCATTGCCAGAGTGATGCAGTCCCTCCGCCGACCCTCTCCTGGCGCAAAGATGGACGCCCGCTCTTCAGAAAGCCCGGTCTGACCGTCTCAGCAGATGGGAGTGTACTCAAGGTGCAGCCAGACTTAGAGATTATTTAACATTTTTCTTAATCTTTGTAAGAGCTTTTAATAAGAATTTTTAGTCCTCGCTTTGGTGCAGGTGTTGTACCTTTAATGTGGTTTGTATGTATCAAAACCTGTGTGTGTTAACTATTCAGCCCCTGTGTACCAGCTTTGTTTAGTGTAATGCTACCATATCTCATGATTTGTCTACAAATTTCATTGTTAGGTCGATAGTGCCCAGGTGCAGGATTCAGGCAGGTATTCCTGTGAAGCCACCAATGTTGCCGGCAAAACAGAGAAGAACTATAACCTCAATGTCTGGGGTAAGTCTTCATCTTTTGTGTTTAATAAGAAGCTGATTCTAAAGTTGCTTTCAACAAAAGTTAAACAAGTTTATTCATTTTCAGGTTATTTTCTTGTACCTTTTTACTTATTTTTTTCTTGTCAAGTTACTCATTGCTTCCCACCTATGTTTTTTAAGAAATCAGGCTCATTTGCTCAGGTTTCAGTGGTTTATTTAGCTGTATGCAGACGGAGCTGAACCCTCTCTCTGCATGGGCCTGGTTCCAAAGTTACCTGTGTTAAAACTGAAGCCAGTGTTTAATGATGGCAGCATTGATCTGTTTAGATTTTATTTTCTGCTCACATTTATGGGCAGAGACGTCACAACAGTGTTTTTGAATGAGATGTGAGCGCCCCCCTTTGGTGTCTTGTTGTTGTTACAGTTTCTCCCAGTATCCGCGGCTCAGATGAGGTGTCCCCTCTGACTGTAACTGAGGGAAGTCTCATCACTCTTGTGTGTGAGTCCAGTGGCATACCCCCGCCCAGCCTTGCCTGGAGGAAGGACGGTAAGTGTGTGTTTGTTTGTGAAGACACAAAGTGACAACAGGAGCAAATGAAATAGGCTATATGGACATTGTATGATGCTTAGAATAGTGTGTGGGTGATGTGCTTGAACACCATGGCTAATCTATGTCTTGTTTGTGTCCTAGGTTCTGAGCTCAAGACGGACCAACGGCTCAGGGTTTTGTCAGGAGGTCGGCAGCTGCAGATCTCCAGCGCTGAGAGGACAGATACAGCTTCCTACACCTGCACAGCCTCTAGCGCAGCAGGCGCTGCTTCCAAAGAGTACAACCTGCAGGTTTATGGTACGTGTGCCACCTGATATGTTACATCTAGAAATAAAAGTATTTCTGTTGTTATTTTTGCCCTTTCTTGTTAGAAAGGAAACAAAAAGATTGGGCATTGCACTGTCAGACAAATCTAATCCACCCATCAACTATAGTTTGGTTTAATTACTAAAAAACATGCTTTAAAAAAGCATGGGTGAGTGATGTATTTTACACGTCAGGAGGCAATAGCAGTGTGCTAAAGATATTGCAAGCGAAAGCAACAGTCCACAGAAAATATAATCTATTTCTAGTATTTTGTTCTAGGGCTTAGACCAGCAGTGTCAAACACAAGGCCAGCGGGCCAGAGCCAACCCGCCCAAGAGTCCATTTAGGCCCTCTGGATGACTTAGCAAAGAAGTCATTAATACTACAGCCCGACTGTTTTTATCTCTGACAAATTAAAAGTAAATACCACTAAATTGTGAGGAATTGTCTTTCGTCTTTGATTTTTGGGTTGCTGGAAAGAAAAGTCTAGTAGATAATTCCTGACATTGATTGGTATATTTCAGTTGAGGATATCTCTGACTGTATACCACAAACATCAAGCATTTCTTTGTATAAATTTAGAAATGTTCCAAAGTAAAAGTCCCACGTTTCTCTCTTGAAATGACTTAAAATTTAAAAATCAAGGTGCTATAACAAACATTTTTCACAATTCCAGACCATAACTAAAATATTTGAGTTCAGGACATCTCAAACTACACCTATCCTGTAAATCAAGCATTTTTTACTGTCTCAAATTTTGTTAAACTGTATCTAATGGTTTTAGTGGTCTGGCCCACTTGACATCAACTTGATGTGGCCCCCAAACTGAAATGATTTCAACACCCTTCACTTGGACTGAGTCCAAGACACCAAAGGAATGCCTTTTTTTTTACCAAAGAAATCAAAAGAAGAAAAAACATATTCAAATCCAGGGCGTCAGGTGGCTCAGTGGATAAAGCAGGCGTCCCATAAATGAAGGCAATGTTCTTGTCACAGCGGCCGCGGGTTGGATTCCAGCTCGCAGCCCTTTACTGCATGTCATGCCCTCTCTCTCCCCCTTTCACAATAACGATCTTCTGTCCTGTCTAACAAAGGCAAAAATGCCAAAAAAAATCTTAAAAAAAAAAAAAAGTTCAAATATATCTTCGTAACATTTTTAAAATGACCAAAGCATCAAGCACATAACTTGATCCACTTACACTGTGAATGACAGTATGACAGAAAAGATATATATTCATGCAGAAAATTGTTAAAAGCCATACAGCATGAAATAACGTACCATTGATAATGTATACTTAACGTATATTGGCTGTGCTTTAAATGCTAAGCATCTCTTAAGGGATCATGTCCACCAACACACTTGTTTCTCTCACTTCAGTCCGCCCTTCCATCAGACGCAGCGAGGGCGATACCGATGACATTGCTGTGATGAAAGGAGGCGATGTGACTCTACAGTGTGCTGCAGAGGGCGTGCCACGACCAGCAGTCACATGGCTTAAAGATGGGCGGCCTATCACAGGCCAGCACGGTGCCAAGGTCCTGAACGAGGGGAGGCTGTTGCAGATTAAAGATGCTAAGGTGTCAGACACGGGACGCTACACCTGTATCGCTGTTAATGTGGCTGGACAGGCTGACAGCAAGCATGACATCAGTGTACATGGTATAAATTTATTATTATTTTTTTAATGTATTTGCTGTAGTCTTTTTCTTCATTCCGTTTGGAGACTTACAGTCCATCTCAAGGTTTTAAATTTTCTTTCTGTCCCTTTTTCTCTTTCCCCTTCCTGTTTTTCAGTCCCACCTAGTATAATTGGTCAGGTGCAAATGCCAGAAAATGTAAGTGTTGTTGTGAAGAACCCAGTTGCTCTGAGCTGCGAGGCCTCAGGCATCCCCCTCCCTGCCATCACCTGGCTGAAGGATGGTCGGCCAATCAAAGCTACCAGCTCCGTGCGTGTCCTCTCAGGTGAGTTCCTTTTAGACTGTCTGAGCTTGATAAAGTTACAGTTACAAAGCTCATTAAATATACAACATTTCAAATTTTAATTGTTTTTTAAGCTTGGTCTTGGGGTGTTGTATGTCATGTCAGATATCTCTAAACATCCTAAAAATTTGCTCTCAATTTAGTGTCCCAATTTATGGAAGAACAGACTCAAGAAAAGCAAGCGAGGAATGTGAATGATAGCTTTAATTTTCAAAGCAGTAACTTGAACTGTTTTGCTTCCTAGCTGGGTTTCAAAGGCTAAGCAACTGCAATACATCACCAGTAATAACATGTTATAGGATCATTGCAGCTGAGGCCAAACTCAACAGACCCAACAGACAGAAAGAAGACAAACAGGGGCAATTACTTTAAATTGTATTTTTAAATATTTAACAAGATGTATTGGGTGCTCCCATATCAGACCATGGCCCCTGAACTTAAGCATACTACCTAAATTGCGTGTGCAGAACTAAAAGTACCATGCTCTGCCAAGTTGACCCATTTGCTTTTTGATTTATCTACATTTTGTACATAAACTCAGAGTAATGAGAATATTTTGGGAACCAAAAAAATGCCATTGGATTGATGTCGAGGTGAATCAGTTGTGTGTAAGATGTAGAAAAGTAGAATTAAACTTGTCTTGATGTCACTTTTTTTCTGGCAAGATTCTCATGAACCCTGTGAAGACAAAGTTGCTTTTAGGGACAGATGCAGGTAGTCTTGAATCTAATTAAAATGGTTTGTTAATGTTTTAACAGCTGTGAGCCTCAGAGTCTAAATTCTTCCTGTTAATTGATCCCAGTTTTCAAAGAGAGGTGATTTACTTTCAACAGGCTTTAAATGGTGTTTACACGTCCTTGGGATGTTTTCCTTTAGTGAACAAAAAGTCAGGTTTATGCAGATAAGGCCTTTGAAAACATTCCATGATGACAACAGATAAATGACAATGATTGGCCTGTTAAATCTCCAGGGGGCCGGAGCCTGCGTCTAATGCATGCTGCAGTGGAGGATGCTGGGAGGTACACCTGCATTGTGTCTAACAGTGCGGGAGAAGAAAGAAAGAATTTTGACCTGGACATCCTTGGTAAAGACATTTTAAGCCTATTTTAGTATTTTGTTAAATGGTATTATATTTAATGAGAGTGTTGACTTCAATGTACAGATTAAAATACAACCTAAAAGTCTAAATCAAAAGTGAAAGTTTGTTTACATTTATAGATCGTGCTATGTGATGCGATGTGATGTGATGTGATGTGATGCAACACGATGCGATGTGATGAACATGAATCTCACTGTGAAAGCTGAGACAGTGAGAACCATTATTGATTTTCAGTCTAATTCGACAGTTCCACCAAGCATTGTGGATGAGGGAACAGTGATGGATACTAAAGTCAAGGAGAAACACAACATTACTCTCACCTGTCAGGCATCAGGTAATTGACGCAATAAATACATCTCCGTATTGACATTAATCCTTAATGCAAATGACATTAAAGATACTGTAATCTTTCTTTACTAACACTTAAATCTCACCTTTTTTCCCAGGTAACCCTGTACCAGAGATTAAATGGCTAAAGGATGGACAGCTGTTGGTGCCTGACAGACGCCACCAAGTTTTGTCTCATGGTCGCTTCCTCCAAATCTCTGGCGCCCAAGTTGCAGACACCGGCAGGTACAGCTGCGTGGCGTCTAACACTGCTGGGGATCGCAGCCGGCACTTCAACCTCAATGTCCTGGGTACAAACTCAATTCTTCTGAATAATTTCAAGGATGAATCGCACTATTTGAGATTAACCCTGTCAAATGTGAATCAATTTCATTTTTCATTATTTTTCTTGTGCTGCACTCAGACGCCTTGACAAGTATTTAAAGCAAATTGGTTGGATTTATTTTGAAAACATGGGGACAACGGCAATGAGCAACTTGGCATGAAATGTCCTGCAAGACTGCAAAGAATTATTAGATTTAGGAATCTTTTTTTTTTTTTAAAGCTAGGGAAAATTTTGAAGAAATCAGTGTCTCTGATTATCATAATTATATACATTTAAAATTAATTTGTTTAGGTAATTTCCTTGTTTGTTTTTACTTTCTCATCTATTTTTTTGGTTTGGTTCAGGTAATTTTTTTGTACCTTTTACTAATGTCTTCTTAATTTCTGGGTCTCTCCTTCTCATTGTTTTTTTTTTTTAAGACATTAGGCCAGTTTGCTGAGGTTTAAATCATGTTCTAGATTTAATTCATCTTCTCTCTTTTTTTGCCAGTTTCTCCCACCATTGTTGGGGCAGGTCCTGACAGTTCTTTAGAGGAGGTGACAGTAACTCTGAGCAGCCCCACCTCTCTGGTGTGTGAAGTCCAATCCTATCCTGCGGCTCTCATCACCTGGCTCAAGGACGGCTCTCCGTTTGAGTCCAGCCGCAACGTCCGAGTTCTTCCAGGTTTGAGATCACATGCACATGACAATACATTCAAACTAACTAAAATACAATAGTATGCCTTTTTTTCATTCATTACCCATGCTTCCACAGGTGGACGCACCCTGCAGATTCTCAATGCTAAAGAAGAGGATGCTGGGAGATATACCTGTGTGGCCACTAATGAGGCTGGAGAGACACTGAAGCACTATGAGGTCAAGGTTTATGGTGAGATTTTTGCATCTTTGCAAACATGCTGTATCTTTCTTCATCAGAAAAGAAAATAGGAAAAAAAATTAATTTGGCAAATATTAGTTAAAGCACATTTTACTGTGTGTGCGCTTACATGAACATACAAATACAACTAAAATCACTGAAAATGATCAGTGAAGAAGTTTTGAACAATAGTTTAACATGTGACAGTGAACCTGCCAATTCTTGTTGATGGTTGAAAGATAATCACAGAAAACATATATATATATATATATATATACATGTGTCAATGTAATCTAAAACCTGTGTCTTGACTCCAGTTCCCCCTCAGATCAATAAGAATGATATCCCAGGGGAAGGACTGGCCCCAAAAGAGGTCAAGATCAAGGTCAACAGCACACTGACCCTGGAGTGTGCCGCTCAGGCCTTTCCTACTGCAGCACTGGAGTGGTACAAGGATGGACAGGTAAAAATCTGATTTGATTCCAATGGGATATGATGGGAGAATGTAAACAAAGTAACCTGTAATAAGCTACAACCACTTTTTTCCACCACAGATTCTGCAGACAGATGATCACGTGTCCATAACAGCCAACGGTCGTATTGTTCAGATCCAGCATGCTCAGGTGTCAGACACTGGCCGCTACACCTGCGTAGCCACCAATATAGCTGGAGAGGATGAGAAGGACTTTGATGTAAATATACAAGGTGAACTGGGTTGACTGATGGCAACGTGTTAACTGAGACTATTTGTGCATTTCATGGGCTCAAAAAGTATTCTTGTGATGTTGTTATTGTGTTTTACTGTAATATCAGAACTACATATTGAAAATGGTGAATAACTGCAAAAAAAAGCATTTAGCTGTCTATGAGATAAATGCAGAGCCGTGGCTTCGATTATGTTTTCAACCACTCTTCAAAATTACATTTTCAAAAATACTTAAAGTGGAGCGTAAATATTTATTCTCTTTTTATATTCCCCTTTTCAGTTCCACCTAATTTCAACAGGCCTGGTGGATTCGGTGATACCACGTCTTCCCCAGGCTTTGTCGCCGATGTTCGAGATGTGATACTCAACAATCCCATCTCTCTGTACTGTGAGACAAATGCTGTCCCCCCTCCAACACTCACCTGGTACAAAGATGGACAGCTGCTAACCTCCAGTGACAAAGTTTTGATCTTGCCAGGTGAGATCGACAAGAAAAACAGTGAGACAGAGAAAGCAAGACAGAGAATGAGTTCATACTAATCTTCGACAGTTTTATTCTCAGGTGGCAGAGTTTTACAGATTCCAAGATCCCAGGCGGAAGACTCAGGCAGGTACACGTGTGTGGCTGTAAACGAAGCAGGAGAAGACTCTATTCAGTATGATGTTAGAGTATTATGTGAGTACAAACACATTTCTTTGTAGTGCAACTCTGTTTGTTAAATAGAGCAAGGGTAAAGTCTTTTTACATAGAACAGTTTCTCATCGTCTTTTTCTGTCCTGCATCAGTGCCCCCAATCATACGGGGAACAGACAGCGATTTGCCTGACGAGGTCACAGTGTTAGTCAACAAAACAACACAACTGGAGTGTCACACGGATGGAAACCCCGCCCCCAAGATCACCTGGTTTAAGGACGGCCAGCCAGTCAGCTCTGAGGGGCCACATAGAATCCTGTACAATGGGCGAACACTTCAGGTAACAACCAAGAAGCACAATTTTTCCATAAAACCACTCTAAGTTCCATCCTTTTAATACGATATATTACTTCTATGTACAGTAGATCATGCTCCAAATGTTCTTACTGGATTCCATATTTCTCCATCTTTCCCAACCATCAGGTGTTGACCGCTCAGGTATCGGACACAGGGCGCTATGTGTGTGTGGCTGTCAATGTGGCTGGAAGTGCAGAAAAATTCTTTAACCTTAACGTTCATGGTAAGTCACGTGTGAAATGCATTCAGTTTTCCTCAATCAGTTTTCTTGTCCTGAGTTTAGACACCTTTCACTTTTAAGTATTTAAAACTTTGAAATTTGAGCAAATTGGTTTTATTTCCTTCAAAAACACGACAAGAAAGACAGTCAGCAACTTGCAAATTGCAAAAAACAATTAGTAGGTGACCTATAAATTAGAGAGAATAATCAGAAAATTATAAAATAGTTAATGAAAGTATCAAGAAAAGTAAATCAGTAATTATTACAATTATGTATTTAAAATGAGGTTACAGTAGAAAAAATCGATCCTTAAGTCGATTCTTAATTTTGTTGATTATTTTTATGTCATTTTAGCACTTTTTTAGGTCATTTCCTGTTTTTCTTCTGTTACCTTTTTTGATTATTTCATTTAATTTTCTTGCAACTTTTTGCTAATTAACTCTTTCTGTTTTCTTGTTAAGTTGCTCAGTACATTCTTTCCATGTTTTTAAAGAAATCAAGTCAATTTGCACAGGGTTTAAAGAGTTAAATTACATTAACTTTCTAAATTATCTTATTTAATCAATTTGTTAAAGTTGAACTGAAGAAACATCTACATTTCCTTCAATTTAGAAAATTCTGCTTTCACTTTATGACAGTCTAAGACTGCACTCTGAGATTAAAAAAAAAACCCACTGTTTTCTATACTGAATATTTGTTGGTTTTTTTTTCTTTTAGTGCCTCCGACCATTATTGGCCCAAGCCCTGAGACTGTGACTGTGGTGGTGAACAACTTTGTATCTCTTTCTTGTGAAGCTACTGGTTTCCCTCCTCCCACCTTGAGCTGGCTAAATGATAGGGGCCCCATCCAGGCCAACACCAATGCTCTCATCATGCCTGGTACAGAGAGTTAATAGAATGAACAACATAAGTCATTTTGCATTAAAGGACTAATTAGAATATCTTAATATAAACATGCCATATAAGTGATCAAGACAAGCAGCAAATTACACAATTACAGTAGATGCTGAATGCGTTTGTGTGTCCATTTGTGCCTTCAGGTGGTCGTACGTTACAGATTCTGAAAGCTAAAGTATCTGATGGAGGAAAGTACAGCTGTGTGGCCATGAATGCTGCAGGAGAGGCTTACAAACACATCTACCTCACTGTTTTCGGTCAGCCCACATCCACACTGTGTTTAATGTATACTAGGCACTTGACCTTACATCATAAACTGACGGTAAATGTTTTCCTGTCTCCTCGGCCTCTCAGTTCCTCCGAGTATCCGGGACAGTAGTGGGGACTCTCCGGTGGTGGTGAATGTGCTCGTTGGTAACTCGGTAACACTGGAGTGTGAGTCCAACGCTGTCCCTCCTCCCACCATCACCTGGTACAAGAACGGCAGGGTGGTGACAGAATCAGCCAACCTGCGCATCCTGGCAGAGGGACAGATGCTTGAAATCAAAGGCTCGGAGGTGATGATATAAATAGACGGCATGTTGTTGGTTCCCTATCATTTTTATTTTCTCAGCAACATCTCTCAGCTGTTGCGTGCCAAGTGTGATCGATACAGCCACTCTTGTCTTTGTCACCTCAGTTATAGAGGTTAAATGAAATACGTAAATGTATCACGTCTCCCTTCAAGGATTTTGCATCCCAAAAGAATAATTTACTGCAGGGAAAAAGTTTACATATTTGTGATATTGGTAAGACTAGTGGAACCAGTATATACATTGATGGTACAGTACAGGTAGAGGCTGACGTTTCTACTTTAAGTCCTGGTATTCTTGTCTGATTCCGGCAGGATCAGAGACAATTAGACTATTCGTCATGTGAGTGGGATGGGACTGTCAATGAGAAGCAGGTGGGATGGGAATCCTAATAACAATAGGTCAGGTCTGATATATAAATATGCAGTTCTAACATGAGTGAACATGTGAACAGCATGGTAGAGTCATTCTTTCGGGACTGGTATGGGACAGGAGTTTTTTTGTAGGAGTGGGTTAGGACAAGAGTGTCACCCTCTAGTACAGTGTAGATACAGCATAAAGCCAAGTAACTGCTGCTGGTTCAGATGAGAATGGGACTAAAAGGCAGATAAAAGATACTGTTAGGGCCAGAAAAAATGTAATGTCAAGTCAAGTCAGTTTTATTTATATAGCCCATTATCACAAAACATGGCTTGCCTCAGAGGGCTTTACAGTGTACGACATCCCTCTGCCCTTAGACCCTCACATCACCCAAGGAAAAACTCCGGAAGAGCGGTAGAGGATAGCGAGGGATCCCTCTTCCAGGACGGACAGACGAGCAATAGATGTCGTAAATAGCAAATGAAATACAATCATGGCAAAAAAGGAAAGAGAAAGAGAGAGGGGGAGGGGGGGGGGGGGCACAGCAATAATAGAAACAGATGCATGTCATATTACAATAATGGTAGGTGTGAAATTAGTAATTGCTCTCTATGATGATGTTGAGAGAGATGATAACAGTCTCATGCATATGTGAAAGGGAGTTGTCCAAAGGCCAAATCACAGCATTGGCGCAACCAGGACCAGACCACGATCAGGGCGAGCGGGGGGCACAGAATCAGTACAGCCACAGCACGAGCACAACCAAAGGCAGGGTCGCAGCATCAGCACAGCTATCACCACGGTCAGGCACAGTCAAGGTTACGGCCAGGATCCAGGGAAACTAGGAAACAAGGGAGCAGGAACGCTCCCGAGAGGCAACAGGATTAGCGTAGTGCAGTTCAACAGACCCAGGCTCTGTAATCGCGAGCCCCAGGTAGTGAGAGTACCACATGGCTATCACAGAGCTAAGCTATGGGTCAAAACATGTAAAATGAATGCTTGGCTCACTGAGCTTCTGGCACATTTTAACATCTTCTTATTTGTCTCCTCCGTTCTTCAGGTGTCTGATACTGGACAATATGTTTGCAAGGCCACCAATGTTGCTGGTCAAGTGGACAAGAACTTCCACCTGAATATCTATGGTAGCCTGTCATAGACATTATTCAAACCTATTTATTCAATCATCTTAAAAATTACATGAAACACATACTGTCTTTTTCAAACAATAATCAACATTTAAAATATAATATCAAAAAAGTCTGTGTCCATTTTCTCCTCAGTACCTCCCAGTATTGATGGCCCAGCAGAAGAGAGTGTTGTGGAAACCATCAGTAACCCAGTCACCTTTGCCTGTGATGCCACTGGAATCCCTCCGCCGAGCCTCGCTTGGTTGAAGAATGGACGACCGATAGGTACGGCTGTGTTTAGGTGTAAATGAGCTGTGCAGCTTATTACACAAACCACATATGTATCTTATATGTCATCCTCATCCACCCTTACATGTAGGCTCTTATTGTCAGTTAAATTATACCAAACATATTAATTTCATATTTCTTTAGAGAACTCAGAGTCTCTGGAGATGCACATCTTCTCAGGAGGAAGTAAGCTGCAAATTGCACGGTCGCAGCTTTCCGACAGCGGCACATACACGTGTGTGGCCTCCAACGTGGAGGGCAAGACACGCAAGAGCTATCATCTCACCATACAAGGTACAAGCACATGTACAGCCTTAGGCACTATAAAAAAAATTGTAATCCTTTTCTAGAAACGAATCTCAAATTAAAGAAAGCTTATTTGATTCCATAGAAGCCTCAAAGAATGTAACGACATGTCCTTTGTCAGGCTTTATGTGTTGACCATATGCTGTCAAGCTTATATATCATCATAAAATACATGTGATTACCATAATATTTGAGGGATTGTACTAAGACCAATGATTCTCTCTTAGTTCCTCCCAGTATCTCTGGATCAGAGATGCCCAGTGAAATGGGAGTCCTGCTAAATGAAAGCATCCAGCTGGTTTGTCGAGTCCAGGGAACCCCGCCTCCAACCATCCAGTGGTTAAAGGATGGAGAAGTCATCAACAACACGAGGAACGAGGGGTTCAGGTCATTTTTACCACGAAAAAAGAATGAAGCAGAAGAAAATTAGGGATTTTAACATACATAAATCCACCGTTAAGAGATGTTATAATGATGATGTGATGCTGCTTTTGTGTTCAGGATCAGTCCAGATGGCAGCATCCTCACTGTGACTGAAGCTCAAACCACTGATAGTGGCAAGTACACCTGTGTGGCCACCAACACTGCAGGAGAAGAGGACAGGATATTCAATCTGAATGTGTATGGTGGGTTTTTGTCATTTCACTACATGCAACGTCCAGTAAAAACAGTCATTTATCCTTTATGGTGGCATGAGGAGTTTGTTTTTTATGTCACTGACTCTGCTTTACATTCACATTTTCAGTGCCTCCTGTGATAGATGGAAACAGTGAGGCAGTTGAGCAGCTCACCACAATTCTGGACAGTTCTGTCAACATAGAGTGTGTTGCTGCAGGCTCTCCTCCGCCACAGCTCAACTGGCTGAGAAATGGCCTGCCTCTGCCAGTGTCCTCCCACATACGGCTTCTTTCCGCTGGACAGGTGCTCCGGTAGGTCAGTGGACAGGGTTCAGGGAGAGTTTATGACATATGATCCCTCATTAACAACTTCTATTGTATCTCTACTACTCTCCTACTATTAGATTAGTATGGAAATTCACCCTGTCGAACAATTTCACTGTAATGGTTTACATTAGAAAGTGTTCCATTGCCTGTGATGCGCCTTTTCAGAGATTTTACTGCTGTTCTAACAATTAAAAGTGTTAAGAACTTCATTAGCCCAATAAATGTTGCCAGCCTCAAGAAAAAGTTTTCATAGGAAAACCAAAAACATGTTTAGTGACAGTTACAATGTTACAGGATACTTATATGTTGTACCTTTTCATTTGTTAGGATTACACGAACCCAGGTGTCCGACAGTGGCACCTATACCTGTGTCGCATCAAACAGAGCAGGAGTGGACAACAGGCATTATAACCTGCAGGTGCATGGTGAGTCTGAAAACATTACTCATATCTATATTTTTAGGAATGTATCATCAAACACCATTCTGAGGGCCCTTATCAGCATTAAATAATAATTCACCATATCTTTCATGACTCTCCTCAGTACCCCCCAGTCTGGACGGAGCAGGCAGCACAGAGGATGTGACTGTGGTCAGAGGAAACTTGGCTTCTCTGCAGTGTATTGCTGATGGGAATCCAACCCCCACTATGTCCTGGCTCAAGCAAGGGGTGCCTCTGGTTCCTGACTCCCACCTCAAATTTATCAACCTGAATACAACTGTGCAAATCATCCCAGCCCAGGTCAATGACACAGGACGCTACACCTGCGTGGCGAACAACACAGCTGGTCAAGCTAGTCGCCACTTCAGTTTGAAAGTGCTGGGTGAGTAAAAGCAGATTACAGCTTTTATTCACCAGCTTCTGCTCTTGACTCGCGGATGAGAATTGACAATTTGTTTGGTAATTGTCCTTTTGTCAGACCCTCCACACATTGAGGGGTCTGGTGCCCCAGCAGAAGTATCTGTTGTGGTTAATAATGTCCTGGAGCTCCAGTGTGAGGCCTCAGGTATCCCTACACCCTCTTTGACCTGGCTGAAGGATGGACGTCCGCTCCCACAGACAGACAGTCTGCGCCTCCTGCGGGGAGGAGAGGTGCTTCGTGTGGCCTCGGCACAGGTCAGTGACCAGGGTTTGTTACAGGGCATTTTAATAAGCATATTTTTTCTATAAAAGATTAAAACCACATTTTCGTTATCTACTGTACATGAAAACATGAGTGCAGCGATTTTGAATCTTAAACATCTTTTTTTTCACTTGTACTCAGTTGGAAGACACAGGCAGATACAGCTGCTTAGCAAACAGTCCAGCAGGAGATGATGACAAGGAGTTCCTGGTTCGAGTGCATGGTGGGTAACACAGATGTAAGGTGTAATACTCACTGCAGTGTGCACTGACTGTATATAACACTGTGTAAACAGTCTATGACTTAAAGCTAATTAAGTTGTTCCCTGTCAGATCATAAGGATCAGTATTGGTCCCTATCAACGCGTTTTTAAATTGATTGATATTTTTTATTTTGAGCATGCACCCGCCTGATCCTTTGTTTACATCCGCTGTCACACAGGTGTCGTAAACGGAGAGCATGATTTGCAGCAGATTTTCAGGTTTTATTGTAATGCTGCTAGGCCAATAAGTAGAAACTGATACTTTTTTCATGTTCAACTTTACTGCTATACCTCCTAAAGCGGCATTGACTTTTTTTCATTTTTAATGAACTAGTTTTACAGTAACACTGTAAGACGCGCAATTGACTGATTTTTATTTGTTGTGACAGGGAAAGTTCAAGTTAAGCTTTAACACTACTTTGAAGTGGAATTATGATAACACAAATTAATCATTTATAGTGGTCTGTACTTTTATTAAAATACTACACTAAGTGGATTTGAGAGCAATTTCTGAAGACATATTTGACTTTGTTTACTTTGCTATGTTGCTGAAAAACTAATGCTGCACTAAGTGGAATTTTGATAAGAGCCATATAAAATATTTTTAGTTTGTTTACTTTGTTTAAATGCAGATATTGCATTGTTTGCAGAGCTATTAAACTAATTTTAATAATTTTAAAGTACTTGAAGTGTGCATTGTGCAGCTTTATTATCCAGGTTAATACAAGTATCAGATCGAGACTCGGTTTCGGCAGATACTCAATATAAAATGACTCGGATCAGGATTGGGGGCAAAAAAATTGATCGGTATATCAGTTTTTATATTATAATATTACATGTACAAGACAGGATGATTCAATCAATTTGTACTTAGCTGATAAACATACTCATACTAATATTTCTTCTGTCATACTTGTCTATTCAATCAATAAATAAAGTGAGATGAGATTGGGTCATAAACTTAATATCAGTCCTGCTCTCTCTCTTGTTTTCCTGTAACAGTTCCTCCTAACATTGTGGGGGAGAGCACGCCTCAGGACGTGTCAGTGCTGCAGAAGAGACAGGTGACTCTGGAATGCAAGTCTGATGCTGTTCCACCTCCAACTCTCACTTGGCTCAAGGATGGCCAAACATTGCAGGTTAGAGGTCAAACTAAAAATAAGTAACAACTGTCCACACAGTGCTTTGACTTCTCCTGAAATGTGTTCACAAATGACTTTTTACCTTTGTGTAGGCCTCCGCCCGTGTGCGTATTCTGTCCAGTGGCCGCTACTTACAGATTAACATGGCTGAGCTAAGCGACAAAGCTCAATACACCTGTGTGGCCAGCAACATCGCTGGCACGACCACACGAGAATTTAACCTGGCTGTCAATGGTACAGTTGCATCTTTTATCCTCAACTAATGCATATATATATAATCTGTACATCCTTTCTAAACTAAAAAAGAGAATTAGTCTTTTTCCAGTTTCCTCTTTAATTGGTCATATAGCTGAATTCATCATGCAGCTACAAATGAGTAAACAATTACGTATGTGTCACCTGTGGTTTCAGTGGCCCCAACTATCAAGGAAGGTTCCCAGGCAATGTCGGTGCACATCAACAAGCCAGTAGTGCTTGAGTGTATTGTAAGTGGCGTGCCACTGCCTCGCGTAACCTGGAGGAAACATGGTGCCATATTGGCAGGAAACAATGCCAGGTAAATCCAAAAAACATCCAACAATGACACATTTTTACAGATTCTATCTCAAATGAGCATTATTATTATTCTTATATGACCATTGCAAAAAATCTGCATACTTTAACCCATGGAAAACCTAAGCAAATTGGCTTGATTATTTTCAAAAACAGGAAAAAAGGCAGTGAGCAACATAATAAAAAATGACCCAAAATTTAGCAAGAATTTTTGCAAAATTGCGCAAGAAAATCAACTGAAATTAGAAAAAAGGGAAAGAAAAATAACAGAACAAAACAGAAAATGACCTAAAAAGTGCTAAAATAAAATAAGAATAACAAGTATTAATAATGATAGTTAGATTTTTTTCTGTAATACAATTTTGAATGTATAATTATAACAGTTATAAATGTAGTTTTCCTGACTTTTTTCCCTAGTCATTTAATATATATGTTTTTTTAGATAAGTTTTAGGTCATTTTCTTGTCACCTTTTAAAAACTTTCTTTTTTGCAATTTGCAGTACTTTACTACCAAGTTGCCAATGACCTTTTTTTAATGTTTTTTAAAGAAATCCCATTTCAAATTACTTGCAAAGGGCGTCTGAATGCTTTACAAGAAAACCGATGTCCATCGAGTTAAATAATAGTAGATTTTAAAGTGGATTTTAATATTTTAGCACAACTTAGTTATTGGATTTTCCTCATTCTGTATCTTGTATGTACAAACGTGCAGGTACACATTTGCAGAGGATGGGTCATTACACATTCACTCTGCTCAGGTGACTGACACTGGTCGCTACCTGTGTATGGCAACAAATCAGGCTGGAACGCAACGCAAGAGAGTAGATCTGCAAGTATATGGTGGGTGGAAAATATGTGTATTTAAAACACATGAATACATTTTTCACAGTCAACCAATAATTTTCTGATCCTCGGTTCTCATCTTTCAGTGCCTCCCTCCATCGCTGACAGCCGCACCAATGTTACAGTTACAGTCAATGTTCAGACCACGCTGTCTTGTGAAGCCACCGGCATACCCAAACCAACTGTCAGCTGGATGAAAAATGGTCGAACCATCAATACTGACCAGAACCAGAATATGTACAGGTTGATCCAGGTTTTCTCTCTCTCTGTTTCCTAATTCAAGTATTAAAAACTTACTGAGACAAAACTGGAAATTAAGAGACATTTCATTATAGTCAACTTAGGCCACATTAATAGCTTCACTGCTTGGATGCTTTATTGTAAGATAAACCTTTTTGAAAATATACATCTAATTAATTTTATATTTTTATATAGCATGGACATCATAGTTACACTATTTCAAACATTTTTGTTGTTATTTTTTGTTATTTCTAGATTACTATCATCAGGCTCCCTGGTTGTCATAGCACCCACAGTGGAGGACACAGCAGAGTATGAATGTGTGGTCTCTAATGAAGCAGGGGAAGACTCCAGATCCATCCACCTCACTGTTCACGGTGAGCAGCGCAGCACTAATTGACAAATTAATCATTGTTCTTACAGTATGTTCATAGATATTATATTGTGGTGTAATTGAATTGATGTTTTTGATGTAAACATTTGTAACATTTTATTTTAAGATCAGATATTTTCCTTACATGGTCTATCTTGTGTCCCGTTAGTTCCTCCGTCTATAGCAGATGAATCCACAGAACTAGTTGTAACCAGACTGTCCCCAGTGGTCATCGCCTGCACTGCATCTGGTGTCCCAGAGCCCACAATTCACTGGAGCAAAGATGGTGTGAAGCTTCCCACAGAGGGACAGGGATACAGCATCCTGCCCACAGGTCAGAATCATATAAATGCAAATATGACTTTTATTTGGTACAATTTTCCAACTGCCTTAGATCGCAAGCAAAATATTCTAATCACACACTCTGTTATTAGTAATGTTAATATTATTGTATTCAGTTGATTCTTCAACTGGTACTTTACTTGATTAGCTTTTTGATTATGTTGATTTGATGTCTGTGTTCAGGACCAGTAGAAATCACCTCAGCTGAGCTCAGTCATGCAGGAAGATACTCATGCACGGCCAAGAATGCAGCCGGCTCCACCCACCGCCACGTGCAGCTCACAGTGCAGGGTAAGAACATCTTTAGGGACAATATCAAGAGACACGCTGCTGTTTCGGGGCTGTGCAGAGTGCAACCAGCCAAAAATATTAATTTTTTTAATATTATAGTTATGGATTCTGATTGAATTTTTTAAAAAGTGATATATTTTAGTTATCAATTATTCAATCATACATTGAAATATATGACATTTATATTATCCTATGACTGTTTTATGACTCTGACATGCTTTTACTTTACTACTTTATTCCTTTCGCTTGAGATCTTTCTAAGCGTCACTCTTTTCCCATCCCCCTCCTCAGAGCTCCCAGTGATCCAGTCTCATCCGTCCACCCTGGATGTGATCCTGAATAACCCCGTCACTCTGCCCTGCAGGGCCACGGGCTCGCCCAGACCCACCATCACCTGGCAGAAGGAGGGCATTAATATACCCACCACAGGTAATTAATCCTGTCTGTGTGTGTGTGTGTGTGTGTGTGTCAGTAATAAAAAGTATATTGTCATAACATCACCTATGTTGCTTCATGCCAGGTGGAAGTTTCACAGTGCTTCCTAATGGAAGTTTGCAGATCTCTAAGGCCTCTGTGTCAGACTCAGGGACATACATATGTGTGGCTCAAAACCCTGCAGGCACCGCACTGGGCAAGACCAAACTCAGAGTCCAAGGTAAGGCACAACCTCAAGTAATAGTAACTTGACATATTTTGTAATATTTAACAATTGTGTAGTGGGGTGTAAGAACAGCACTTAATATAGTGTATTCTGATACTAAAGCACTGCATTAAATGCTACTTTTATTAAAAATAAGAAGATACGATGTCAAACTTATAACACAGAACTGTGTCAGAACTGACTATTAATTATGTTCCCAGTATCATAATACTGTAAGTAACACTAATGCATCTTTGAAGTTTAAACCTGCACTCCCTTGTCATCTAACCTGAACTTGAGCCCTTTGAAACCTGAGCAAATTGGTTTGATTTCTTACAAAAACATGGGGCAAAGTTTCAAGATATGAGTATCAAGAAAATTACCTTAAATTTAGCAAAAAAAAAAAGGAAAGAAAAAATAAATTAAAAAAAGGTTGTTTTTTTTTTTTTTTTAATCTTCTAATGATATTTCTCTCTCTTTCTTTTATAAAACTAATTTTCAGGTCATTTTCTTTTCCTAATTTATTGCCATTTTTGGGACATCTGCCACGTTGCTCTTTGCCTTTTTAGCCATGTTTTCACAAGAAATCAAATATGATTTCTCATAGTGCATGTGAAATATGTCTGAATACAGCACAAGAAAACTGATGGCATACCAGGTTTCAAAGGGTTAACATTCAAATTACTTTTTGCCTATGCTGTCAAAAAAAACTCTAAATGTTTTAACTCCATGTGATATTTCTATTTGCTGTGTCCTGCAGTCCCTCCAGTGATCAGCTCAGACACTCACACATACCTGGCACCTGTGGACTCCTCTGTGACGCTGCAGTGCCAAGCTGATGGGTCCCCTCCCCCGTCAGTCACATGGCATAAAGATGGGCAGCCGCTGACTGAATCTGTGCGCCAGCGGGTGCTCAGTTCAGGATCCCTGCAGATCGCTTTCATCCAGCCAAGCGACACTGGCCGATACACCTGCACTGCTGCCAATGCAGCGGGCACTGTTAGCCACGAGATGAGCCTCACTGTGCAGAGTAAGTTTCAGTCATTACAGTATTTTAAATAAACGCAGAGTTTGCATAAAACATTTTTTTCTCTTTGTATGCCGTGTCTCTATAGTGTATGACCTTCAACATCGACATATATTGTTAAACTGATCTAACCGAATGTAATACAGCGATTTCTCCAGATTTTCTGTTTCTCATTGCAAAGATGCTATAGCAATTAAAATTTTGTTTCATAAAGTGATCCAACTAATTTGCGTCATAATATTAAATGTAGTGTACAGGGTTTGGGGACTTTCAATCCCCTCTGGTTGTACATTTTATAAACTAGGCTGATGTTTTAAAGTTAAAGTGATAATGAAAAATAAACTCCTTACCTTTGCAGTCCCACCTTCCATCCGTGGAGGAGAGCAGGAGGTAGCAGTGGTGGAAAACAGTCAGGCTCAGCTGGTGTGTGTGGCAGAGGGGGTCCCTCAGCCCAGCCTGTCCTGGGAGAAGGATGGTATTCCTCTCAGTGAAGGCACAGGGGAGTATACAATCCTGCCCTCTGGAGAGCTGGTAATAGACATTGCTCAGGTAAGGGAAACAGAGAAAACAACAGTTATCTTGATAAATTGTTTTTTATTAAATTTAGCCTAAGTGGCTATGGTTCCATTTATTTATGTGTTATTATATCTTATTTATAACTCTAATACCACTAATGCGTGTTGTGTGAGAAATGCTAAGCTTGTCTTGTGTCAAAATATGCATCTAAAGATTGTTTTTCTGCGTGCTCCCTTTCTCCTCATGTCCCCTCCATCTGTACCAGCCTGGCGATGCAGGTAGTTATACATGTGTTGCGACAAATGTAGTTGGAGAGGACAGTCAGACAACAACCGTGTCTGTTCACACTCACCCCGCCTTCACTGAGCTGCTCGGAGATGTGGCCCTCAATAAGGGAGAGCGCCTCCAGCTGGCCTGTGGAGTCAGTGGCACCCCCCCTCCCAGAATCACATGGGCATTCAACAACAACATCATCCCAGGTAGATAGCAAGACCACTTTGAGAGGGAAAATGTCTCATGTGAATCTCAAAAAATCCATCAGAATAAGGTCATTTTTTCGTAGTTGTATGTGATATACCAAAATAATGACTTTTAACTGTGTATTCTTATTGTTTTTTTAAAACTTTTTGCGAATGCTTTAGTTCACTACGACCACATAAACGGCCACAGTGAGCTGGTGATAGAGAGAGTGAGCAAAGATGACTCTGGCACCTACACATGCGTGGCAGAAAACAGCGTAGGAACCATCAAGTCACTGGGCTTTGTCTATGTCAAAGGTAAAACCACACTGCCATGAAACTATCTGAACTTAATTTTACTTTTCTATCTGGCAACACTTGACTTTAAGTCCCCCTATTTAGCATTATAAATGTTTAACAAATGCTTTACAAATGGTTTACTGGTCATTTTGTTCTAGTTTTCCTGCCATAAGTGGATGCTGGTTTATAAACAGATAATGGATCACAACATATAGTAAACACAGTTGTAATAATATAAATTATGTCTGCAAGAGAGAAATAGTTGACAAATACTATACATTGTCACTTATCAAAGTCCTTATAGCTGCATACAAGTACTTTATAGTGTATTTTAAGTCATTTATTAAATGTTTGTATGTTGCTTATAAATTCTGAGTTGGGGGATTCAAAGTTAAGTGTTACCATGTAGATCACAACTCAGCGCCAAATGAAGTTACGTGTCCATAATGTGAAAACAAGTTCTTCGTCTGTCTCAAGAGCCTCCCATCATTGATGGGGACCCACACTCCAACCGTATTGAACCTCTGGGTGGTAATGCCATCCTGAACTGTGAGGTCCGGGGAGACCCTCTTCCCACTATCCAGTGGAGCAAAAGTGGAATAAACATTCAGATCAGCAACCGCATCCGACAACTGGACAAC